>NC_137082.1:51261158-51493658 GCF_951640355.1 Cnephaeus nilssonii
TCGCTATCCTTAAGACTAACCTTAAAAGCAGGCATACTTGGCATTCAATATCTTATCTTGCTTTTCAAAGACAGATTAAGAAGAGTGAGGCCAGGTATTGGCTCACGCCTTTAGTCTCTAAGGGGAAGCCGTGACAATGAGCATAACTTTCTCATCTGAATATCAAACCCTGCACAGCCATGAGGCAACAAAGCCCCACATCAGAAAAGCAAACGCTAAGAGTTTCTCCACACCTGACTCTCACTATATTAAAACCGTAAGTGATTCTTCATTGTGCAGCCCTTAGAATGAATGCACATGGACTTTAGAGCTACTTGAACTCTGGCCCTGGCAATGAGAGTGATTACCTAACTGGGTATGTACAAAAAATTATGCTGTCCTGTGTATGTCTGGGCTCATAAGGAGCTTGTGACTTTTCCTAGGGACAGAGCTTAAAAACAGGCAAATCGGTCAGTAGGAGCGACAGAAATGTGACCATGTTTTACTAATAAACAGAGCATCATTACATCTCCCTGCCCTGAGAGCAGGCACTTTGATTTGAAAGATTTGGCTCTGAACTTTGGTCAGCATCGGGTTTCACCATAATTTCAAGTCCAAGTTACTGGGTTTTTGTTTGTTTTTAAAAAATACATTTTTATTGATTTCAGAGGGAGAGAGAGAGAGAGAGAGATAGAAACATCAATGATGAGACAGAATCATTGATCGGCTGCCTCTGCACACCCCCTACTGGGGATCGAGCCTGCAACCCAGACATTTACCCTGACTGAGAATTGAACTGTAACCTTCTGGTTCATAGGTCAATGCTCAACCACTGAGCCATGACAGCCAGGCCAAATTACTGTTTGAAGATGGGGAAACCAAGAAGCACGAGATGCCTCTGCTGACCTTCACGGGACTACGCAAAGCCCAGGTTTTGCTTTCTTTGGCTTATGAAGCAGTTGTTCCTGCTGGGGACGAGCTCTCATCTCAGCAAGGCCAGGGTAGCAGAGGGGTGAACAGGCACGAGGGCCTGCTCGCTCCAAGCACACTCGTCCCACCTGCCCCTGCACTGCAGCAGCTCTGCCAGGAAAGGAGAGCAGTTGGAAAAAAAACGAGGAAACGGGCATCTTTGGCATAGGAATGGCATATATGCAAACTGACTTACGATTCCTTTTCCCCCAAAGAAGCACATGACTGGTAGGTGGTGAAAGGTGATGGGTTATTCTAAGTAGCTATGGCTTCACGTTTACTCTGCAGCTTATGGAGCAAGATGAGCAGGAAAAACCAACAGTATAAACCATTCATAGCCTAACCTGGAAAGCCTTCTTTCAGCCTGCAACACAGGTATTGCTGGCTTACCTGGCCACACCCAAACCCCTTCTGGCTATTCCCAAATAGTCACGTAAAGGGGAAAAATTCAAACACCTGTGTGTAGCTTGCGTCCTCCTCGTCCATTCTCAACACGTGTGTGAAGGCACACATTCCCCTCATGCTGATGTTAGGGTGAGGGACCATCCACATCAGGGGCAGCCACTCCCCACAGACAGGTTTCCATCCTTACACCCCCCTATGGATGTCCCTACAGGAAGAGGGGTTCCTGAATGGTAACTCACCTCCACTGGCTGATCTGGGCCCCACTTCAGCTGGGCCAGAAGTGACCAGAAAGGTCTTTCCTTTGGGTTTCTCTCACCGAGGGGCAGATGACTCTCTCATACAATGACACTTGCTTACAAGAAGACGCCCACACAAACTGCAAACGGAAATGCACAAGTTGAGCTTGAGATGGGCAAGAATGAAACAATGGTTAAGCTTCAGCAGAACAATCTATACTAGGCACCCTGTCAACCCAACTCTGCCTAATCCTGTCACCGGTGACTCGCCTGTCTTCCTGTCCTCTGACACACACAAGACCCGAGGCCCACGGTCACCAAGACTCTGCCTCCTTGAGTGCCCACAGCCCTACTCCAACTAGGTGAGGGTATTCTTATCACTTGTACTGGTTCCCAGGCTGCTTATTTTACCCACATCTATAATCGCAATTACACTATTTTATTAAGTATGACACAACTTGAAAAAAATGTTTGTGCAAAAGATGTTCCCATACAGATGGCAAAGGCTAAGTTGGATACTTTTGAAAGCTCTACTAAAGGGGCTGTTAGGTGGGTGTGAACAGATCAGGTAGAAAATTCTGAAACTCTAGGGATGCCAGAAGCTTCTCTAGGTTCTCATTCTACTTTGAAGTAAGGGAAATTTAAAATGGCGCCTTAGTGATGCAATCAGTGGGCCCACACTCAGAGAAAAGCTCTTGGCGAATGAATGAACACTTGAATGACTTAAAATAAGTGAAAATAAAATGATGACATTTCACTTTCCCGGACTTTGATCATCCAAACATCTGAAATAGGGAGAGGAGACAGCTGCCTAAAATCATAAAGGAAAGGAGGGAAGTTCTGTGAGCATTTGGAATGAGCTTTTTATAAAGAGGTCATGCATCACACTCCCATCTTCCGCCTGCGCGACTCAGCAGGGCATGCTGGTGAAGAAGGACTCCTCTATGGTCCAGAAGGAGAGCCCTGTAAACCGAGGCCACACAGGTAAAGAGACACTTGATTAGAATTTACCTCGGCGAAGAGACCTTCACAGGAAGAGAAAAGTTCTGGGATCCAGATAAACTTGAAAAATACAGGGAACCAGCCAAGAAAGGGCATACGGCTCCATAGCAATGATTGTGAAAAATAAATCTGCTCCATGATTTCCCTACAAGCATTGCTTTCTGTAACATGGAAACTTCAACCAGAAACATTGCGTTGCTCTAAATCGTATCTTCCAGAAATTCTGCACATTCCTCAGGTAAATCAGTGACGGAGCTCACAATAAGAGAGAGACGCTGTCTCTAGTGATTGCTAGGCCTCTGTATCGAGTCTGGAATGCTGAAATAAACACTATTTTCCCAGCAGGAAAGTGTCACTTGGAGCCCCCCAAATCAACGGGTTTTAGTTAAAAGGAAGGCTTTTAGGTACGGGGCTTACTGCCACGTAAATTTAGCAGCTTGTTAGAGCCTCCAGACCCAGGTCTGAGGCGTATTTGCTGAAGTCACAAGATACTGCGGCTTGGCAGAGATAAAGAGTAATTTAGCAGAAATTAATCAAACTCACAGAACTTCCCTGACCTTTGGGCACGCAGCCCGCCCTGCCCTCCATCTGTTTGCTACTGATAACCCTGTGCTCTCCCTGGCCCTCGCTCTTCTGGACGGGCTCCCAGATGGAGGCACTCACAGAGCCTCCACAGGGCTTCACCAGCCAACAGCATCTGTCACACAGAGACTATCAGAGCTCTGTCAGATAACATCTTTGTCAGCCTCCCGCCGGGCTCAGAAAGCACTGGAGTCTAAAGACACGTGGGCTCCGGGCTCCGATGTAAGGAAGTCAGAGTCAGCCTCCTGCCTGCAGCTGTTCAAACTCACTGTCCTTAAAGGCTGAGCAGCAGTTTGCTGAGCACCTGGGGCACTGCCGTGGACTTGGTGGCAAGAGTGATGTCAAAGTGGTATTTTAGTAAAAATAACCTGATGGTGATGGGAGTAAGACACAGAGATGGGAGGGGGGGAAGCAGCTAAGGGACTTTGGTCATTGATTCGTTTATTCAGTTATTCAGTCAACCAACACCAGCTATGTCCCAGGAATTGGACAAGGCTTTAAGCAATGTTATTTCCAGAGTTCCCTCATGGCTCCAAGAATATTAAAACACACCAGCAAACTTTCTTACCTAAAAAGGACTTGGACTGGAGGTGAAATGTCTGCCTTTGTACGTTCTGCCTTGGTTTTCTGGGGCACCTAAGGCATAGACACAGCAAATTGGTTTCAGTTGCTTCTTTAAAGGGAACAGGGATACCAGAGAGCCCCACAGCCCCACCCTGGATGTATAATTGTTTCTAGGCCAACCCCTGAGGCAGCTTCAGCCTGGTTCTTGGGATACCAAATACCAGCAGCTGCCAGGGACCAGACCACCTGTGGCATCAGAAAGGTCTGCCCCCACCCACCCTCCTTAACATAACTGCCTTTTGCCTCAGAAGTCCTTTGGTTCACACTGACTTTCCTGACTCAGGGGGTCTTTGTCATCTGCCTCAGTAAGAAGAGGTGACCAGGAAGACACCCAGGCCTGAGACAAGAGCGGAGGGAAGCAGGGCAGCGCCGTATTTCTCCATTTTCTAGGACACTTCATCTGAGAGAGTTTCCCGCCCGTGACTTGGGACTTGCTTTCCCTCTTGACTGTAATTTTCACATTGGACAACCCAAAACAAATAAGACTGTGATTTATGTTTCAGAATTTACATAAGGATTTCGTGATCTCTCTCAGATGCTCAAAATATTTGTTGGTTGACCACCAAGTATATCTCCAGATAGCACCCTCTCACCACCACCCCCATTGCCATGGGAACACCTGTGCCCTTTTCTATAGTTTCTCCTTTTCTATAGTTTCTGAGATTGACATAAAACATCCTCCTGTCCTGCTGCTCCTCCCACAGTCTTCCTCTGCCTCTGAGCAGCTGACTGGGCAGATACGGAAGTCCAGCCCCGTGGATGCCATTTGTCTTCACTCACATGGCCCCCCTCCCACAGACACAGCAGAGACCAGGCCAAGGGCAGGGACCATCCATTCCTCTTCACCCACAGGAAAGCTGATGCTGATAGCTAGGAGTCGACCTCATTTCTCAAGGGCGACTCTACTATCCCAAGGACCAGAGTTCCCCACCCTGATAGGGAGCCAAACCCAGTGGCGCCTCCGGATAAGGTGACAGAGAGAAGACACACGTAGTCAGAGAAGAGCAGACATGGGAGTCTGAAGACTGGGTGGCCCAGCCTCAGATTCCTATACCCGGACAATGACATGGCTATAAACTGTAAATATCACAATTGCAATTCGTTTTGTTCAAATTTAAGACACCGTAGACCTCGTCCCGCTTTAGAGCAGCCTCGGATCTAAGAAACCCAGTTGGGAGAGTGCGAACATTCATGCATGTGGCCAGGCAGAGGGGGCAGGCCTGCCAGTCACTTCAGTCCCCACAGTAACCCTGAGAGCCTCTGGTCCCTCATATCTGTGGGGCAGGGACAGATGTAGGAGCGCACACAGCAGGTCTCAGTATTTAATGCTATACATCTGATAACAAGTCTGCCCAGGAAAATGTGTCTCCTCCTATCTTGACAAATGCCTAGGCTTGAATTTAGGATTTTCAGATTCCTCTCAGTTCTGTGGCGAAGTGGTGCCTGGAGAACCAGCTCATCCATCCTTCCCTTCGGATGCCAGGTACACCCACATTGCAAAGGAGCCCCAGCGCATGCAGGACACCACCACCTGTGGGCTCCCAGACTGTTCACCTGAGTTGTCCGAGCTCCCTGGAAACCATAACCCTTTAGCCACCCTTCAGGCCAAGATGTGGGCATAATCCTGGTCGGTCCTTGGGAGGATGGACTGGGAGAAGAGACTCACACAGGCCCATGGGCAGGCTGGGTCCATGGTGCAGGTACCCTGGGGTCAGGGCAACAAGTGTAGCTTGGAAAGTGCCTGGCCCCACAGGGAGGGGCACAGCCAGAGATCAGAGTGGGACCCTCTGACATGGGTGAGGCCCCTCCTATTGAAGGCAAGAGCAGCACTGCTCACAAATGATGAACTTGGAAAGTAAGATTTGTGGTGGGGGGTGGGGTGAGGATAAGGAACATACTCCAAATCAGGCAACTGGTTTCCACCTGAGGTCTTAGGCCAAGCCTTCCTCTCTCCTGGATCCTGACCTGGATTTAGTAGGGCAGATGCCTTCCTGAAAGAGTGGGTGGTTTCCATTGTAGCACCCTCAGAGATGCCCGCCTTACCTTCACCTAAAAACAATGTTGTTAGATGTAGTGTTTCCAATGAAGCAGTCCCCAGTTCAGGAACAGGAAGGGTTTTAAAAACCAACCAAAGACTTGTAAGCCATGGAAAATTCAATACAACTCACAATGTAGTTTCAACTCAAATCTTCAAATGCTTTCTGTGAGCCAGGCTGTTTAGTTTACAGAACTAAAGCAATACTTGTTACTGACACAATCCAATTGAGTATTTTGAAAGAAACAAGAAAAATCAGGCAGCCTGATGTTAAAATTAAGCAAGCAGTCCTGGCCAGTGTGCTCAGTTGTTAGAGCATGAGCACTAGCACCAAAGGGTTGAGCGTTCGATTCCCGGTCAAGGGCACGTACCTGGGTTGCAGGTTCGATCCCCAGCCCTGGTGGGGGACAAGCAGGACGCAACCAATCGATATCTCTCTCACATAGATATTTCTCTCTCTCTCCCTCCCTCCCTCCCTCCATTCCTCTCTCTCTAAAAATCAATGGAAAAAATATCCTCAGGTGAGGATAAATAAATAAATAAATAAATAAATAAAATTAAGCATGCAGCATGAACATCGCTCAACATATACCATTCCTATTTTAAAATCATGTTTTGAATTCTTATTGTGGCCGAACAGTGGACGAGCACATAGCGACCACAGTCTTCACACACCTGTGTAGATCATACCGTAAGAGAATTAAAACAAAATGTTCACTTTTCCTTTATAATTCTTCATCATGAATTTAAATATCTGCAAAGGGCATAATGTTGGTCTATTTTAAATATTGCCATTTTAAAAGAAAGCTGAAACATCACTTAAATGTGCTCAGTACAATTTAAATCTCAGAGCAATTTGCCATCATCATTCCCCTTCTGTAAAATAGGCTTTGCCACTCGTCCTTCACCGACAGAAATTTCACCAAGTCCCTCTTTCTCCTTGACCTCATGTTTCCACTTCTTTTCCCCAGAATGTTATCCAAAGAAAAGATACAGTTATGGCTGAAAGTCTTTGTCACCCTATCATACTTCTCTATAACAGAAATATATACCTACCAGTAAGATTAAAACCTTTTATTTGGATTTCATGTGGACCCATATCATATACACTCAAAGAGGAAGAAATTCATACTATGACCTGTCTGACAGTAGTCTTCCCAGATCATTTCTCCGAAGGGAGGCATTTTTCAAGATAGTGAGGAGATACCATTAAATTTAATTTATTACCTCCACTACCGATTACATGTTATATCTGAACTCACAACAGGCCCAACTGCCCTCACCAGAGATACACATCAGAAGAGGCAAGCATAGAGCCCTCCCTGAACTTATAGCATCTTGATTAGAGAAGTGTCTCGATGAAAGGCTTCATAGACCTAATATTTCCAACCAAACTTTGCTTGATACTAATCATCAGAGGTGCAAATTAAAACCATGATGAGGTATCACCTCACACCTGTCAGGATGGCTATCATCAATAAGTTAACAAACAACTAGTGCTGGTGAGGGTGTGGAGAAAAGGGAACTCTTGTGCACTGTTGGTGGGAATGCAGAATGCAGCCACTGTGGAAAGCAGTATGCAGTTTAAGCCTCAAAAATTAAACATGGAACTGCCTTATGACCCAGCGATTACACTTCTATATTCTAAGAAACCCGAAACACTAATTCAAAATAATATGTACAGCCCTGTGTTCACTGTAGCATTAGTTACAGTAGCCACGATCTGGAAACAGCCCAAGTGCTCATCAGTATGAGTGAATAAAAAAGCTATGATACATTTACACAATGGAATACCTCTGGGACTGCAGCATCCTAGGACTTGCTCTATAGTCTCTTGGTACACCTCCTGTCACAGTGGTTGGTGCAGGCATTTACCTCCGTGATGAGATAGAAGCTCCTAGCATCCAGTTCCTGTGCATCCTTCACAGCGCATAGCATGGAGCCCACCCTGGTAGAAGTCTTTCAATATGCATGTAAACCTGCAGCGAGTCTTGTAGTCAAAGGAAATGTATTTGGAGCCACACAGACTTAGGTTGCAATCCTAGCTGTGCTATTGCAAAACAAGATTTGGCAGTAATTACAAAGACAGAAGGATGTGATTCATGTCAATTACTCAGGGCAGTGTCTGGCATCCAGGAAGTGCTCAAAAGAAAAACGACAGTAATATTACATATAAACACATAACCTTATAAATTGTAATTATAGTATGTGAAATTCTATTCATCTAAATTTTCATTAACACAGTAATAATACAAGATGAACAATAAAATTACCATTATGACCTCTAGTATTAATGAAGTTCCTGAGTGTATCCTTTAGAGAACTAAAGCAAAGCCATAACTAAACTTATACATACATACATATATATATGGAAATACCTCACCTGGCATAACTTTAAAACTTGAACATACTCAAGAAAAGGTTTTTAAGCCCCCCACCAGCTTTCCTTTCCCCAATGGCGATGCTGTGTGGTCTCCGTTAGCAACAGTTCCTTAGGAGTGTGTTCTGAGATTACAGAAAGCCCTGGTGGCGAGCACTCATTTCTTGTTTTAATCCCTTTGGTTTTACTACTCCTTTTGCAGACACATCCACAATAATAATGCTGAAAAACACATCTTGAGCAGTTAACCAACCTCTCTCCACTCCTAGAGGAAAAACTGAGGAACTGGGCACGGGAATCTTCGCTATATGAGTGTCAAAAAGAGGAATGCAGGTCCTAACAGTCATTCTAGTTCGCTCCTTAGCTACCCATGATTAAGCCAAGGCAGCACGTGTGGACCAGAGTCCACGGACTCTGATGTCGATGATGTCCCGGAACTCAGAGGGAACGTCAGCACCACAAGGCCATCACAGGAGGCGTGATTTTGTTCCAGGCATGCGTTTATTGAAATCTGAGTAAAGGATTCCCACATGATACAGCATCCTTCCCCACCCCCTAGATTTGCTCCAACTTTAACTTTCAGTGACAGAAGAGGCAAAGGGTGATACATGTCAATGGTTATAAAAATTTATGCTCTGTAGTAAAAAAAAAAATAAAAAATAAATTCCTTTCAATGTGTCAGTGGTTTCTGAAGAACCCTCACCTCTGTAGTCAGCTTGCATGCCCATGTAAACTTGCACAGTCACAGCTAACTAGAGTACTGAGTGGCTACAGATTCATCCCCCAGCTTCCACTTTGAAAGACAAAAGGCATGGGGCGGAGAAAATAATCAAAGATGAGCCCCTCAGTCCTCGGAGCCCTGCTAGATCCCCCAAGGCTCATCTCCAACAGCTCAATGCCTTTAGACATCAGATTCCAAATGTCCCACAATCTCTTTCAAATGTGTGTTTTTATGGATTAGAAAATCAGCATTTCCTTACAAGAATACATAAACAGTTTTTACCTTGAAAACCTATATAACCGAAAACTTTGGACTGATGTTTTGGAGCTGAGAGAAGGGACAGCTGTAATGTCCTCTCATGGGTCTCAAGTTTGTTTTTTGTTACTGGTATTTTTTAATCAAAACAGAGAAGAAGTCTCCACTTTCTCTTTTGATCATATATTTCAGGTAGAATAATTTTTAGAAATCCTTAGGCTATCATATCCAGGGCCTTTCTTAATTTCCTTGAGAAAGAAATTAAATGGGAAACATGCAATACCAAGTTTTCAACTAGATATTCCCTTCCTCACATCATACAAACCTTCACGTCATACAACCTTCATTTAATTAATACATTAAATGACTCCACTAGACAATCAGAGATTTGAAATATTAAAGACAATTACATCCCACATCGACAGGCACACAGGGTGGTATATTTGAAAAGCCAGGTGCATTTTTGAAAGATCATGCCTACAGTGAGTAAATCCCGTAGTCATGGGACGTTGAAAAGAAGTTGATGAAGAAGAAGGCACAATGCGAAAGTTCAAGGGTAGACAGAACAGAACAGTTCTTTTGGCTTGGCTTGTTTCTAACGTAGGAGAGGGAAACAGGTGTATTAAAATTATTTTTCAGGTGAAGGTTTCTGTTCATCGAAGCAGCTAACACTGGCTTCTTTCTTCCTGATCCAAGGCAGCCTTTTCTTCCATTGGCTTCTGTGGAGGTGTTTAGTCTTCCGCCATGTAGAGGTGGTACATCAAGGCCACGACCAGTGCGGAGATGGCTGGGATCACCCAGTTGGTCCACCAGCTGGAAAGGAACAGCAATGATGCTTCATGGTGTTTGATGCAGGTGACACAGTCTCTGCACCTTCCAGTTACCATGGAAATCGTCTCTCACCTCTCCATGAAAGACCACTCTGAGTTGCTAAAAGTGATGTGAGCTGGCATTCGGGCCAATTCCACTATAGTTCTAGCTTTATAAGAAAACTAATGACCTCCTCCCCCACCCCCAGTTCCACTTATATCTCCTTCTATAAAAGTATACAAACAGCTATGAATTACTCCCCGAAAAGATGTTACGATTTAGGACTGGTGACTTACCTAAAGGACATCAACTCTGGGTTACGTGTCACAAGCTCACAAAGGGAATAGTCCTTACAGGTTTTATTCTAGTTTCAGACATTCATTAAGAACTTAAAACAGCATTAGGTTGAGAACCAGAAGGACAAGGTTCCCCTTTTGGGAGAGCCTTGGGCAAGCACTATGGCCAAGGGCAAATCCGGCACCCTGAGCTGGAAGGAAAGGTAAGGGCTTTGAACCATAGGGTGATTAAGATTGTATTCTGTTTGGAAAAATCTAATCTTTACACGCATGTAGTAGACTTAGCGTGTTAAGAAACCACATGTGGCCCACAGTTGTAAGTTCACAAAAATGACTAACTGACCTAGTGATCAGTCCTGAGGCAGAGAATTTTGGACCTACTATAAATAACAGCTTACAGATCAAATCAGGGGCAGAGCTAGGGAGGTCTTTAATTTAGATGTGAACCTATCATTTCTTAGGAAACAGAAATTAACACATAGGTTTTAGAATCTGAATAAAGCCAGATAATACCTATGTATACGTCCATTTTTTGCCACACATTTCCCATCCTTCAATCCTCTGCACACATCAACCCATTCAAAGACCAAGTCAGTATAAAGATTTCAATTGCAGAAGGATCACAAGTGTGATTTTCATCTTGGTGGGGTTTCAGTTTCCCTTTTGGAAGGAATAATGTGGCAGTGAAGAGTAAGGTGGGGTACTGCCCGGAGGCAAGGAAGGGACCAGAACACCAACAGCCCAGGCAATTAACTTTCACAGGGTGAAATAAAATTGGCATAAATCTGTGGTTTTGAGCTCGGGTCCAAAATATATATTTATATGGTGGAAATTATACAAGTCAATTATGACAGACCTGCCAAAAATGTTCCCATGATCTTGGACTAAAATGAAGAAATCCAGTCCACGGAACAAGTGATTCGGGCCACACCTGGATGACAGGGTTCAATTTCAGGGACACGAAAAGCTGAGCCATGCTTAGACAGATAGAATCACTGCAGTTTAAGGAACTGACCACACATCAAATGAGGAAGGAGATACAATGTTTGCCTGGAGATTAAAAGGTTGTGTGGCCCTTGGACTGCCCTGTGGGGAAAGGAGACTGGTTTGCTCCGTCTGTCCCCTCGGGTAGGAGCAGCTGGAGGGCGAGATTCGAGGTGTGAGCTTGTGCAGTTGAGGAGGGAATGCCCTGAGCAGGCTGGGTGCTGAGTGGAGGTGACCCCTGGTTTCCACTGAGGGGGGCTCCATGAAAGTTCGAGCATCAGAGAGGCCCTGAAGTCAGGGACAGGTCTCTAGTCCAACTCTGATTCTAGGAGCCTTCTGATCACAATAATTTTAAGAGGAAACTACCACATACCTAGAATTTGAGTCAACCGTAGTAATGAGAGTTTCCTGAAACACAGAGAAAAAGTAAAATAAGTTAAAGGGAACAACAGACTGAAAAACCGGTTTTATAATAAGATCACATTCATCTACTGCATTCTTCAAAAAGATATTGAAAGGGAAAATTACATCATACACTGCTTTTCACTAAAATGCCTAATTTCAACATTTTTTCTGAAGAATTTTAAGAATGATCTACATTTAAATTACTTATGAACATAACCTAGAGAATTTGAAAGAAAATGTTAAAAACTAATAGGCTACAAAAAGATCCTGTACACAACAGATATCTGAATAGTTTAATGTAGAAAAGGACAACAGCTATGATTACACACACACAACCCCATTATTACCTTTAGGAAGAAAGTTTAATTCTTCAAAATCATGAATGAAACATTCAATAAAAACATTTATTTTATTCAAATCTTATATGAAGTAAAAGTGTCCCCAAATTATATTAAAAGGACGTGTCAACCAAAAAGAAAAAATTAAGATCCACCATTTAAATTGTAACACGCTGGGCAACCTTTCTTTTGTTCTGACAAGACAGTTCTAGAAAGATCCTGGAGGCCTTGGGGACTGACCTCACACTGTCACCCCAGATCCTCCAGAACAGGACGCCCTGTGTGCTGGGGTCTGTCACAGTTCTAGCCTGTCTACCTCCCAGCAGCTTCCGAGAGTTCTTGTCAGACAGGGAAAGTGAACTGAGATGGCTCTGGAAAATGCACACTTCCCCAAACAGCCGAATGACTAAGGCCTCGTGACTCAGAAACTTTTCCAGGCTTGCAAATGTGTTAAGAAGCATTCTTTTGAAATCCACACCAGCAAAAGCATTAGAACTGCAGAGGAAGGAAGCCATAAATAAGGCAGCAGCAGCATTTCATCTCTGCAGGGTCTCAAAGCGCAGAACAAAAAACCGTTAGCAACACAACCGGCAGTGTGCAGGTCTGCATTGAGGCGAAGCTCCACACAGCAGGCACGCTGAAGCTGCCGCCGAAGGGCGGACACCTGTTAGGGATGAGCAAGCAAAGCAGTTCAGAGACCCACCAACCTGGGAACATGGCCGTTAAGATTCCTGACACGGGAGGGGGAGGAGGGGAGGAATAAATCATTAAAAAAGTAAACTTTACATTTCTTATCTTTTTGAGCAATGTTCAATCCTAGAGACTACAACGAGTATTCACAACTACTGCAAGGTGATTTTTCAAATTTTATATATCATAAATAAAGTTAACAAAGATTCTTAGAAGAGGAATATGCAAAAATATTAGTTGGCTATTAGAAGACATAATCAACTCTGAAACAGAACAGTTCATTTAAGGCAAAATATTATTGTCACACCAGAAAGTTAGTCCTGAAATAGTGAACAGCAGGCAAACACGCATCCGTTACTTTGTTACACGGAGCACATGCACATGCACTTGACCGAACATGCTGGCAACTCTGTGGACACAGCTGGCCTGGCCTCCCTCCGCCCACACGGCCTGAGCTCAAACACCACTGGGACTTCCTCACCACCAGCAGCAACAGTGAAATTGTACAGAGCTGACCTTTAAGAGATCATATGCGATTTTGATTGCTTGTTAACTGTTAGGCTCTTACCCCAGGATGCTTGAGAATAAAGCAAGTTTGAATTACCAATTAGCCCATTGATGAAAAAGGAAATGGTCTTTCCTGCCCAATGCTCTGAAGGGACTAAGTTGGGCTTTGGTATGTAACTAACCAATATGTCAACCACAAACAGGGAGAAAAGACCATGGTTTTTGTTACAGGCTCTGCCACTCACTCTGTGACCTTGAGGGGTTCAATTTCAAGCAGGTTAACAAGCTACCTCCCAGCAACTTCTAAACAGTACATAATAAGCTCTATATAAAGACATGCAAAGGCCATCAAGCTTTTGCAAATCAAAGTCATCTAATTTATAGGTTCTAACTTAGCCAATTCCTTAATTGGAACTCTTTCCTAAAAATACTGTCAGACTAATGGTTTTCATGTGAAGTCGAGAGCCTACATAAGCTTAAGCATCTGCAACTGTCAAACCTAAAATGGGTGGTGGCCCTGGTGCTGCAGTGCGACCTTGGACAAGGTCAAACTTGGGACAAGGTCTGAGTGTCACCTTCCCTGGAACCTGAATCTTCACCTTCTCAGGGATGCCTGAGAACCAAATAAAGTCATACATACAGCAATGCTTTGACAACTACAACCAAGAAAAGGCACCCCAACTACTAATATCTTCCATGTAAGCAAATTGGATATAGATTTATTCATTTAAAATGCATCATTTCTATGTCTGCAAAGACCTTATTTTTGGCAACTTAACATTATACTTTCCTTTGGGCAGAATCAAGCTCATAATCTTTGGTTCATCTTATTTCACAATTCAACTAGCTATGTTAAGCAGGCAACATTTCAAAAATTCAGACCACAGCATACATTTATCAGTCTGGAGGTAGACGGATGGTTATACAGACACTCACAACAAAAGAATCATCTAAGGACACTCTCTTCTTCTGGCAAACCAGACCACATGAAAGGCAAGTCTAGAACAGTGGTCCCGTATTTCCTCTCACGAAATTTGCTTTCAGCCTCTAAGAAAAAGAGCCAGTTCTTGTCCCACAGTCCTCTCGTTCTGCTCTAATGTAAGCAAGGCCACATCTGTTCTAAAAGCAGACAGAGGAGAAAAGAGTCTGTCTTTCAAAAATAAGGCAGTGACAATGGGAGACCTTAGCCCTAATTGGTGCTTTCTGCTGGTAGGCATGAAATGGTTGGACCTGCATTAGATCTAAGCTCACGTACTGAGCCTTAGCAAATCCTTGTTTGATTATAGCCAAATGATTCGCACCAAGATTACTCAATACAGAGCGCTTAACAGGAGAAATTATACTTTTTCCCTGACAAGCTTTGGAGAAAAAGCAAAAACTTCATACACCGCAGAATTTCGGCATTCCAAAAAGCAGCCTCAAAAAAGGTGCTAAAGCCTTATGAACCAACAGCAAGGATTCTAAACAATTGTTACAGAGGCAATTCAAAGTCTGACGTCCATTTTTTATCTTCCCAAAGATAAAAACATTGAACTTAAGCCTTCCTTGAATAGGGAAAGGAGAGAATATAAATGAAACGGCATCACGCAGACTTTCACTGTACTATCTGGATTGCCAAGGTAAACGTGGCCCTTTATGCTCTGCTGGATTAACTGCTTGATTTTCTTGTAGATTAAATTTAGACAATGTCTTATCAGTAGCAGCTGGTAAATGAGTTCACCAGATCCTAACACGAGCCCTGTGAAGTCTTGCTGTTGTGCTCTCTCTAATAAAACCAAGAAAATAAACCAAAAAAGAAAAAGTATACTTTCTGTCATTTGTTTCAAGCAAACTTCCCCCACAGTCCTTTAGTTACAGGCCCAGGACTATTTTTCCCACTTGAACTTTCAGGGACTTGGGCGGTTGTCACAATTCTTACTCTGAATTTATCTTCAAGTATGAGTGAGATGACCACCTCAGAGAGAAGGGCTAGAGAACCTGGCACAAAATTAGTATCACTAGAATTATTTTCCTTTCCTAAGGAAAAATGCACCAAAAAGTTATCATTTAATTTAAATAACATTAAATTTATCCAGGATTTACTGAACATCTACTTATGCCCCAGAGATGTGGAGATGAAGACATGGGAAGTGTCCTCAAAGGTTTAAGCATTAAGACCTCAGCTCAATCAGATTTTAAGTTCTCTGAAAATAGGGCTGAGTCAAATCTTTCACTCCAGAGGCATAGTGCGAGTTATAAAAAGGAACTAGCTCTTCAAAAGTTATCCACTGATAATCATGGTGGGAAAATTATCTTAGGTATTGAGAGTTTATGACAAGAACACACGACTATCCTAATGAAATATAATGACTGGGCTATACAAATACAAAAGTGTGTTGAGCCAACCCAACAGATTACATATTCATTTAACCTAGAAACACACCTGTGCTGGCCTCAGTCAGGTCAGTAAGAGACCTTTGCCCTCCAGTTTTCAGGGATGAGATACAGTGGCAATAACTATGGCCACCGAGATATCAAGATAGTTACACTTACCGTGGGCTTGGTTATCTTTGGTCTGTCATCCTGCAATAAAAAACAAGATACATTACAGAATGGAAACGTCTACAAATGCGCCATTTCCAAAGTACGCATTTTACTGCAATTTCTAAAAAATGTTACTGTTCAGTAATTACCTTTTCAGGTTCATCTATCTAGGCTGCTAAACACAAAGTTTGATCCCGCTGACTTGACTGCAAAAATTGTTAGCAGATTAAGTGCTGAAAGGTATTTGATCTAGAGTTCCAAGTTTCTAACAGCATCTATGATAGTCATACTTATTTGTTGATGTGTGTGCACTTACTAGACTCTGATTCTGATCTTTACTTCAGGGAGCAGCTGAGTAATCAGATTCCTCCCTTCCATCCTCTCAAATTGCCTTTGAGATGTGTGTATGTGCATGTATGTGTGTGTACATGTGTATATGCATTGTATATATATATGTGTGTATATGTATATGCATTGTGTGTATATCTATGTGTATATGCATTGTATATATATATATGTGTATATGTATATGCATTGTGTGTATATCTATGTGTATATGCATTGTGTATATATATGTATGTATATGTATATGCATTGTGTATATATGTATTTGTGCATGTGTATATATGTATGTGTGTATGTATATACACATTGTGTGTATATCCATGTGTTTATGTGTATATGCATTGTGTGTATATATGTGTATGTATGTGTGCATGTGTATATTCATTGTATATATATGTATGTGTGTGTACAATTTGTGTGATATCCTTAGTAAAATCCTGCAATCTCCCAATCTTAGTGTCAGAATCTACTTAAACCTCTGGCTGAGTCAGTTTAAAATAAAGTGCATCTAAAACGGACCACAGGTGAATCCTGTAGGCAGAAGAGACAAAAATGCTGCTGTCACAGCCTAAAAAGCCAGCGCTCTACCCTCACAAGCTTTGGAAGAGAGAGTAAGAACAGAATGGAACATTTTTTAAGGGCAGGCCCCACTGATTACCATAAAACTGCCCCCCTTTGGTAAAGTATGAAGATGAAAGTATGTGGGTGAATAAAATCTCCAGACAAATGAAGCCTATTTTCTCCAAGTACCATCTCTTAACCACCACAAACCCCACCTGCCAACTCAATGGAAATGTGGAAGTGCTCTACAACGGTCCCATCTGCAGGCTTCCCTAAAGAGCCTCCTCTCTCCTCTTCTTCACTCACGCACCACAAGGCAGGAGCGCCCACTGCTCAGGACGCTGTCCAAGTTTGCAGCTATTTTTCTGATAACTTCAGTGGACAGACTAGCGAAGTTGTACATGGCCATTTACAAATGCCACTGAAGGTCCTGCATTCCTATTACAGCCCTGGCTTGATATAAAAGCTGAATAAGGCCAGTGTTTCCTCAAGGCCGGTCCATGAACCAGCATCAGCGGGGATGGTCCCAAAGATCTGGGGTGAAGTTTTATAGAAGGCAGAGTCTACTCATTTAATAGAGCTGATTTTTCTAAATTAAAATAATTTTTTAAGAATACAATAGTCTCAAACTAATGAAACTAGAAGGGGGATTCTTAAGAAATATTTTGGTCAAAAAAAATATTTTGGTCAAAAAAGAAAACTATAAAAAATAAAATTATACTGGGTTTATACCCTCCACTTTCTAAAATTTGCTCCTCTGTGACCCTTCAGGGTCTGAGACACACTGTCCCCAGGGCATGGCCTCAGGGTTAGAGGATTCTGACTCTAAATGCCAATGGGAAATGCAACCAGGGAAATGCAAAGAAACTTCTAGGCAATTAGTTTCTGACAAAAATGGTGTTGTAAAATCGGGAGGAATTGTTCTACTTTACTCCTTTTTAAATCTGCACGTCTACAGATTTGGGTAATGTCAACCCATAGCCTTAAAGAAAAAGAAGTAAAGGCCCCCAAAAAGCACGTACTGGATGCAGCTCCCCGATGATGTATGTTTTGGACAATTCCCTAGCATCCGTCGAGTGCCCAACATCCTCAAAGTTCTCAGTAGCATCCCCTCCGGCTTGTTCCCGTAAGACTTCTTCCCCACCAGGATGCTGTTCAAAAGACACATAGACATAAGAATAAGTAAATATTTTTCCAAGCAAATGAGATCAAGGAAGTGGCCTGTTTATTTGGTTAAATAAATAGGTTATTCCAGAAGTCACAGATGACAACGCGTGAGTATAACTCATCCATAATGTGGATGAAAACAATATACTCACTTGTATTCAAATACCTTCTTGAAAGTATGGTAGAACCCGTCTCCAATGGTGTTCATTTCTCCGGGTTATTCACATGGCGATAACAGCATTAGGCAGATATTTTCAATCCTTTGGCAAATGCCCTCTTTACTTTTCCATAAAGCTCTCAAAATTGCTCTTCTCATTCTTTATCTAATCTATTTTTCTTGAGTCCTGTCCCTTTGACCTCGTAGGTCTAAGTGTGAACCTACACCATTACCTTAGATGTAATTCATCTTTGAAAAGTACACTGTGTACCTGCCAAGTACAGAGAGGGGATAGCATGATGGGCAGGTAAGCGAGTCCCCTGCCTCTTGCAGAACTTACCTTTTGGTCAAAAGGAAAAGTGAAGCAATCGGATATCATAGTGACTTGCTCAAGATGCTGCCATAGGGACATGTCATTGATAGGGAGCAGGAGCAAAGAGGAAGGAGTTCAATTCTACACGGGGAAGGGGTGGAAAGAGCCATTTGTGTAATCAAAGCATTTCAGTGCTCTTAGCTGCTTTCATTGGCAAAACCCAAGGATGGTCATGAAGGGGAGACTGACACTTGGGCCCAGTCATGGATATGGGTGAAGGCAAGGGAAGGAGTCAGCCAAATAAAAAGAAAGTACTTGGTTATATCATCCTAAATACTTTTTCAGGGGTAAAAACTTTCTTAAATTGAGTTTCATTATTACCTCAGATCAAATTCACCTGCCCTTGAGCTAAGCACCTGTAAGTATCCAATAGCCAAAGAAAACAATTCTCCCTTGCACAACTGACTGCAGTCTCGTTTTAATTCCTCCCAATAATGGAAGATGTAAAGGCACATAACACTTTAGAAATGTGGACAATTATTCTGTTTTGAAACCTGTTTCTCCTTTTGTGTAAACATATCTAGTGCTAAACAAATTTACTTATTTTTTTCCTCTACTATTTATAAAAGTTATCCATCTACATTACAGAAAAATCGGAAAGCACACAAAAAAAATAAAAATCACCTAAATCACCCATAATCTTGCCATCCAGAGAAATCTGGGTATACATATGCATATGTGTGAATAGTTTAAAAAAGAAAATGGTGATTGTGACCTTATGCACACAGCTTTGTTAGACAAAAAGCAGATGATGATACATGGTACGGAGACAGTATGCCTAGTGGTTACTCCCCCTATGTGAACTTGGGAAAATAATGTGCCATTTGCCTTATTGTGTACTCAACGCACACCACATATTGCCACGTGCCACAGAACAAATATGCCAGGCTCCACCATGAGCCCATGTCAGGGCTCCTGACAATCGCTTAGAAACTCTCCGTGATTACAACTCAAGTGAAAACCAGTGCTCTGAGAAGCATGTCAAACTCAAAGGCTAACATGGGCCAAATAAACAAAGCCTGCGGCCCACAGGCCACAAGTTTGACATGCTTGGTGTACAGCCACCAAGAGGCTGAGTGAGGGGCAGGACCGTGTGTCTGAACTTCCCAGAGAGGAGGGAGCAGGTGGGTCCAGAACCAGAGAGGAAGGGCAGGTGGAGAGGGCAGGGCGGGCACACAAAGCTCAGGCCTCTTCAGAGGTTCTCAGCTTTATCCTTCGGGCAACGAGAAGTCATTGAGAGGCTCTAAGAAGGGAAGGTAACAAAATCAGGTGTCATTTAAAAACTAAAACCCTGTCTTCAGCGTGGACAGCAGCTGTCAGAGCAGGAGAGGATTTGGGAGACTGCAGTGAGCTTATGTAGACGAGGGTGGCAGAGGGTGATGAGAGCCTAGGGCAGGCGAGAGGCAGTGGGAGATGAGGAGGTGGATGGTGAGGGACAGACAGGGCACACCACAGCACCCCTTGTCAAGTTTCTGTCAACTGACTTATCCAAGGAGTGGCCAACATCAAAGCTGAAGCTGGCCAAGGACCAGACGACTCTTCTGTGTGGCAGGTCTCAGGATCGAGTCTCACCAGTATTACAATTTTGCCAACCGTGGGGTGTTAAAGGGTAAGAATAAGAAGTTCTTGTCTGTATAATGACAATGCAATAAAGCCTTGAGTGATGCAGCTGGTTTCAGTTTATTTATATTAATTTAACATAAATGAATAATTTTATGGCTTTAGTCCTCCTTTTACAATCACTAAAGGTCTGAAGTGGTCTCTTAAAGTCTTTTTCAGTTACACTTTATGTAATGTGAGAAATATAGTTGTAACTGTGCTTGTGAATTTGAGAATTTATTAAAGTTACGTGTCTATCAGACACATACAAAAATGAGAGAAATGCAAATAAGGCAGAAAACAAAAAGTGGTAAATGAGTATCAATAAAGCCAAGAAAAGGATAGGTCCTTCCAGTGGAAGGACAGGCAACAAAGGAAGGCCTGAGGACTTCACTGTATGTCTCAATATGCCCAATGCCTGACAGATGGGAGGGCAGGTCGCCCCTTCCCTCTTGATTGGTCGGTCATTCCAATTAATGGCACTCGCTGAGCCTGTGTGGGGCTCAATGATCTAAAAGGTGTATCCCCTGTTTTCTAAAAACAAAAACACACACAAAACTAAGAGCCCAAAAAGGAAGAACATATTATAAACTTGGTAAATTTTTTTCACTGGGCACCAAATACCTATAATGATGAAGCAATACTGACAGTCCTTTTGGACAATGCTAATAAACAGAACAAGCTCAGCTTCTCCTTTCATGTTTAATTAGCAGTGCCACAGTGTTTCCGGTAAACACAGTTGAGTTACCTGCTGTGAAAAGTCCACATATTTAAAACCAATGACTAACATGTCCCTCTTCACCTGTGAAGCCAACAGAGCCATGATCCCATCTACCCTTCCTCTTTCGAAATACACTGCAGTGGTAAGAATTTGCTTTAATAGGATAAATACTGAGTGCAGGTGTTGTTCTCCTGCTTCCTGCGGGAGAGAGAACAAGGTTATCAGGGTTGGCCCCACACTCACAGCCTCGCCTCAGAGACCATATGATAAGCTTTATTCATAACCAAAGTTCCAAGAATCTCACTGAGAAGACGGTGCCCTACGTTTAACACTACGAAATTCAATGGTTTATACCCTAAGTCATTACAAAAAACATGACCCAAACGCAATGGACAATCCTCCCATGTCCTACTGAGGTCACATCTGAACTGTTCAAGCGAGGAAGGCCAGACCCCAAAGGGCTGTTGCCGGCTCCCCATCTTCTAACCTACTTCGGTATAACTAGTAGCGAGAGAGGTAACATATGCAACATGCAACACTTTTCAAATGAAAATAAGAGTCCAATTTCTCATGCACAGAAAAAAAGAAAAAAAAAGACTATCAGACTAAAATAGCAGCAGATGCTTCACCGGAGCAAACCAGCACAAACAGATCAGGTTCAGATACAGAGAAAGCACACTTGATGGATCATGGTCTTGGGTTACATTACTTCTGTATGAAGAGACCAAGATTTATAGTCAACACACTGTGAGTGGTGCCTCAAATCCTGTTTCGAATGAGGCCAAAGAGAAATAATAAAGTAATAACTGCATTGCTATAGATTCCACCACATCCAAGATTTATTAAATTGCAGGAAAATTCTATTTCATATTTAATGATGTACACTAAAAATTATCTCTAAAAACTGGCAAGATAAAAAACTTAGATACTACTCCTGATGCAGATGATTTCAACAAATTCTTGATATATAGGCAATAATCTTAAGGAGACAGAACATGTGAATAAAATCAGTCATTCCACACTCAAATACACAGTCTGCAACTACATTAATTCAGAAACTAATTACTGAGTGAAAACACTCTCCTGGCCCATTCTTCATTCCTACTGTTTATTTCTACAGCCGTTTTACAGTTCCTTAGATTCTCTATTCAAAATATAAAGATGAGTTTAAATTATAATTTTGGCATCACCTTTGCTAGTTATGTTCCCCTTTAATACAAAAGAGGTGAGCAAAGTTTACCACCCCAAAACATGCCTCTTTGGGATATTGATCATTTTACACTGGTTAATTGTAAGCAACAGCAGATGTGCGAGAAGCTCTGAAAAGCAAGTAGACGTTACAGCTGTGAAACGATTTTTACATGTTTAAGGGAAGCCTCCATCTGTAAGGGTGTCTCCCTCACAGTACCAGGCCGGCTGTTCACCATCAGTGCAGAAGGCAGGTCTTACATCTACATAATAATCTTACTCTTGTCTACTGTGCTCTTCCTTGTCACCTCCCATAACTGACCACCTCCAACACCTTCTCTATCTTCAGGTGAAAGCGGTATTTAAGGTGCTGGCTTCCGTCATTTTGGCGAGTTACTGCTCTTGGGTCTCTTATCATATACACAGAAGGTATACATCTTATTAAACTTGAATTTGCCTTCTTTCTGCTAATGTCTCATGTGAATTTGATTATTAGAGCAGTCAGAAGGACCTTGAGGTGGAAGGAAGTTATTTTTCTGCCCCAACAGTTTCATAAGTGAGATAATCTTAGGTTTGATACAGAATACTATTTTTACTTAGTCTTTGATCTTAACTCCTAGAATCCCTAATTTTAGTGGCTTTGAAAAAAACAAGTGATAAAATCTCAAAGCCAATGGTTGGAAGATCTTGTTTACATGGCAAGAAAGCCTTGCATGCTTGTAAATAGAGCCGGCGGGGGGGTGGGGGGGGGGAGAAGGGCAGGGAACGCTACCCATCAAGTTCACAGCTCCAGCCATGGATGGGACAGGTCTTCCTCTCTCCAACCCTCATGGTTTTTAACCACCTTCTACATCTGCTAGAATATTCGTCCTCAAATACCATTCTGACCACTTCATGTACCTACTCAAAAATCTACAGTGGTGAATTTCTGCAGGCAAATAGAAGTCCTCCTGAATTTCTCACAAAGAGCTTCAACATCTACATAGTCCAGGGGGTACCCAGGTGCAAAACCACATCAGCGGGGCAAGCTGCTCTTAGCTCTGTCAGCTTCTCCCTCCCCAAACAGTTAAACTTCTAGCTGAGAAATAGCTACTAACTAGTAGAATAGCGATTTTTCCCCCAGACTCCCTTGTTGCTGGGTATGCCATGTGATTAAATCCCAGCTAATGAAACATAGGTATAAGTGTCAGAAGAATCTTCTGGAAGCCTTCCCTTCTAGAGTGGTGTGCCCCCTTTACCATTTCTCTTCACCCCTTTCTTCATTCTGCTGTCTGGAATGCGGAGGCTGCCTCTGAACTTGGGATGAGAGCCAGACCCTAGAAATGGTCAGGAAGTGGGCTAGAAGTGTGGCCCTGAGGACTTGATGGAGCACAGCCTGCACACCACACCTGGAAAGCTTGTTCTTCACGACAGGTGAACAAACTTCTATCTTGTTTAAGCACAGTTGTTTGTGGTTCTTCTGAGCTTAATTCTAATTACTACATCCATCATTTGTCAAATACCATGTGCCAGACACTAAAGTCCTGAAAGCACATAAAAGATGCAAATAAACATATTCCCAAGTGTTGAGAAACTTAAAAAAACAAATTAGGACAATGGTCTTCACATACATTAAACAACTGAAGAAATATTAAGGGACCATCTTAACATATCCAATATTTAATAATTGGGTTATCTTCATAGATAGCTTTAAAAATAGGTTAGAATTTGGATGAACAAAGTAGATACAGATGAGAAATCTCAAGAGGAACCTGAGCAGGGATGAGGCTGAAGGGCTGACATGTGCTCGTGAGCTGGGTGAGTGAAGAGGTACATCTGAATAAAGCAAAATACGTGAGGCTGTGCCAGGGCTCTTTTTGTGAGCCAGCTTGACTGTCCAGGGGATGCTCAGACTGTTATTTCCGGGTGTGTCTGGGAGGTTATTTCTAGATGAGATTAGCATTTGCATCGGAGAACTTAGTAAACGAGGTGACCTCCCCTTTAGGTGGGCTTCCTCAAATCCAGGAGAGCTTGAATAGAACAAAAGGCAAGGTGGAGAAAAGGAGAATCTGTCCCTCTTTTCCTGCCTTGTTGATAGGGCTGGGACATGTCATCTCACCTTCTTCTGCCCTTGAACTGGGATTTGCCTCATTGGCTCCCCTGGCTCTCAGCCTGCAGACTTGAACGGAGTGGCCCACCAGCTCTCCCGGGTCTCCAGCTTGCAGATAGCACAACCTGGGACTTCCTGACCTTCCTCATAATAAATCCCTTACACTCTATGGATCGTGTGTGTCCTGTCTTCTGTTTCTCTGGAGGACCCTGACTAACACAGCTGGATGGTTAGAATGAACCAAATGAGGGAGGGCTGTGAGAGCTCATGGGGAAGGGCGGACAATAAGGAGTTCCTGAACAGCAGCGTGACTCAAACATCACAGGATCACTGTTGGGACAGACTCCAAGTGCAGACAGACATCTGACCAGTGGGGGCAGCACAGGGCCTCTCCATCCCCACCCCCTCCCCCTGGCACAGGCTGCAGCCTTCCGGAAAGTTCAACCGCCTCCACCTCCTCTGTGGGACAGCAACAAAAGCATGACACTCAGCTGGAGATCTCGCTCAAAAGGGCAGGCCTGAGGCAGGCCGAAGGTTAAAATCCCAGAAGTTCAGAGTTTAAAAGAACCTCAGAGACTCACAGATGGGGGACCCAGAGAAAATAAGCCCAACGTCAAGCTGACAGTTCATGAAGGAAACAGGCCCAGAACCCAGTTTCTAGCCTCATTCGGCCTCCCCTTCTTTTTGGAACATGTGTATTAAATGACCATTTTTATGCTTCTGAACAAAGTGACTTTAGATAGGATGCCTTAGAAATAAAGTTTCTTCATACATTTCCCTTTTGGAAATTTAGAGGAAAATCTGTCTCACTTCTTCTAGACACCAAGAAACTTTGTGCTGCCTTCCTGAGCCTTAATCACTAAGATTCAAAGGTCTCTCCTCTCCTCTCCTCTCCTCTCCTCCCCTCCCCTCTCCTCCCCTCCCCTTCCCTCTCCTCCCCTCCCCTCCCCTCCCCTCTTCTCTTCTCTTCTCTCTCTCTCTTTCTCTCTCCCTCTCCTAGTGCAGGTAACTACCTGGCTACCAGGTTGTCTCCGAAAAATGCAGAAGGGTGTGCAGAAGTCCACTCGGTGTCACCATGTACTCTAAATCCATACCCCCACCCCCCAGAGCTTGCTTAAACTAAGCAAAAACAAACGACAATAAAAACCTTTCCACTTAGCTGTACTGTTATATAGCCCAAAGTCCACCAACTCTGGAGTACCTTTCAATCCAAACACTTAGCCCTGCCAAAACAGGTGTGGTAAACAATGACTAGGCAGAACAATGTGTGCGCAGAGATTATTTGCAATAATGAAGCCAAAGATGAGAACAACTCAAGGGAGTGTGGAAAGTGAACGATTTAAAAAGATTAGGAACAAAATAAGTATCCTAACCGCATGTTTTCTATCATTTCCAGATGCTGTTTTTCCAAGGAGGCAAAGAATGAAGGGCCTCGAAGCTGGCTGGGTTCTCCAGACTTTTGCTCACGGCCCCCACATGGACTCCGTAGAGGGGCACCTCTGCATGGCACTGCCTGGGGCTGTGCATGCCCCTCGAGCTGAATCGTCAAAGCTCAGGACCAGGCTGGGGAGCATCAGCTCCCTGTCTCACGTTGAAGATTATGGGATGAAACTTACAACAAGGCCCTTGTGTGCGTTCACCCAGCTGGAAACATCTGCAAAGTCCCCTGGCCAGCTGGGTTGTTACCTCCATGGGGAAGCCACGGCCCTGGCCTTAGAGGTTACAGTCCAGGGGAGAGACAGGCAGGCAGACAAGTAGCAGCTACACACAGCAGCCCCAGGTACAGGAGCCAGCACAGCAGGTGAAGGGACCCACTCGCCCTGGAGCAGGAGGCTGAGAGGGGGTCAGGGAGAGGCTCAGGTGGGAAAGGTTCAGGAGTTGTTCACCAGGTGAGCGGGTGGGGACGTTTTAACAAAGGAAAGGACATTGCAAAGACCCAGAGGCAGTAACACAGTGGCACCCTGGAGAACTGCAGGTGCTGTGCGTAACCCACTTCACAGGGATAAAAATGCATGATGAAGACCAACTGGAACTTGAAGCAAACACAAAGAGTGTGGAGGGTCTGTGGGAGGAGCTGGGCTTAAGAAGTTCTCATACTCCACTAATCACAGGAACCCTACAGACAAAACAATGTTTATAGTAAAGCTCTGTAGTCCTAACTTCCCCTTCCTTAACCTCCTTCTCCTGCCTGGCACGCAGGCCAGAGTGTGCACTTGGCTGCCATGTCTGTGTGCTCTGGGTTGCAACCCTTTCTTTCTTTTTACCAAATAAACCCTTTTTTTTTTTTGTATTTCCTTAAGTTTTTTTTTAATTTCTTTATTGATTAAAGTGTTACATATGTGTCTTTATTCCCCCATTCGCCCCCCCCCCCTACATCCCTCCCACTCATGCCCTCACCCCCCTGTTGTCTGTGTCCATTGGTTAGGCTTATATGCATGTATACAAGTCCTTTGGTTGACCTCTCCCCCTTACCCCCACCCTCCCCTTCCTTCCCCAAACCTCTGAGGTTTGATGGTCTGATCGATGTTTCTCTGTCTCTGGATCTGTTTGTGCTCATCAGTCCAAATAAACCCTTTTTGATGACAAGACACCTAGTCGGTATTATTTTTCAGTCGACAACTATTTGTTAGTTTTGTTTTTGTTTTGTTTTTTTCACTTGTTGTTATTGGATTAGGGGAGGCAATCAGAAAGGAGAATTAAGCACATTATCACCTCCCAACTACTTTATAAATCACACTTTCCCATATCACTTATCTAAAGCTACATGAAACCCCTCATTAGTCACATATTAGCCCAACCTCACGGCAAGCACTTTCCCCTTTGTGACACCTGCCTGACCCCTCATGGGCTCCCACCTTCCTATACTCCCCCGGTTCCCATGTCATGCTCTAGAAGGAGTGATGGATTGTTCTCCGGTAGGCATAGCTTCTGGGTCCAGCCCGCCCCGTGCTATGGAAAAAGCCCAGGCTGGGCGGGACCGGACCAGGAACACAAGGTGCAGCTCTGCCATGTCTTCAAAGAGAGGCCCAGGAAGGTACTGATCCTTCTGAGTGTCCATTTCCCCAGTATCAAGAACTCCCTCCTCCTAAACTGCACAGAAGGGTAGATGATATGATTAGTAGAATGCCTGGCATATAATAGCCATTTGAGTAATATCGAGTTCCCTTTCTTCCTCACCCCCACCTGATATTGCCACAAAGAACCTGTACAGACCTGGTACAGTTCCTGACCCGAAATGCTGAAGGCTACATCCAGCACCACCCCCTTCGTCCCACCCCCACCCACCTTCATCTTCAAGTGCTTTTCTATGGATTAAATCAACTGGCCTGATTCTACCGAGGCACAGAGCCAAATGACGAGAGTCAACAGAAACAGGTATCATAAGGACAATGACATTTTCTACAGGGGGTCATCTTTAGAGGCCATTAGGATGAGGACAGAGAGATAATGCAGCTGTGAGCTAGAGAGCTGGCAGTTCTGCAGAATGCTATTACAATTCTCTCTCCTTGAAAGAGAGAAGCAAAATTCTTGGTTATTTTTAGAAAAGGTCACATCATAATAACACAAGTATGTGCCAGTTGTGTGGGAAACAGGGAGGAAAAGGGAAATAAGATGGTAACAGAGGACAGGTTGCTTTGTGTTCCTCCACCGGACTGTCCCCTCCCAGCTGAAGGGATGTTTACTGAGCAGCTACTATGTGCCAGGACACAGGGCAGTGAGGAAGAAGTTCGCGGCTGCTGTCTGGTGGAGAATGGCAGCCAGCAAACAAGAAACATGCAAACATTGCCTGAAGTGCTAGCAGAGAAGTGAAATAGGACGATGATGTGACAGAAAATTCCCCTTTCTGGGAAGCGACACTGAGCTGTGGCCTGAAGGAGGGGGGTGACCAAGGGAATATACACCAGGCAGAGGGAAGGAGCTAAGCAGAGAAATGATAAGCTGTTTCCACAAGATAAAGCTGTTTTGATTTTCTTCCAGAAATTACATTCTTTAACGTCATAATAACATGTCACTCAACATGAAAACTTGAGCAACCATCAGCGCGATGGAAGCAGTGGGATCCTGAAGGCTCTGTCAGGACACGTGCTCTGACATGGGAGAGAAGTCCTTGACATGTATGGCAGGGACTCGAAGACAGAGGGCAGCGTGAGGAAGCTCAGAGGACAGACTTCCTGCAGGGCCTGGAGGCGATACTGAAGTGGAATGGGGGCACTGGCAGACAAGGAGAGAGAGAGAGCGTTACCCACAGAGGACAAGGACCCACAACCAGCGAGGGGGTGGGCAGGGGCGGGCCAGCACTAGCTGAGCCCACCGACGGACGGACTTCATCAGAGCAGGAGCCTCATCAGACTTCCCCTCAGAGCGGCCTGAGCCGGCCAGTGATGTAACAGGCCTCCTGAAAGCATGGGCCCTCTTCAGACACCCAGCACACATGCAAACAAGCTCTTTCTGAAACAGCACAACACTGACTCTCAGCACCACCCAGATGCCCTGTGTTAGGAACGGAGGCCTTGAAGACCTCCAGGTCTTTCTTTCCTTCTAGACCCCCCTGTGAAGAGCTGCCGCGGCTATTTCCTTCACCTTTTAGAAGGAAACACGGGAAATGACAGCAGATGGGAAGAAAGGCACTATTAGCCCCCTCTTTACCTTCCAAGCGTTCTCTTTATGTTCAAATCTTTCCATTCACAACTTCCCTTTGCTTTCTTCCTGGTTCCTACAGAGAACTCTGGATACGGGGAGAAAAATCTCAAAGCAAATGATGGCATCTGTGTACAGGTAGGGTGGCTTTTTCTTTTACAGTTTTGCTAGTGATCTCAAAAATGCCTGCGGTCTCACGCCCGTGTCACAGAGACAGCAAAGGAACTCGGACTGGGGAGTCCCACGTCCTGGATTGAAAACCTGGCTTTCAATCCTCACCTGTTGTGTCATTTGAGCAATTAACGGAGGCTCCTAAGCCATATTTTCCTTAAAAAAGGCACCAGCACCACCACTACCCACCTGAGAGGCTTATTTTCAGAATTAACAGTACAGATGCAAAGGGGGTTTTATGCGTTTTGGCACACCATCTAGCACACACGGAATGGCCATCAATGCTCAGTGAGTGTCCATTGCTATCACAAATAATATTAGCCCACCGGGGATTTCTGCTAGGGAGGGAGTGTGAATGACAGTGATTTAATACTTTCTGCAGAAGGTGGGAGGCGGAGGAGCAGGCTGGATATATTGTGTCCTGGCCCGTTTTTGTTCAGGTCTGCCACTGAGAAAACAGCAGGCGTGGGAAGACGCAGGTAGAAACAGGCACATCCAGGCCGTCACTGCAGAAGAGACAGAGGCTGCCCGCCCTGCGAGCCAGACACAGAAAACCGCTGACGGGCCCTAGGGGAGGTAAACGCCGCCCGCCTCCCTCCCCACCATCAATGCTGGTTCAATGTCATTGTTCTGGACATGCCGTCCTCATGGGCAGACCAGAACACAATTCTGGGGATGGAAGAACATGACTTTTTGCCATCATCCATGAGACATCAGCTCTCCCTAACCAAAGGTCACTTACCACAAGGCTGCACAGGCCAAATACTACTGACCTGGCCTGATTTCTCCCACCCACGTCTTCAACTCACTTTCCTGTCCCATGTGGAACTTGATAAAAGACACAGGGAGCCAGTTAATAAATACACTTAACGGGATGTTTCCAAGAAAACAAGTTCAAAGGTAATGGGGGTGGGTGGGGTGGGGGAGAAGCACACACTAAGATGTGGAGAACACCTCTGAGCCGCTGCTGTTTAAATGCCCCCTTGAGTCTGCTGCCTCTGGCCACTGTTCTGAGCACCTGGACACGGACTGCTGCTGACAACTGTGGCTCATGTTAGCATAAACAAGGCATTACTCGCTGTAGTTGCACTTTTAAGAGAATTTACATGTTAAAGGGGCTGGAAAAAATGTTTCCATGCATTTCCCCTTCTGACAAAAATACACACCCAAGTAATTCAGGAGAGGAAGTGGGAAATCAATCAAGCCTCTCAGGTATTACAGAGAACTGAACCTGGGAGGGCGGACCTGGCTACCTTGTGGGCCTTGTGGTCACTGGTGTGACCGACGTGGGCACCTCGGGGACATAATTATAAACACTTAATTTATAAGTAAACTTTAACTTAAAAGATTTCCAAACTTTCCCAAGTGTTTTCACATATATTATTCCTGCCAGTGTTCACAAGTCTAAGGTAGATTCAGGTGGCAGAATGCTCCCTGCTTAAGAAGGAAGAAAATGATTTAGAGAATTTATCTGACTTGCTCCAATCACCTCAACAATAGATCTAAGATTTAGATCCAGCTTTCTGCACCCCCATCCAACACTGTCCCACAACTGACTAGTGGGACAGAGGCTGTTCAGACTCCATTAGATACAGAGAACAGACAGATAGCTGTCAGAGGGGAGGGGGTTGGGGCTTAAGTGGAAAAGGGGAAAGGATTAAGCAAAAACAAACAAACATCAAAAAACAACTCAGAGACACAGACAATAGTATGGTGATTTTATCCTAGGGAAAGGGGAGGTGGAGGGAGGTAGCAGAAGGTCTAGGGGGGATAAATGGTGATGGAAGGAGACTTGACTTGGGGTGGTGAACATACTACAATATACAGATGATGTATTATAAAATTGCATACCTAAAACCTGTAAAATTTTATTAAATGATGTCACCCCAATAAATTAAATTTTAAAAATGTACAAGGTACTTATTGCTTATATTCTGTGGTTTGGAGAACTTTTAGAATAACAGATAGCTGCATTAAGGAGAAATGAGCATTATTTACTCCTTGAGTTACCCACAACGGCCTGCACAGTTTGTGCTCCCTTCAATTTAGAATTTCCATCTACCTTAAGGATACATAAAAACAAAAGTTGGCAATCTCGAGTGTTTGCTTTGAAACAATAAAAAAGCAACCAAAAACAAAACAAAACAAACAAAAAAACAAATTAAAAACCTCTTCTCAAAAGTAGCAAAAAGTTACCAAAAGAAAAAAAAAATTATGTAGAACCTACAAAAGTAGCCCTGCCCACAGGCTTACATTCCCCAATGGCCTGTGAGACTGCTACTGTTCACCCGTGATGCCTGAGCCACTTAAACACCAGAGTCTCTTTATATTCTCCTCCTATGGATTTCATAACTTCTAGTTTTATTTACCAAACTACATAGGTTAAATAATTGGCAACCGAGGCTTTGTAGTAGTATGAGATTTAGAATGTTATCAAACTTCCTTGCGAAAAGCAAAGGCATTTCAGATTTTAGCCCTATATACCACAGCCCTATCAAGGGCTAAGATATATGGTTTTTCAAAATTAAGGACACTGAGTTTTGGGCACCCACAGTCTCTTCTTGGATCCCAGGAGCACTGAGGTCCCCCAGGCTCAGAACCACTGGTCTCTGCAAAGAAGGCAGCCATGTTCAATGGACAGTAACAAAAAGTAAGTCCTTACCACAAAAGCTGCTATAAAGTCACTGCCTAAGATGATGAAAGCAAAAGAGAGTCTGGAGCCAGCAGCCTTATGAGGCACATGATGCTAAGGATCAGCCAAGACACAGATCGAAAGCATCATAACCCCAGGGTCCCCAGAAATGGTCTAGAGCAGGCGTCCTCAAACTACGGCCCCGCGGGCCACATGCGGGTGTTTTTGCCGTTTTGGTTTTTTTACTTCAAAATAAGATATGTGCAGTGTGCATAGGAATTTGTTCACAGTTTTTTTTTAAACTGTAGTCCGGCCCTCCAACGGTCTGAGGGACAGTGAACTGGCCCCCTGTTTAAAAAGTTTGAGGACTCCTAGTCTAGAGAAACCAATTTCCATCTGCATCATGTAAAGGAGGGGCAACTGGACACAACAGCATTGTGCTCATAACATTTTTCAGGAACATGCCCATTTCACAAATTAAATGTCTACTGGCTGTCATTGATTATGCGACGCCTTCTCTCCCTTCACGGCTCTTTCGAAAGCTGAGTCAATGCTGCCGCCCAAATCACAGAAAGAGAAAAGTAAACCATCCTTTTTTCCTGGCTTCAAGTGCCTACATTTTCATTTCAATAATGTCCCTTCAATGTTCTATACTCATCAACCTTACTAATAATATAATCATATGAACTGACCCAACTTCATCAGTATAAATTAAAAAACTAGAACTCAGGATTGAAAGATAAAAAAAAAATAGTTCAAAATACTTAGGCAACTAAGTTTATAATCTTGCAGGTTGGTATCCGATAGTAACTCAACACCTGCTGCTACTTAGCTGGCCACTAACATTGAGCCCTCTCAGGTGTCTACCGTCCTTTCGAACATGAAAACAGCTTCTAAGGCCATTGTTTCAGGAGACAGAGCCTGTTGTGCAACTAAGAAACTTCACCTATGTTCTTAACTGGGAGAATATAATTTTTTAATAACACTCTCTTGTTTCAATAGCACCTGCCAGATATACACCTTTACTTAAAATCTCATATTAGCACTCAGCTACATCCGATGCTACAGAAAGCCAGCACCCCACCCTGACCCGGCTGATGTAGCAGTCTGCATTACTGCACGGATCTTGTGCCTGTGACCGTGTTACGCGTTTACCAGCATTATTTTGTTTAATTCTTATAATCACCCCATGAAGTTGGCACTATTACCATCTTCCCATTTTACTTTAAATAAGGCATCTGAGGCACAGAGAGTATAGGCAGCAGACCAGGACCCTCTTCTACCCATCAACTATGCATTTTCTCAACATAAACATAGACATGCATATAATCTATGGTATTCTGAATGATGCCATGGAAACCATGTTGTCCACATGGATGGGTGAATTCATAGGATAAAGAATCCTGTCCATAGTTAAAAGTTCACTTTAGAGGTAGGAAGCCTTTCCCATCCACCCACTCCCAACAAACCTTCCCTATTTAGGTAAGTTAGTGAAAACAGAATATTCTTTCGTTAGGATGCAAAGTCTTCATGAATTTCTGGAGCTTTTAAATGACAGAAGAAAGGGGAAGGAGAATGAGGGAAGACATCTTCTGGGCTTCTTTGTTTCAAAAGTAGGGATGAGATACTCAGCAATGGCTTCATAAAGTAATGGAACAGGAGGACTGAGGAAGAAGGAAGAACCCCTGTCAGCGCATCCTGCAGTCCTGTGAAGGAGAAGGTGTGTGTTTAAGATGCAGGAAGCCAGGGGCAGGGATCCTAGGATGGTCCTGCTGGGGTGGGAAGCCAAAGACTAGGACCCTGCCTTAAGCAGAGATGTCACAGAGAGTGACAACAAAGAGTAAAGATGGCAAATGGAAGACATTCCCCCAAAAGTGGGATTGGATGTCCTGGGAAAGCTGGTGCTGGGGATTCCAGCTAGAACAGGCTAGCGGGTGTCCTCCCCTCTGCATGCTGCGCTCCTTCTAGTAGGTCTACTTCCGAAGTATCAGCCTCCTCCCTCTTCTACCTAAATCCAGCCCTGCTGTGAGCCGATCAGGCCCTTTCCACTCCAGTCCACTGACTTGAGGCCCTATTTACTAGAGCCCACGTGTGAGATTTCCAGGGATACTCCCGATGGCTGAATACAGCTATGTCACCGTTCCTGTCCACAACATTGTTTTCTGTATTCCTGCTTCCTCTGGGGCTCCGGTGTCCTGACAGACATGAAGGCTAAAAGAGCTCACTCAGCAAATACCACATCGACTGATCAGAAGGAAGGTCCCGAAGAGAACAGTGGGACACAAACTCAAGTCTCAGGGACGCCACTACAGGGAGCACAGTACCAGTACCAATCGAGAAAAGTACAGTGTATAGGGCAGTGATGGGCAACCTTTTGAGCTTGGTGTGTCAAACTTCGCCAAAAAACTGAGCATAACTCGGGTAGTGTGTCACTTTGAGGAAAAAACATTATTTTGCAAATGTTTCATCCTCAGGAGCAGCAAATGTTTCATCCTCGGCATGCGGCCGCCTCAGCGGCCGCGTGTCATCAGAAATGGCTACGCGTGTCAGTGCTGACACGCGTGTCACAGGTTCGCCATTACTGGTATAGGGACTGCTGTAAACTGGGATTTATTTAAATCACTATAAACAGCAGTTTCTTGTTATCTCACTATAAGTATTCATTAGTGATAAAAACTAATTTCCCCAAATTTTACTTGGGAGCTATTCCAGTTTTACTCAAAAAAACATTATCTAATTCCCCCTTCCTGCCCCAAAACAATGAAATGTAACAGTAAATATTTTAGAGTAAAGTTTAATAATCTTCTCTTATTATCTCCTTCTGAGAAATGTACGCTTAAAGTTACGCAAAACACATTTCAGAGCAGGAACTCCTTCCAAACTAGGAATGATTTTTCTCCCCAAGAGGACATTTGTCAATAACTGGGAACATTTTTGGTTGGCACAATTGGGGGAGGGGTGCTACTGACTGACATCCGGTGGGGGAAGGCGAGGGAGGCCTCCTGTACAACACAATGTGTAGGTCAGAACCCACAGAAAAAGAAAGAAATGATAAATGCTTCATAATATAAAACAGCCCACTAATCTTTTATAGATGCTATCCTTTTTAATAGACATGAATAAAGAAAGCACACACTGGATCTTAAAACTACAGAATTACTTATACCATAGGGAGAGAAACAGTTCCAAGTAGACATTTAGTGTCAATTACACCTGATGCTATGCTCAAGAAACTCTAGTTCAAGAAACTCTAATGGCAAATAAACTCTGTAGTTCAGCATAAGGGGCAGGAAAAATCAGATGTGACTCCAACTAAAAACCACTCCTAACTAAAAATGGGACACTATTTTATCTTCTGGCACTCCACCAATTGACAAGTTCGTGGTAAAAATATCTTACTGATAAAAATCAACTCCAATCTTTTTTAAAACAGTTTTTTAAAATTCTCTGCAAAACCAGTCCCTTGATGTAAACTGTAATCCAGCTAAGCCCAGGCCTCCATCTCAGTTATTCCCTCAAACTATGTAAAGAATTCCCATCACTAAACATTCTTTTTTATTGTCTGGGGAATGAAATTAACTGTTAAGGTTTATGACTTAGACTCCCCCACAGTGATAAAACACCTCCAAAGGTAGCAAAGAAAAGCCCCTAAGAATTTATTGCAAAAATGATAACCTAACACAAAGAATCTTAACAAAAGAATGTTTTCCTTTACGTAAGCGAAGTTGTTTTACAATGTCCAAAGTTGCTTTAGGATCAAGTCCCACTGGCAGCGTTTATACTGCTCGATCCCTCTTCCTTCCTTCTTCAAAGCCAGCCACACACCTACACGCAGTCCCAGGAGTCCAGCTCTGTACCTCGTAGCAAAGTCCTCATCAGGCGAGTTCACAATCACCGGGTGGGTGTGGGTGCGGCCCGCCCACCCCGGACCTCAGAGTCCCCTCTGGAGAGAACCCCACAGCTCACGGGCGGGAGCATCCAACCTGCTCCTTTTAGGAATCCACTCGGGGAATACCAGAAGTGGACGACCCCGTTCTATATCAAGATCCCGTTTATGCAAACTCAGGAAAAATAGGGATCTTTCAACATCCTCCCGCGTAGCTGCGCCCTCTGCCAGGAAGCCGATCCAGCCGCGACTTCGTTTCCCACTAAGTGCTGGGTGGTGCCGCGGTCCTACACGCCCGCGCATGGGCTCCCAAGGCAACGCCTGCCCCGCCACGGCTCCCCCCGCCACAGCGCGGGCCTATGCGCCTCCGGTCGCACCCAAGTGGGCGCTCCCAGGAGTGCATACACCGGCACGCAAACTCAGAGGGCGCAGAAGCGGCGGCTGACCGTGTGTGTGCAGAGACAGGTGTGTACACAGAGACGTGCAGGCGCGGAGACCTCTCCCAGGTGTGCAGAACTGGGTTGGGCAGGCTCAGGAGCACACGCACAGCCTCGTACCGCAACCCTGCCGCGCTGCGAACCACAGGTCCCAGCAGGGAACCTCCAAACCCCGGTCCGCCGCGCGTCTCACCAACTCACCTCCTCCAAAAATTTGGTCACATCATACACCTTGTGGTGCAGGATCAGCCAGGTGCTCTTGCTGTGGTTGTGCTTCTGGATCTCCTCCAGGGTGTAGTACTTGACGGCCTTGTCCGACGGCTCGGCCATTTCGGAACTCGGCGAGCTTCAGGGCCTGCAGACAGGAGCCACGCCGGGCGGAGCAAAGCGCGTCTCTACAAGCCAGTGCCGGGACATTCCCCCCGGTCCCGGAGGGCGCCTGGGGCGGGCAAGCGGCACCTCAGAGAGGGCGGCTTGCTGACGGCCTCCGATGATTGGCCAGAATCCGTGTCTCTCAAGGGGCCCACCCTTGACTGACACCCTCCACCAGCCCCAGCGCGCCCCGCCCAAAGCGGGTGTTGATTGGCTGAAGATGCCCTATTGCGCGAAGGGTTGGGCGTTGCAGAGCTTTCCTTGCGCCTGCGCAGAAGCGGGAGAGGGAAGCTCTGGGGCCAGGGGGTGACCCCTGTGACGCGAAGGTACACGTGCGTGGGAAGGACCGACCCGGCGGGGTGGTCCATAGGGGCCAGCGCAGAGTCCATTCGGTGCAGGGCAGCGACCGCACGTCAAAATCGCCGCTATTTCCCAATCAAGTCAGGTCAGCCAGACCAGCAGGTTAATTTCTAACAGTCTCTCCACTGCAAGTCTCGGGTAATTTGTTAGCGTTACGTGAGAGATAAACGAGCCTAGTGGACGTTGAAACACACAGTGCGGTCACTTAGTCTGGGTGAAACAAGGGTACTGCCCAGAACAAACTCTAATTTCGCTTGACCAACCCCTTCCCTCACCCCACCCTCAAATTGCCCAGTTCTCACAGGGAAAACAAACCCAGGGGAACTGTTCATAAAAAGCAAAGCAAAGACATTCTGGCCCCGCCCAGGTGGCTCAGTGGTCGAGCGTAGACCTATGAACAGGAGCTCACGGTTCCAATCCCGGTCAGGTCACAAGCCCAGTTTCGGGTGGATCCCCAGTAGGGGGTGTGCAGGAGGCAGCCAATCAATGTTTGTCTCCTTTACTCTCTCTGAAATCAAATATATATATACATACACATACACTTTAAAAACGTTCTGATTATTTTTGTATCCTCTAAGTACTTCTCCGTCGTTGACCACTGGCTAGGCGAGTTCTGGTATTGGCATCTTTGTCTTGTCTCAGTAATATATTGCTAAGGTGAGTCCTAAATGATGGATAGCACTTGGAATAAAGTCTGGAAAAATACCTCCCAGCAGCCTTTTGGGAGGTACATATGAAGATTTACAAATGATTGAGAAAAACAAAGCAGAAAAAGTCCACCATATTAAAAAGTCATCTGATATTTACTAAGGTCCTTTTCAGAAATAGTAGTTAATTCCAAAAGAACTTATACAACAGGGTGCACGTGTAGGTCATCCTCCCTGGGGCTGAGAACAGTTTTTCCATTTTTAGGTCCTGGATGAATGTCAATCCCTACTTTTCCCTGCCCCTTACTTCCTATATAGGAATGCATGGCCATCAAGAAGAAAACATTTTTCCAAGCATCTCAAGCGTTTTTTAGCCTTTTTTATAAAATAGAATACATTGCTTTTCAGATACTGAACCCACCCTGCATCTCAGAAATAAACCTCACTTGTTTATGATATATAATAATGTTATATATTAACTAGAGGCCCAGGTGCATGAAATTCGTGCACTGGGGGTGGGAGGAGGGGAGGGGTTCTTCAGCCTGGCCTGCGCCCTCTCGTAGTCCAGGAGTCCTCAGGGGATGTCCAACTGACAGCTTGGCCTAAGCCGGCAGTCGGACATCCTTAGCACTGCCACGGAGGTGGGAGAGGCTCCCACCACCAGCTCAGCTTCTGGGTGAGCATTGCTCCTCTGTGGGAGTGCACTGACCACTAGGGGGTAGCTCCTGCATTGAGTTCTGCCCCTTGATTGTCAGTACGTGTCATAGCAACCGGTGGTTCCATCGCATATTAGCCTTTTATTATATAGGATGAATTATATGTTGAGTTTTTGCATCTATATTTATGAGATAGTGTGCAGATTTCTGTTTATGCATTACATTTGTCTGGTTTGGATATCAGAGTAATACTGCTTCATAGAATGAATTGAGAAGTATTCCCTTTTCTATTTTTCTGGAAGAGATTATGTACAATTGTTGTTATTCTTTAAAAGTTTGATAAAACTATGCAGTGAAACCATATGGGCCAGCAGATTTCTTTTTTAGGAGGTCTTAAACTATGAGTTTAATGTCCATTAACAGTTATGGAACTATTCAAATTTTCTATTTCATTCTGGGTGAGTTGTGGTAGTTTGTACTTTTTGAGGAACTGCATTTCATCTAAATTGTTAAATCTATGTGTATATAGTTGTTCATGATAGTCCCTTACTATCCTTCGATGTCTGCAGGGTATGTGTGATATCCTGATATTAGTAATTTGTGACTTATTCCATTTTTTGTTGTCATTCTTCCTAGAGGTTTGTCAATTTTACTGATCTTTCCAAAGAGCCAGCTTTTCTGCTCTTTGATTTTTTTCTATTGTTTTCCTTTTTTTTTTCAATGTCATTGATTTCTGTCTTTATTATATCTTTCTGCTTGCCTTGGGTTTACTTATTTGCTTTTTTTCTAGTTTCTTGAGGTGGAAGTTTATTGATTTGAGACTTTGTCTTTTTTCTAATGTTTGCATTTAATGTTAAAATTTCCTATATATTTTAAAAATAGTAAAAAATAATTATACTATTTCCCAAACAGTTGTCAGGACTACTAAATCTCCCCAAGACAGAGCAATGCATATCTTGAGTGGATGGCTACCTCTAAATCCAATGTCAAGGCTGTTTCATATTTCAGTCCCACTTTCAAATAACTCTAGAAGTGATAAAAAACAAAACATTGGTGCCAGCAATCTGGGTCCTATCAGATGTGATTTATCAGATGCATAACCATGAGCCAGATGGTGAACTATTCTAAACCACTGCTTATAACATTCATAGTACAGGGGCTGGCACAGAAAGCAATCAACAGAATTAACTAGTGTTATTATTATTATTATTGTTATTATTCAACAAAATTTCCTTATTCTAAAATTCAGGCATGAGGAAACATCCTACCTGGCAGGTGCTCCAAGGTGAAGTAAACATAGGCAAATTTAGAAACAAACGAACCTGGTAAAGGAACACAAATACTTATAAACTCCTGACTTCCCCTCCAGCAAATGAATTTTTATAAACATTTAAAAAACCAGTTCTACTCCTAAAATTCCTCAGGTAAAAATATACTGTAGAAAGCACTCAGCCTTCTCTTTCATTGTAAGACAAAAATAAGCAAACATTAGATTTTTAAATTTATTTTCCAATTCCTTCTGCAACTTGTGCACAAGACTTACATGAGCAGCTCTTTCCTGCCCACTTAGGTAAATAGTTATATTTGTTATTGTATAGTTACAATAGCTGCTTCTCTCAACAAATGGGTACTTCTACAAAGATGGACTCTAATTCAAATGTCTACATGGATAATTTGCATTATATTCATGTATTTTAAAACTCATGATACCATAGGTTATTCTATCCTCCCCCAAATATCTATAAGGTATCCCAAAAATGTATGCACACACTTTGAATTATAAAGGCAATATTTATTAATATACATTTCACTTTTTTTAAATTGAGCTATCAACTGTTAAAGTGTGTATACATTTTTGGTGACACCCTATATATCTGTAGTATATATAGCTTGGTTGATTTCTAAACAATTCCCCTTCTATTAGTAATAATTTCCAAAATTTTCTCAATTATTAAAATTTTATTCATTTTAAAATTAATCATGTATGACTTGAAGTTGCTTTTACTCATTTATATTTATAACACACCAGACTGTCAGCTGAGAATCTCTGATCAATCAGAGGCAGAAATGAGGAGCAGAGAGCAATGGATATGATCTGATCACAAAGCTAATACAAATGTCTTAAATTCATTGCTGAAGGAAGGCAATTTCCCTCAGTTAACATCAGATAGTAAGTTAATTATGTGCAGGACATCTTATTGTAAATACTTCCTTAGGCACATTTTCCTTCTATATCCATCTTTAAGTAGGAGCAGGTAATTAGGGAGAGTAATGTTTGATTGTAGGACATTGTTGCAATATTATATTTTTTAAATCTCTTGTCTCCAGCACAAGAGAACAAGAGTGAAATGGTGTAGATAAGAAAAATTCCAGATATCCTATTTAACTTTGTAAGGGTTCAGGTTCCAGAAAGTTCTATAAAATACAGTTGATGGTGTCACCCAAGTCAGAAACTTGGGAACCATCCATCACCAAGTCCTATAGGTTTTTCCTCCTAAACACCTCTCTAATCAGTGCTCTCCTGTTTATCCCCACTTCCACTGCCCCAGACCTGCTTTTCATGCTTACCTGCCTACCTGCTTACAATAACTTCCAACAGGTTCTTCGTGGGGCAGAGGTGTAATGGCCACCTGAACAAGAAGGTATCTTCAGACCAAAAACCGAAGCAGGCAATGCCATAAAATACAACAAAATTTATTATAGGTAATGTACTTGTAGACATGTAGGGTCCAAGCAGCCAGACAACCCAGTGGGCCTGCTACACACTCCTGTTACTGTGCGTGTTTTTAAAAAATATATATATTATTGATTTTTTTACAGAGAGGAAGGGAGAGGGATAGAGAGTTAGAAACATCGATGAGAGAGAAACATCGATCAGCTGCCTCCTGCACACATTGTTACTCTCCCTAACAATGTCCTACAATCAAGCATTACTCTCCCCACTGGGGATGTGCCCACAACCAAGGTACATGCCCTTGACCAGAATCGAACCTGGGACCCTTCAGTCCACAGGCCAATGCTCTATCCACTGAGCCAAACTGGTTAGGGCAACTGTGCTTTTTTAATAGTCTACCTATTTAAATGACTGACAAGACAAAGGGACAAAAAATGCAGCAGTGCCAAGGGTCATACCTCCTGATGGTCTTATGATAGATGATGGTTTATAATCTATGCCATCCCCACTTTGATATTTATCTTAGTTGTCATGGCCTTCCAGCCTAAGAAAAATAGTTATGGCTACATTTTAAGACACAAATAATTATCAATTAGAAGGCTTTGATATGCTTGCTAAGGACAATGAGGTTAGTCAAAGGTCACAGAATGAAACTTGAAAATGAAATGAAATCTGGGACACAGAGATGGAGTTGTCTCCAGGCTGCAACTTCATCCGCTACATCCTTCTTTCCCTGATTTCACTGAGTACTGGTATCACTCCCTGCCACCCACCACCACCTGCTCTCCTCAGCGCCTCTGGCATACGTGTGGATAAAGAGCTCTTTCTTTGTTTTCTTACAGCAGAACATTCAAATGAACCAAGTACTATTATTCTAGAGCCTGACAGTTTATTCACCTTTACTAATTGAAACAGTGGCACCAATTCTATAAGTCCATCTGATTCTCTAATCTCCTTAAGTGATTGTGAGGATCCTTTTTAGGGACCTGTCCTTCTGAGTTCCAGCCTCCCTCTGTATGTTTGAGGACAGCTGTAACACTCTATCCATAAATATGATCTTAGACATACAACTGTTCAACATCCAGGCTAAGGTGCATGCTGAGTCCTGCGGCAGCCCCACCTAAGTCTTGTCATCACAGTTCGTTTCCTGTATAAGGATCTGACACTTCCCCAAATAGCCTTTCTTGGGAAAGACGTTCATTTTCATAGGGTACTTGCCCAACTACAAAATATAGCCTAATCTTTGCATTTTCCAACAGTTTAAATATGACAACATAATGTAACAACAAACCAGTGGGTGGAATCCTGAAGATGATTCTTTGTCATCCTGAACACCTATGAATGAGATAAAGGGAAACATAAGTAACTCATTTACCTGGTAAATTGATGCTTCTTCATGACTTTTGTGTCTTTAAAAAATATATACATGTTTTTCTTGATTTTCAGAGAGAGAAGAAGGGAGAAGGATAGAGAGAAACATCGGTGAGAGCGAAACATCATCCATCAGCTGCCTCCTGCATGGCCTACTGGGGTTCAAGCTTGCAACCCAGGTATGTGCCCTGACCAGGAATCTAATTGGCCACCTTTTGATTCCCAGGCAGGCATGACTTTTGTGCTTTTTTCTGTGACTGTTTCACTCTAATTGATTTGTAAGAATTCTTTATATAATCTGGAAACTAAACATTTGTGGAGTAGATATGTGAAAATACCTTCTCCCAATTTGTACCTTGTCTCTTCACTTTCTTTGTTTTACTTTTGAAAAGCAAGGTTTTTTTCCAAAGAACGTTTTATTATATAAAAGTTCAAACATATACAAAAGTAGAGAGGATGTTATGTAAAATGCATAAAAGCACAGGTAATATAAACCTTCACTCATTTTCAACAATTATTAAAACAGCCAATTTTGTTTCTTCTTTATCGCCACCCTCATCTCCCATGGAATCATTCTAAAGCAATTTCCAGTTATATAATTTCACCCATAAATATATATTTCAATTTATATGTCTGAGACATAGGTCTTACAAATATTATCAAAGCAATATTCCTGTCTATAAAATAATTAGTACAACTAAATATACAGTTGGTATGCAAATTTCTGTTTCATAGTTTTTTTATTCAAATAAAGGTTGAAATAAGACCCATATGTTTCACCTTTTATGTGAATAGAAATGGACTATTTAGTATTTGGGTGTTTGGTGATGTGAGCATAATTAAAAACTGCAACTATCTTTAATCCTGCAGAGATATTCAGGACATGAGGCAGTGACCCGTGCTTTTCAGAATGAAGAACAGTTGGCTTTTCCCTTATTTAAATAAATAAGAAAGGCTAGTGAATATCTACAGTTATCATCAAATTTAACCTGAATTTTATATTTATTTTTTAGTTTGTCTTCATACAGTTTTTCCCTATGTGAATGTACCAAGTAGGATAAAGAGCTTTTCTATAATCTTCAAAGGTTTGTTTTAATAATTCCAATGACTATTAATATAAAACATTCAGACTATAAATGTTAAGTTTAGGACATTAAATTTGTTGGAATGTTCGTTTGAGAAGACTGTATTTTGTTCACTTACTATTGTAAACTATAGGAGGCTGATTTTATCATAGGAGGCTGATTTTGCTCACCAACCTTGTGATAATCACTTACAATGATCTCACAGCCGTGATTATATGTAACCAAACAATATGTAAGGATTGAGCACTTTCTTACTGAGTTAGGAGGATGTCTGAAAACACTCCTCTTTGCCAACATTTATTTTTGCAATAAAATAATTACTCTTCTACTGTAAATCAAACATTAAACACAATACAAAATCTCATTCTTTCACAACATAACTGCTAGAACCTGGTAAAATGTAACGTTGAAAAGTACCAAATCTTCTCTTACTTAGGAAAATCTTCCTGACATTCCACCCATGTGTTTTCCTCATCTCCCTGAATTTACATTGGAGTCTACCAGGTTTCAGTGTTTGGACTTCTTTTCCATCCACACTCACTCTCCTGGAGATCTGATCTGGACTCATCGTTTTAAATACCATCTATCACATACAGATCTTTCCCCAGAACGAATCCCCTTCACTTCTCAATGTCCACATGTCCAAAACCGAAACTCCTCCTGATCTCCATCCCAAACTTGTTCCCCCCACAGTCTTCCTCTTAATGTCAACCCCATTCTTTCAACTCCTTAGTGCAAATACCTTGGAGTCATGTTTGACTCCTCTCTCTCAGACCCCACATCAATCCATACCCAAGGCCTATTAGACGTAACTTCAAAGTACCTTTTTATCCCGTGCCATCTCACCGCCTCTATGCCGATATCCTGATCCAAACCGCATCATCGCCCTCCTGGATAAATGCTACTACCTCCTAACTGCTCTCCTTCCTGTCCTTCTGTACCCTTCAGTCTATGCTCAGCATAGCAGCCGGGGTGCATTCTCTTACAATGTAAGGGGTCTTACCAGGCCTGATACTGTTTGTCTGTTTTAACTTTTCTGGACTCAAGTCACTACTTCTCTCTCCAGCTCCACTGCAGCCAACTCCCTCCGGTCTTTGTCCTTGCAATGCCTCTCTTGCAATGTTCTCCCCTGATACCTGCATGGTCTTCCCCTCCCCCCTCTTTCACGTCTTACATGCCACCTTGTCCATGAGGCCTCTTGACTTCTGTAACGGCCTCTCCCAACACTCCCTGGCTCCCTCTCCCATCAGCACCTACCATATTAATATTTTGCTTATTTATCTTATTTGTCCCCCGACCCCCAAATACAATGTTAGCCCCATGAGGGCAGGGAATGTTGTTGGCTTAATGCTCCATCACTAACTCGTAGACGAGCTCCCGGAACACAGGAGGCACTTAGTAAATATTTGTTCTGCACTTGCCCCAGGTTTCCCCTTCACACTGCGCCGCAGCATGTCCTAGTCATGGACATTTCGGCCGCCGCAGGTCTTTCAGGGGGACGCTAGGGGTGGACTTGTGTATCTGAGGCCGGACTGCCCTCCAGCATAGTCAGCGCGGGGCTTCGTGCCCGCGGTTCCCCAGCGGCCCTACTGCAAGGATGCAGCGCTCCTCTCCCTCGAGGACGAGGAAGGCAGGGGCCTCCTGGACAGACCCACTGGCGCCAACCCCAGCTCTTCTCTCAGGGAACCCCAGGGCAGCCTGGCAGGTGTGGGCGAGGAAAGCAAGGGCGCGTGGGTGATTGTGGCAGCGTTCACGGTGCGGTGAGTTACAGAGCAGGCCAGGAGCACGCGGTGTGCGGGGCTCGCCCGGAGCGATGGGTATGCTGGGATTGCGAGCGTTCTAGAGTGTTGGTGCGCAGGGCATGCTGGGATTGCGGGCGGCCTGGCGTGGTGGCGCGAAGGGCATGCTGGGAGTGGAGGCGAGCGCGCTGTGAGGCAGGGGGCGAACTGCACGCCGTGGCCCCTCAGAGGTGAGGACAGACAGTGGCCCCGCAGAGGTGAGGGCAGACGGGGAACATTTGCCGAGGGAGATGGAGAAGGAGCAAGGGAGGCCGTTGTAGGTCCTGCCGCACACCTCGCGGCTTCTTCCCCTCCAAGGCCCACGCCTCAGCCTCAGGAGGCGTCAGCTTGGAAGGCAGTGCTTTTCGTTTTCGGAAGCGTTTTGCGGGCTCGGTTGACTGCTGTTGGGGAGCAGTCCAGTAGGGAAGGGGGGCTCGAACATGGGACAGGACGCCCACCCGTGTGTGGTGTGGAAACGGTGTGGAAACGCCAGGTGTAGCTGAGGGGAGGGAGAAACTTGCCTTCCCGAAGGCCCTCAGGTTCCAACCTTCAGGGCGTCGTATTTATCGGTAATTCACAGAGTCACCCTGTAAATAGTCTTCTTAAGCTGAAAAAGACCTTGGAGATGTTCCTGCCCAACCCCTTTTCTGTAGGTGAGAACGTGAGGGGAAGAGCAGAAAGAAACTAGCCTGAGGGATTTCCTGTCCCTGTTTTCCCAGCAGGCCCCGCGGAGGCGGAAGTGAAGGAGGCTCGGGATGCCAGGTGGGCCGGAAGTTGCTTAGACTTAAGTTCAGTGGCCGCAGGAAGGTTCTGTCTGGGTTCTGAGTCCTCAGGTGTAGAACTTGGTGGGCAGCTGTTCCCGGAGCCAGGTGTTAACGCTTCATCCACGTGTTTATCAGGCTACGGCCCAGGTTTTGAGCCTCACCATGTGCTTATACAATCTAGGAAAATGTTAAGGTGATTCTAAAGGATAAAAGTAAGTAAATTCTGGCCTATTCCTGAACAGATCAGAGTTGTTTACATGCAGTTTTCTCATCAGTCTTTGAGGATTGACAAGGGGAGGGTCCCTCAAAGGAATTCCCTGGGTTAACTCTGCTACAAGGTATTTATTGGGAAAATGAATAGAAAGTAATTTCAGTGGGAAATGTGTTTTAGAAATGAAAGTGACATCGCAGATTTTCACCCACAATGATGTAACACATTTTCTTTAAAATACACAGAATTGTATCTCTGGACCCAAGTCATAATCAGTTCTGTGGTCTATGCTGCCCCTCGTTCATTATTGATGCCTTTACTAAAACATTCAGGCAAAATTGTGAAGTAGGTTGTGTTTGCTAACAGTCATTTGTACTTCATGTTGTATTAATTTTTCACAACAGTAAGCATTTACATAGAAGAGGGTGGAAAAGCAGATAGAAGGACATAATTTTTTATTTTCAATATCAGAAATCATTAGGTCATGAACACCTTGTGTGAATTTGTTAAGGGATCTAAGTACTTTCACTTTTTAAAGAACCAAGTGATTTCCAATGATGAAAACTTTAAACACAATGGTTCTTGAGTGAAGAGAAGCAACCTGAATGAAGTCTTGCTCAAATGCCACCATACAGGTATTTGGTTACAGAGACTGGACTTAAGGCTAGTCACACTTCCAGATTCTCAGGCTGTATGTGTTACTTTTCTTATTAAAGAGAGAAAATATGTTGATGTCAAAAAAGTTTGAAGTACTACAATCTCAGTTTTTTTGTCCCCCTGATGTAGTTGTGCACATTAGAGAAGTTGAACTTAAATTCCAGTTTTTCTTTAACACATATGATAGACTTCAAAGGTATACTCTGTGAATTATGAACTGTAAAATGTGTCCCAAATAGACATTTTACAGCCAGATAATTAATGGAAAAGGAAATTAGATAATTTAGACATTCAGTAAACATGTTCTTTCGTATAAAATGATGAAAATATATTCCTTAACTTTGAAGTACATTACAGATATAATCTAAAACAGCAGGAAACTTTGCTATATATTTTGATTCTTTTTAAATTATTATTTTCATAGGAAAGATCAAAATGAAAGTTAAGAATAGCCAGGAATTGAGAATTTCTAAAATAAAGGCAATATGGTGGGAATGTATCCAGTACCTAGAGCAGAATAGGCATATAATAAACAGTATTTTTATTATTATTTGTACTTAAATTATTCTATTTGTGGTATAAAATTGTAGGTTTGAAATTCTGAATTATCTTTTTGGGGTGACAAAAGTGTTCTAAATTGTGATAGTTGCATGACTCAGTGAATAGAGTAAAAAGCATTGAATTGTACACTTTTAAGTGAGTGAATTGTATTATTTGATGAATTATATCTTAAAACATGTACCAGCCCAGTGGATATGACTCAATGGTTGAGCATCAACCTGAGAACTAGATTAGGGTTCTATTCCCAATCAGGGCACATGCCTGGGTTTGGGGCTCAATCCCCAGTAGGGAGAGTGTAGGAGGCAGCCAATCAATGATTCTCTTTCATCATTCTCTCATAAACAATGGGGAGAAGAAAAGTTTTGTGAATAAGAGAAAAATGGAGGACTGCCCAAGTGTCTTTCTTATTTCTGACCTCTAGCAATCTTAGAAGTGTTTGATGTTTCTCTCTTCCTTCCTCTCTGAAATCAGTCAATATACATTTAAAAACAACATATACCAAACAATTCTAGATTATCATTAGAGAACCTTAAAGGTAAAATGTCAGTGACATTTAACTGCTAAAGTTTTTTATTTGTTTTTCTTATCTTACTAGAGGCCCGATGCATGAAATTTGTGCAAGGGGCTAGGCCTTTGCAGCCCTGGCTTCGTCTGGACAGTTGTTCTGCTTTTCAGACAGCTGGTCTAATTAGCATATTATGCTTTTATTCTATAAATTATATAGATTTCAACACACTATCAAATAATTCTCTTGCATTGGTATAGTTTATTACCTTTTTATTGCTGTTTATTTGTCTGTTTGATTTTAAAGGCCTGATTGCTGAGGCATTTAGCCAACAGGAAAATATGAATGATTCAAGTGTGCAGTCGCTGTTCTTCATCACACTTCCAGATTTACAGAAACTCTGTGCCGTCAAGATAATATTGCATAATGGGGTGGCAGATACTGAGATTAGAAGTACACAAATTAAGATGTGCAGGTAAGAATACATATATAACTAATGCTTTCTAAACTTTTTGAGACCTGTGAGAGCTGTTTTAGAAGTATCTTCTTTAAAGCAAAATACTTAGTTTGTGTATATAATTTTAAAATAAATTTTGTTTGGGCTAGGTATATAGGATTACATTTAAAATACTTGAAATAGAATATCTCACTGTTGATACTTGAGATAGAATATTTCACTGTTTATAGACATTGGTGAAATAAATCAGGTTCCTCAAAACTTAGAGGTAGTAATTAATAAATACTGAATACCTTCTGTTTATGAGGCACTTTAAGAGATACTGTAAACATTTTAGATTAATATAATTTCTTAATATTTGGGTCAATATAAGAGTATTTCTGAAGAATATTTCTCCAACAACTATTGTGAAATGTCTAACCCAACATAGTCTTTGGAAAGTTGAAGCCTAAAGTCTAACTCCCTGATTACTGAGGACTCACCATGTGCTAGTCTTTTCACTTGTTTGAGGCACTCAAAGAAAGACTCAGAATATGTGACAAGATTCTCTCTGTATGATTTCTTGGGGAGGAACAAACACTTCTAAGATTGCTAGGGGTCAGAAATAAGAAAGACACTTGGGGTGTCCTCCATTTTTCTCCTATTAACAAAACTTTTCTTCTCCCTATTGTATATATTCCCACCCAAGTGCATCTAGGAGCCTGTGCCCTTTCTGCTAACGTGTAGTTTGATACCTCCTGAGCAGTTATCTGTGACCCATTTGGGGAACAAATAGGGAGAAAACTGTATGAGAGATTTTCTCTCGTTTGCTCTCAAATGGAATGAGGCCATGCCCATAGAGTGGGGTGTTTTTACTCATGCTCCTAGTAACTGAGAGGTTCAGACAAAGGCAGGCCTTGTAAAAGCAAGTACCTGCTGTACCCAGGTTCTGACATCAAAGATGAGACTGGGTTTGTATCATCTTACTTTTTGAGATAACCCCTCCCCAATACACACTCACTCATGGTTTTTTAAATTTGTTTCCTTGATGATTAGTAATTTGGAAAATTATATTTTCAACTCTTCCTTTTTGTGTTTTTCTACCTTTTCTTTGACCTTTGAAAACAAAATTATTGATAATTTAATTGTAGCAATTTTTGTTTTAAGTTTATTTGGCTGTTAAATGCTAAACTAAAACCACTAATGTCATTCTGACTTGGACAAAATTTTCATTTTTGCAGGAAAATAATCTAGTTCTAACATTGAAGTAGTTGATAAATTCACTGATAGTTGAGTCCTTAGACTGTTGCCCCTGTTCCCCCAACCACCACTTAAAAAACAAAGGAAAATGGACGAAACAGAAGTTAAAAGAGCTGGATTCTTCAGTGTCAAGACTTCTTTAACTCTACACTGAGGGTAGAAATGGGGTTTTAAAAGAGGAATTCATATTCACAGATGAAAGAGGTTAAGAAACTCAGATGCAGGGACAAGTTTACAAATTAATATTAATATCTGTAATTTATAATTTCCTTAATTCAAATCTTGGCTGAGTGCCTACAGTATTCAAGGTAATGCTAAGTGTGGGGAGAGATACAGAAATCTATAACACAATCTTTGCCTGGAAGAGACTTAAACTTCTAATTGGAGCTAAGTGATTTTAAAATGTTCTGTTAAAGGAAAAAACAGACATTGGGCAAGTCCACTTTAAAATGAATAATTTTATCTCAACAGGCAGTTGCTGTTTTTGCACGAAGATATTCTTGTATCACCTGTGTCTGGAATATTTAGCCAAATTTGGGTGGTGATGGCGGTTAGTATTTTAACATTTTATAAAGTATTCTTACTAATTATTTGGGACAATATTGATAAACAGTAATTCAGATACTAATTATAGCTCAAATTGAAGATGGTTTATGAAGACTAATTATACTGTTTTGAAGTTTGAACCATCAGCAGACTTTAACGTTGATATATCTGACATTCGAAATCTATTTTTGTGGTTCTAATATCATATTTAGTTTTTTGTGTCATAAATGTTAAGATGAAGACTATGAATAATTATTAATATGTTACTGCAGAATTTTTAAAGATATAATCCTTTTCTCATATTTTATTCTTTAGAATTACACTTAACCTAAAGGAAGAAGTTTCTCATTCCATCAAATCTCCAATTGTTTTTAAAAAATTTAGATCATCATTTTTTTAAATTTGGAAAATTACCAAAAAAAAATTTACACTTAGTAAAATTAGAACAAGAAACATTTCCCTGTGCTGTATATAACTAGGAATTATAATGAAGGGCCAGAAATCTTCATAAAAATCATACCATCCTAAGATTTTTGTCAAATATCTTTCTGAAAATTCCCTTATTCTGATATTTTAAGTTCCCAGAATTTATTAAAAGCAGCATTTTTTAACAGTGCTGATAAAACATACAAATTTTTCAGTTCTTTAATTTTCCTTCTAGGTTATATGTTCATTTTTTTCCCTTCTCATCCTTAATATCGTTTTCAAGAAAGACAAGCTGTTGGTGAACAAGTAGACACTCATACCTCTTAATTGTGTGTGTTTTTCTACCTGGAAATTTTATGGAATAAGGAAGAGATTGTTCTTTAGCATTCTAGTAAATTCAAATATATAATCTTAGAATAGCCATCTAAAAATGTTTTTCTTTATTACAAATATATTACATGCTATAAAAAATTACAATATTATTTAAAAAGGAATTATTATGCATACTATTTTAAAGCTTGCCTTTCATTTTCCCTTTAACAGCCTCTCTTGTATACTGTTCTGTCAACACATGTATCTTTCTCGATTTTAAGGCTGTGAAATATTTCATTGTATGGCTATACAATAATTTATGCATATCTGAGTTTCTAGTGTTGTGCTGTTACAAACAGTGCTTCAGAAAGCATCACTGAAATTATATAATTTTTGTTTGGTAGTTTCTATGGATTAAATTCTTAGAAGTGGTATTGCAGCCCATTTTAACTATAATCTAGATACTGCAAAATTGCTATCTGAAAAATTCTTCTAGATTACATTTTTTTAAAATTATGTATGTAAAAACCTATAGTTCCACATTCTCACAAATACTGGATATTTGCAACCTCTATACACCTGCCAATCTTTTAGCTTATAAATAATACCTTCTTTTTATTTGTATTTCTTTCATTGGTGAGTTGAAGCACCTTGGCCTTTTGAACTTTCTCTGATCTTCCACTATGTCCATTTTCCTTCTTAAGGTATAATAACTTACTGTATATTATGAAAGATGTTAAATATTCATTGGCCTCTTTCTTCATATGATTTCTGGATTCATGTCACCCCCAGAAAGACTTTCCTCATTTTGAGAATATATCCATAGATTCTATTTCAAGGAGAGATTGGTCATCACTCGCTTCTCCAAAGCATAGAAGCTATCAGGATAATGGCCTGATTCTGTGCTCTCTGCTGTGTAATGTTTAAAGTCTTTTATGTATTGCTTTACTTAATATATGTTAAGTCATCTTTATAAATGTGGATTTTTGTTATAGATACCATTTTATAAAGCTGGAAAACTTAATGCCTATATTGAAAAATATGGAGCTAAGGTACGTTTTATTTTTTAAAGATAATAATTTCAGATATTGTTTATATTGATTTTGTATTCAACTTCTTTTATCAGCCAACAAAAATTGGAGTGTCTTTCTCATAATTTGTTGCTATGCATGTGGAAGACCTGGACAATTTTTCTCAAGCAATTAATTTGTGCACGTTTAGTAGAGACAGAAGGGAAGAGGCTTATTTTTTTTGTTGATTGCTTTCTTGCAGGCATTTTACGTGGCATAATACTATTTATCATACATAACTTCCAAGAACTGAATATTCCCATTTTAAAGATGAAGAAAATGAAACCCAGAGAAACAAAAATATTATAAGCAGAGGCACAAAACAATGTAAATTGTATTCTACATGGTAATGAATTTCTGGATCTTAGCAAGGAAAATATAAATACCTGGGTTGAGCACCTCTTGTGTCTCAGTTACTCAGACCATGGAGACTTGGCTAGAGCTCACTTCATGTCTGCATGTTTCTCTGAGGTGCACTGTGTTCTGGATTATTCCAGCAGGCTGATCAACTGGGGTTTGGGATAATGAGGTTTCCAGTCAGCTCCAAGATTAGATACTTTTTTTCGGTTTTAGGAGGATTATAAGGTCTCAACAATACCCGAAGGTGCTTTGCAACTCCATAAGAAATCTCTGAAGAACCCGAAAGCTGATTTCAGCTGTCGGTCACAATCTATGGGAAAGCTATATTATTTAATCTTTTGGCAAAGACAAATCTGAACTATGAGAACCATATTTACGGTATATCATTTACCTAGAACTAGAAACTAGGTCTACCAGGGATCCCTACAAAACTCTGTCCTTTATTGTGGAAAATGTCTTAATGGTTTTGTGGGGACTCCTTTGATGTCTTACTGTCCCACTTTTGGGGAATTTAATACTTCTATTAATATATTGACTTAAAGCTAAACATTGTATTGTTTTTTGACAAATGTGTTATAAGAATAGATACAATACGATTTTAGAAATGAATTATAAGAATCAAAACAGTTATTTTTTAGCACAAGAATATATAGCATTTCAGTATTGATTTAGTAAAAGTATATTTATACCAACTATATCATTTTATATATATCTTAAGATTATCAGAAAAAAAGGGAAGCTCAGCCAGGTGTGGCTCAGCAGTTGAGCATTGACCCAGAAACAAAGAGGTCACAGATTCGATTCCCAGTCAGGGTATATACCCAGGTTGCAGGTTCAATCCCCAGTGTGGGGTGTTCAGGAGGCAGCCAATCAATAATTCTCTTTCATCATTGATGTTTCTATCTCTCTCTCCCTCTTCCTTCCTCTCTGAAATCAATAAAAATATATTTTTTTAAAAAGGAAAAATTAATAAACACATCTCCCATAGTCCTTATACACTAATAAAAACACACTTTCTGATTAATTTTCTTCTAGTTTTCTAATTTACACCTTTGACTGTATCACTGAAAGTTGTCCAATGTCAAAATATTTAAAATCTTTTTGTTTGTACTCTCATTCTTTTTTTATGAATCCCAATTCCTCATTGTTACTAAGTAAACTTACTTAGGCCCCTTCACCAGACTGCCAGATCCCAGATGCCTCGATATTCATTAGCTTTCTTCCAGCCTGACTTTCCTACCCTCTTGGGCCTTTGTGATTTTGCTCAACTTTTCTTTTTATGGATACTTTATGCATAATAGTAATTATAGTCAGCATATATTTATTGAACATTTAGCATATCCTGAGCACTCTACCTGTTTCTGGAATTAAAGCTGTGAACCACATAAACTCCCTTCTCTCAGAAATCTTACAGTAGGAAAAAATTTTCTCCTTTTTAAGTTTTTGGAGTTTGTGTAGAATTTTTGTTATTCCTTCTATAAATGTTTGGTAAAATTCACCAATACAGTTATCTGGGCCTAGAGTTTTCCTTAATGGAAGGTTTTAAACTATAATTTCAATTTTTTTAAATAGATAATAGAGTATTTAAGTTATCTGTTTCAAGGAATATGTCCATTTCCTCTAAGTTGTCACATTTATTGGCATAAAATTACATATAATATTTCCTTATTTTCCTTTGCTATAGAGTCTGTAGTGATGTCACCTCTCTCATTCTATATATGATAATGTGTGTTTTTTAATTTTTTTCTCCCTGACCAGTCTTGCTAAAGGCTTAACAATCTTATTGATCTCAAAGAACATCTTTTGGTTTTATTGATTTTTCTCTGTTGTTTTACTCTTTTGCTTTTCATTGATTTTCATTATGCTCTTTATTATTTTCTTATGCTTATTTTAGGTTTAGTTTGCTCTTTTGCTAGTTTCTTATGGTGAATTCACTGATTTAAGAACTTTTTCTTTTCCAATATAGACATATTTATTTGCTATAAATGTCCTTGCAAGCATGTTTTGTTTTTATTTTCTCAGTTCAAAATACTTTCTAATTCCTCTTTGATTTCTTCTTTGATCTATGAATAAATTAGAAGTTTCTTATGTAGTTTCCACATATTTGGGGATTTTCCAGGGATCTTTCTGTTACTGCTTTCTAATTTAGTTATGACTAGAGAACACATTTTGTATAACTTGAATTTTTTAGAATTTATTAAGACATAATAATTGGATCATGTTAGTTGATAGTGTTAAGGTACTACATTCTCACTTATTTTATGTCTACCTACTGTATCAGTTACTGAGAAAATGTGGTACAGAACTTGCCCCCGACTATAGCTAAAGTGATCAATAATACCATCTGTGCCCTGGAAGGCATCCAGGTGACCAGTCAAGATGTTTATGAATGATAGAATTGGCCCAGACTTCCTCCTTGCATACCATGGCTGAATGTGAGCTGGTATATCCTGCTGTATCTGGGTTAATACTTCGGGCCAAGGGGAAGTCAACACAGAATCAAGGAGAAAGCCATTTGGTTTTATAAGGTAGATCCTGAAAGTTACGGGATTTGTTCAGCTGCTTGGGTCCTGTACCATGGGGACATGTGTGAAGTCAACGCTGCAGGTTGGAGTCCTGTTGATAGTAGCCTTACTTAAATGATCTGTGAGACAATTGAACAGATTTGGTCTTGTTCCTCGCCAACAGATTAATTATTTACATCCTGAGAGAATTTACCCGAAGCCAAAATGGTATGAAAATGAGGGTGGATAATATTGGGAGACAGTTCTCCTTGGTGCTAACACTTTTTTGCATGTCTTGGTAGTAGAGGAAGTGGCAGCATTTTCTTCTGAACTGTATTTGCACAGATGTTTGTAGAACAAACAGCCTTGATTCTGTCCCCAGCCCTGGTCTCAGAGTCTGTTCTCTGTACAGCTCTCCTATCGCCAACTCTTTGCCCCCATAGCTTGCCTTCCCTTTTCACCCTGGACTCTCAACTCTGACTCTGCAACCCAGAGAGTCCCCTGGCTCCTACAGGACTGCCCTCCAAGCATAAAGCCTGGAAACCCTCTACAGTCAATATGTTGGGGTGATCATAGGTTCCTGTCTCTGAGGGACTGCTTTTGTTTGTTGCTTGATATCCCATGTCCTGTAAACCATTGTTTCATAGAACTTGCCCCATTTTGTACTTTGTCTCAAATGGGAGGATAAATCTGCATCCTATTATTCCCCTTGATCAGAAGTTCTAATTTTTAAAAATTCTCTTCAAGGAAAGATTCTTTGCTGGTACCCATGTAAGTATTTCATTGTTTTCTGATGTTGAACTAGAGTGAACAATTATGAAAAATGTTACAGTATAGTTCTGCTCTGTGTATAGCAGAATATTAAGTAAAGTATAAGCTTGTAACACAGAGGCCCTAAAAGTTTAGGTTTCAGCCCTGACCGGTTTGGCTCAGTGGATAGAGCGTCGGCCTGCGGACTCAAGGGTCCCAAGTTCGATTCCGGTCAAGGGCATGTACCTTGGTTGCGGGCATATCCCCAGTGGGAGGTGTGCAAGAGGCAGCTGATCGATGTTTCTCTCCCATCGATGTTTCTCTCTCTCTATCCCTCTCCCTTCCTCTCTGAAAAAAAAAAAAATCAATAAAAGTTTAGGTTTCTTGGGCCAGGATAAGCAGGTGGAATTGGGCTCTTATTATAGCACTAGAAGCCTGATGTATGAAGATTTGTGCAAGAATAGGCCTTCCTTTCCCTGGCTGCCAGCACCGCCTTTCCACTCCGGCCTGACCTTCCCATGCTGCCCAGAGTCACTGAGCAACTGGGGCAGTGCGGAACGCTTGCGACGCAAGCATCCTGCCCTGCCCCGGCCGCTGGGTGCCTGTGTGTGAAAATTAACCTGGCATCTTTGTTGGGTTAATTTGCATACTCACTCCTGATTGGTTGGTGGGCATCGTGAAGGTACGGTCAATTTGCAACTTTCTCTTTTGTTAGTGTAGATGGCAGTAATCATAGTTTCAGAGTGGAAATGGTTTAACACTTTTTTTTAAAATAAATCTTTATTGTTTAGATTATTACAATTGTTCCTCTTTTCCCCCCATAGCTCCCCTCCACCCGGTTCCCACCCCACCCTCTGCCCCATCCCCCCACCACTGTCCTCATCCATAGATGTACGATTTTTGTTCACTCTCTTCCCACACCCCCCACACCCCATTCCCCCCAAGGATTATCAGTCCACTCCCTTTCTATGCCCCTGATTCTATTATATTCACCAGTTTATTCTGTTCATCACATTTTTTATTCACTTGATTTTTAGATTCACTTGTTGATAGATATGTATTTCTTGTCACTTTGTTGTTCATAGTTTTTGTCTTTACCTTTTTCATCTTCTTCCTCTTCTTACAGAATACCTTTCAGCATTTCATATAATACTGGTTTGGTAGTGATGAACTCCTTTAGCTTTTTCTTATCTGTGAAGTTCTTTATCTGACCTTCAATTCTGAATGACAGCTTTGCTGGGTACAGTAATCTTGGTTATAGGTTCTTGCTATTCATCACTTTCAATATTTCTTGCCACTCCCGTCTGGCCTGCATAGTTTCTGTTGAGAAATCAGCTGACAATCTTATGGGTGCTCCCTTGTAGATAACTGTTTTTCTCTTGCTGCTTTTAGTATTCTCTCTTTGTCTTTAGCTCTGGCATTTTAATTATGATGTGTCTTGGTGTGGTCCTCTTTGGATTCCTTTTGTTTGGGGTTCTCTGTGCTTCCTGGACTTGTAAGTCTATTTCTTTCACCAGGTGGGGGAAGTTTTCTGTCATTATTTCTTCAAATAGGTTTTCAGTATCTTGCTCTCTCTCTTCTTCTGGCACCCCCATAATTCTGATGTTGGTACGCTTGAAGTTATCCCAGAGGCTCCTTACACTATCTTCATATTTTTCGATTCTTTTCTCTTTTTGCTTTTCCGGTTGAGTGTTTTTTGCTTCTTTGTATTTCAAATCTTTGACTTGATTCTTGCGATCCTCTAGTCTGCTGTTAGATCTCTATATATTATTCTTTATTTCAGTCAGTGTATGTTTAATTTCTAGTTGGTCCTTTTTCATATCCTCGAGGGTCTTACTAAATTTATCAGCCTTTTCTAGAAAATTCTTGAAAAACCTTGTAACTGTGGTTTTGAACTCTATATCCAGTCATTTGCTTTGCTCCATTTCTGTCATTTGTGACCTGTTTCTTTGTCTCTGCATTTTGGCTGCTTCCCTGAGTTGATAGAGTGGCTTTGTGTGCTAGCTGTCCTATAGGGCCCAGTGGTTCAGCCTCCCTAGTTACCTGAGGTGGATACTCTTGGTGCACCCCCTTGTGGGCTGTGTGCACAGTCTTGTTGTAGTTAAGCCTTGATTGTTGTTGGTATCACTGGGAGGAATTGACCTCCAGGCCAATTGGCTGTGAAAATCAGCTGTGTCTACGATGTGAGAACTTCTGTGCTGGAAACACCCTTATGAGGCAAGGCTTGCTTCAGTGGAGCTTTGGTGCTCACTGAGTCTGCCCCCTGAGTGTGTCCCTTATGGATCTGAGGAGTTGTAATCTGGATGGTCCTACTTTGCCTCCTGGGTACACTGGCTCTTGGATCTCCAGGGAGGTGCTAATTTAGCCTCTGCCTGAGGCCACCCAGCAGGAGCTATGGAGAGATCTGCAGATTCCTGTTCTTTGTTTGGGTTTTGGAGGTGCCCAGATGAGGCCCAGCTGTGAAGCAATGCAAGCTGCTGTGGGGCCTTGGGCCTTCTTTTGAATGTTCTGGGTCTCACTGACTCAGCTGCAGTTTGTTAGGTAAGTTTAGATTTCAAAGACCAGGTCATTCATATGCAAAAGCCTCTGTGCACAGCTGGAGTGGGGCAGAGTCTCAGGGCAGAGCAAACAGCAATGGCTTCCCATCAGCCCTGAGCCCTGTCCTAAGAGGCCCCCGGATCTAAGTGTCCCTTGGTAATAGCCACAAGCACCTCTGAGAGAAAGCTGCCCTCGAGTTCTGCCTGCTGCCAGACAGTCCAGTTTCTCCCCATATGAGTCTGGGTTCCCAGAGTCTCACCAGGAACTGGAGTTCAGAGCAGTCGGGAGCTTGTGTCTCCCTCCTGCTTGAAATAGACAGCAGCGTACTCAGTTGCCAGCCCTTCAGCGCATGTGCCTCCATACCTCTGCCTTAACTTCTGCAGCTCCTCTGAGTCTCAGTGTGCTTTTCTCTTTCCTTCTTGTTGTAGAATTTCCACTCAGCCAGCCTTCCTGTGGTTCTGGATGATGTCCGTTTTGTCTTTTAGTTGTAATTTTAAAGTTGTTGTGCAAGGTAGCAATTTAGGTGTTTACCTATGCCACCATCTTGATTTCTCCCAATACTTCTTTAACTTTAGAACTAGATGGGATTATGGTGACTAGAACTATCACCCAGAATAGCCCAGTTTGCTAGGTGGTGATTTAAAGACAGACTTGTTCTGGTAGCTTATAGGGACATACTGATTGGTGTAATTTGCTTATATTTTATCCTTTGATCTTTTTAGGTGGAGGCACCACGAAGAGTAATTCCTGTAATTCTTCAAAATTGCCTTTCATATTCACTCACAGCCAGACTTGCTCCAGCCTGGAATAAAACTGGCCATCTCTTGGTGCAAGGTAACACTATGTTTTTCAGCACTGTAGCTTTCTGACTTCATTACGTCTACTATTTGCATCTGTTTTTAATTTCAATATATATTTAGGAAATAGTTTTTAAAGCATAGCCCCAACCAAGCATTCTCAAGCAAGTCCACAACAACATAAATGTCATCTCCTTACTTTGGGATTATATCCAAAGCCTGCTGATGTTTCTTTAAACAAAGTATGTTTTTTTAACAAAGGAAAAGAAAATATGTTTATTATATTATAACACTTGATGTTTAGAAATAAATATAAGTGAGGAGTCTTAATGTAAAATGAACAGAATTTATCAATATTGCTGGTACCAAAGGGCTATTCTGAATTTTGTGTTGAGGTCTGACCTTTTATAACCATTTTATACTAGGAAATAAATATTTGAGGGTATAATTGAGTATTTCTGTTCTTTTAATTGAAGAGATACTTTTTGAGTGGTTATATTTTTTCTCTGAGCTGACATCAGATACTCTTTTGTATAAAACTGCATTTTAAAGCATTTTCTGTAGCTTTGATAATAGCATGATTTATAGATTATAATAACATGGCATATTCTATCAATTTTTTAAGGAAGAGAATTTCTTTCTCAGATGGGAAAGCAAAATGCTGTTGGTAAGTAAAAATGCCTAAGTCAATAGATAAAAACATTAATCTAGTCAACAGTTAAGCTGTTACAAATTATTGAGTTGTACTCTTGGTGATTAGGTTATATTGAAGTTTAATCAGCTGTTATAATCACAATTTCACCTGGGAAAATAACTCTGGTTCAAAATATTTAGCCTACCTAATTGAGAAAAATTCACTTATCTTTATTGGAATAAAATCTATGTTTTTTACTTCTCTACTTAAAGAAAATTATGATTATAAAGGAGTTTAATTCTTACAGGAATTTCTAATGTATAGTTTCCAGAATTATATCATAAGAAATTCTTCAGTATTGTTGCAAGTAAAAGCTTTATTTCTTATGAAAACATGATTCTTTTTCTCCTTAAAGTCTGAAAAGACACAGATGATCTAAAATAACAGTTTATTATATACTTTAATTCTTTCAATGATATGTATAGCTATTTGCAGTTAGACAAATTTCTAAGCAATAGTCCAGATAAAGCAGATAGGTGGAAATCCTAAGCCCAGGTAGGCATTACTAATCAATCCACAGCTCTTTGAGCTCATCTGCCCTCCTTGCACTAGTTTTATGTTTAAGTTGAACAGTGGTAATCATTATACTCTAGCTATGGACAAATGGGTTCGATCCTAAATTTAGTTTAATCCCTAAACACTATCAGTAGACTACAGCTATCAGAGATTAAAGATAACCGTTTAGGAGAGCAAAATTCTTTACTTCTGTGTTAGAATTTTTCTCTTAGTTTACTGAATGTAATATTCTACAGCAAAGGTGACAAATTGGAAGGGTATAGCTCATTGGATTTTCACGAACTAAACTTTTATAACCAGTTATCAAATCAAGAAACAGAAAATTTACCAATACCTCACAAGCTTCCTCCTACTTTCTTCCAGGTATTACCCCTTCCCAAGATAATCAGTATCTGACTTGTTAAGTACTTTTAATTACGAAAAAGCAAGGTAGAAGCCTTGGGGCTCTATAAGATCCAGTGTATATCTGCCAGAATATTTTAGGGCATTCGTTAGTGAATGACTACTGAAGTCAGAATCATGGCATGATACCACCTGATTTAAGAAGACAGTCTCCATTTTTACATATAATAGATGTCAGACTTGTAAAAGGTACTTGTTGAGTTTCCCTCTCAACTGTGAGATACCTCATTTTTCTTATTGCAACCCTGCCCTATGACATCTCCCAACACATACACACCCACATATCCACATTGCTTCATTCAGCCTTTGTCTTCTTGTAGATGTGCCATCTGTGACTGTCAGATAAAATGTTGATTGACTTTTACCATGTGCGAGAAAAAAAGCCATTTTGAGTTTCTAACTTGAATAAATTAAGTTAATTTCTTTTGTTTCTAAAATACTTAATTTGATAGGATGGAGTAGTAATTCCAGAAATTTTATAATTAAATATTTTATTTTCAGCATTAGACATCAATGTAACAGAAACTCAAGTTTGTCTAAGTATAGAAGCTTATACAATCAGACTGCCACAACCTGAGGTACCACAAAATTTGATTTCCATAATTAACTTTATTTACTACATACTTAATATACTTATTATTATTACTAGCATGCCAGTAGGTTTTAATTTTTAATAAGAAGGGTGATAAGATTTTTTATTTTCAAAATTCATATTAAATTCTTGGTATATTGATATTGTTCTAAATCTGGTTACCCAAAGAAAATATTGTCAGTTCAGCACAGGTCCAATTATATTATTCCCTTGCTCAAAAATCTTTTTAATGACATTCAAGACTACCCACAACCCTCTCCTGCCTCAGTGCCCAGTTCTTTCCTCTTCTTATACCTTCAAATATTCAAAGCAATGTTTCATCCCATAGTAAATGTAATATTCCCCCATTGACATTCTGGTAGCTTGTGTGTGCGTGCCTACTTTTTACATGTAATACTTTTTGCCTTCTTAATTGAAGGATATGTCTTTTATTTTGCTATTTTCATAGCACCCAGTATAGAACCTTACTAATGCTAACTCAATAAGTGTGATGTGCCTTCTCCTGTGCCAGTGGTTCTCAACAGAGACAGGTGAAGGGGGAAATGAGTGCTTTTGTTCCTCCTAAGACATTTTGTAATGTCTTGAGACAATTTTGGTTATCACAAAGGGGAAGGGGTGTGTTGCTACTGACATTTAGTGGATAGAAGCCAGAAATACTGCTTAATATCCTACAGTGCACAGCACACAGGACAAAACCCCACAGCTGCCACAACAAAGACTTATCCAGCCTAAAGTGTCAAGAGAAACCCCAGGCATGGGATAGATGACTCTGCCTTTGGTGGGAGCACCCCAATTGGCTACACATGCTGCTAATCCTTTAAGAGCCAGCTCAAATGCTTCTCCATTCACTTTTCTGTTTAACTTTTTTTATTATGAAGAACAAATCAAAGAGGAATAGGATCTACTTTCTGATCCTCAAGAATTATGTGAGCCGGTAGGGAAGCTGACCTGCATATAAATAAATAACTGGAATGGGCTGCATGGTGTTAATTCAGTATCTTGTAATGATGAGGAACCTTCACAAGGCTCCAAACCCAGTGTGATCTCCAGCCTCTTTTAAACCTCCATGCTATTCTACACCATGCTCACATACTTACTTGTATTTCTAGAGTTATACTCCTCATTAGTATATCCCCTATAAGCTTCTTGAGGACTAATTATTGTACCTTACCTGCCCTTTGATTTCTTACAGACGATACTTCTGTTTTAAATACCTGAGATTTGAACCAATTAGAGATTGACAAAGAAGAGTAAGACATAGAGATCAATATACCACCTTTATTAATAGGATGAGAATGTAACTATCCAAAATGGACACTTTTGAGAGTGAAAGGGACACTTGCCTAATCGGATACTAGTCCAACATGTATGAACTACAATACGTTAAAAATAAAATCAGATTAATTAAAAATGGGTGGTTAAAAGTTTATGGTACATAAAAGAACAATTCGTGAACCAGGAGTCTTAAAGCCAACAGTGGAATGAAGCTCAGAGGTGTGTTGTTCCAGGACAGTTTACATAGAAAATTTGTTACACCATTTTGGAAAACAGTTTAAGTTTCACTTATGGATTCTTGAGGCATTTACAAAAATAATCTAAGTTAAATTTTGCTTGCATTGCAGGATAAGGTAAATTAAGTTTTGCTTATGTGCCTTAATTGGTTTTGTCTGAGTTAAGAATTTTCAGGTTTGGTCTCCATTTTATTTTAACAGACATATGGTCACACTATTTATTACTGGGGAATGTGGCCTATCTGAACCTAGAATTTGGTAGATTGACACACCCATGAATGACAGTGATGGAAATCCACAGGCTGCCTTGGGAGATCAGGCACCAGTCCCAGAATGACAGAGAGAATACACACCACCACTTTTTGCCAGCAGGCCAGCTCCCAAGAGGAAGAGGAAGGAGTTGTCCTAATTTTAAGTCACCTCATCTGCTCTAGAGAGGAGTGAATGAGGGGCACAGTGACATCAGGATAGCAGAGCTTTTATCAACATGGGAGCAAACACAAGTCAGAAGATGCTCTTCTCTTTTCTACTCAATACTATACACTCAGTACATACTTGTTCAGTTCATTTAAATTAAGTTTCTAAATTATAATTTGTCATCAGCTCCTCTAAATCTCACTTTTCTTACACTTTGATAGGACATTTTCACAACCTGACTACTATAGCAATTCAAATATGTCTATAAAATGGTACAGAATAGGAGTTTTCATTTGGGAGTTAAGAAGGAAAGTAGTAAAGCTGTTGCTATACTGTATAGAGAAGAGACAGGGTGAGCTGAAACATCACTTACATCATGGAACGTAGTTGGTCCAATATAACTGGAGCCTTTAAAATTACTTTATAACTGTGTGTGTATGTGTATGTGTCTAACAAACACAGTATGTGTCTTTTGTTTGTGAAATTCTTTTGAGGACTTACAGATTAAAATCTTATTTCTATTGAAAGCTAAAAGAATTTGATATTTCTCAAAGTATTATAAAGGACTTTGATACTCACAAGAATGCTGTCATAGAGGGTCATTCAATTTTAAGCAACTGGTGCTACGTTTTGCCAAGGTGAGATTTCAATTTCTAGTAACTAGGGGACGTTCAAATATACCATTTTTTTTCTAATTTTGCTTCAACATTGAGATGTGCAAAAGTATAAATCATTTTGTGAACTTTTGAAACTGAATTATAACTTCAAAAACATACTGCAGCAATATTGTCAGATTTACAGAAACTGTCAACTTCCTCTATCAGATGAAAATAAATTTATTATACATTAAATGTATAATATATATTTATTAGACATATTTATTAGATCTATTTTTAAGTAAATTTCTAGGTCTCATGAGATTACAACTATTATAATCTTAAAATTTTGTAAACTCATAATTAATGATTCATTATTTGATATGAGCTAAATTTTAAGTTTATACTATATTCAGTAAATTATGGCTTGTTAATAACATAAATAGGACTCTTGGGATGAAATTTTTTTTTAATATATTTTATTGATTTTTTACAGAGAGGAAGGGAGAGGGATAGAGAGCTAGAAACATCGATGAGAGAGAATCATCGACCAGCTGCCTCCTGCACACCCCCTACTGGGGATGTGCCCGCAGCCAATGTACATGCCCTTGACCGGAATCGAACCTGGGACCTTTCAGTCCGCAGACCGACGCTCTATCCATTGAGCCAAACCGGTTTCAGCGGGATGAAATTTTAACTTGTTTTACAAAAAAAGAACTTTAGTAAGCATATGCATAATAATTTAACCATGCAGGAAAGGATACAGCTTAGATGGGAAACATAGATATGACTCAGATTCATTCAACTCTTAAACTTTTCCCTAAAGTATAACAGTTACCGGGAATACCTATGTTTGGCAACATTAGTCATTATTTTATCTTTATAACTGGCACGTTGTTTGCATCAATTCAATTATTATTAACAATTCTAGTTGTTAAGATTTAATACAATGCTTGGAACTAGGAACAAATGATTAGTTTATTACTTATGTGTAGATAGTTGTTAAATCTTTTTTTAATGCTTTCTAAATACCATAGTTAACATATCTAAGCACTGGCTCATGATATTTTACCAAATTCTTATTTTTCATAGTATGAAAATGGGGCAGATATTAAGTATTCTTCATACCATACCTCCTGACTGTCCTTTTCACTCCTATAAAGATTTCCAGATGCAATGGGACGACCTGGTAAGGAATAGAAATATATATTATGTAGGAAGTTACTTGATTTTACTACTTATAATTTAACCTAAGTTTAGCTGTCTCTCAAGAGAATTTCAGCTTTGTTCTTAATTTTTAGTATGGCTACAAACTTCCAGAAGATGGTGGAAATATTAAAATATACTGCAACATCTACTTCAAAATGATAAGAGAAAGGATCTTTACATATCCTTTACACACCACCTTTAATGGGTGCTCTCTGCCCACCTTATGACCCAGTCTCTCTCCTGCCCTGATGTCATCATCATTTTCAACCTTCTCTGTCTAAATGTAACTACTTTCCTCTCTACTTTTTATCTGCATGAGTATTTTGTTTTTCTTCCCATTTTTACTTGAGAATTAATTTAGTAATGGCATTTCTCTCCTTAAACTCTTCTGCAACAATTAGACAGGAAAGAAACTTTACAGTAGATAGAAAAATATGTTTATATGATCTCTAGTATAAAGAAAAAGTCATGAGTTTCCTTAGTCAAGGGCTCCCTCCAGTGGCATTTTGGATATAACTGAAAGGGTGGAATTAGATTTAGTTTAACAAAGAATTTTATTTTTGGAAGATTGCTTTACAGGCAAAATTTAGAGGATTTAACTTGCACTTAATGCACCCCATTGATTTTAAAAAATATCTTAACATTCTTTTTTAAAATCTACACACACAAGAGTACAAGTGCTGTGGTGAAACTCTTCAGTTTTAATACGGATCTCCTGGGCCTTTGTATTCTGATGAGCTGGAGTTTCAAAATGAAGAGAGAAGAGCCATAATGTTCTTTCTGTATTTTGTTTCCTAACCAAAATCTTAATATAAAATTAAAGATCATAGATATCCATTATTCCCTTTCATTAGATGCCAAGTCATTATTCTGAATCTTCAGAATACCTTTTATCGGAAAATTAACTGCTTTTTTCAAAGAACTGCTTTTGGAGCTTAAATGAAATCTGTTTTGTTTCTTTGTACTGAGTCTTTACTGCTTTTTGGAGCTGCAACCTGCTTATTGTTTACTATAAATACTTATTTTAAATCCACAAAGGTCATAGTGTCTTCCTTATGAATCATTTCTAGAATGTCTTAGTTTGCCAGCCTGTAAGGAAAGCCATGTCATAAGGATCCAATGAGCTCTTTTGATTGTGGATATTAAGATAGAAGTAATTACTATCCCTGTGAGAAAACATGCTTTTTAGGTTTGGATTATGAAGTTGGAATTATTTATCTTGGAATAAATAAGCACCATATAAAATAGCTAGGATTTAGTTGTGTCTTTTTAACAGTAACGATTTAATCCTTTTTTTTATTCCATAAAACTGTTCCATTGTTCTTTAACATTGTTCACATACCCTCTCAGTTGCATCAGAAGTCAGCCCATACAGTACTTTCCAAGGGTAAATTTGGAAGATGTGTTGAAAAGTTTTCTTTCAGATTTAAAATCTAAACTGCCCCATATATGTGGGTTTCCCATAAAGATGACAACAAAACCGTGCTATTCCACACAAGAACTAACTAAACCAAGTATACAGGTAAGACATTCGTGTCCTCTGAAGTTCTCTGAGACATACTGTGCACCTGTCTTACTTGATCTCTTGCCTCCTCTGGTGAACCACCTAATCTGTTGTGATATAATTATTTTTCTCTCAGGTCACTGTTTCTTTAATACTATTTACTATGATTATACTTAACCATTTCTCACTGCCATTTGCTATTATTGTATTTAATGTGCTATTATTTTATACTAATGGCCCAGTGCACGAAATTTGTGCATGGGGGGTGGGAGTGTTCCTCAGCCCGGCCTGCACCCTCTCCAATCTGGGACCCCATAAGGATGACCTACTGCCGGTTTACAGGGATTTGGCCTAAACTGGCAGTCAGACATCCCTCTCACAGTCCAGGACTGCTGGCTCCAGCCGCTCACCTGCCTGCCTGCCTGATTGCCCCTAACCACTCTGCCTGCCGGCCTGCTCTCCCCCAACTGCCCCCCACCGCTGGCCTGCTTGCCCCCAAATGCCCCCCCTGCCAGCCTAATCACCCCCAACTGCCTCCCATGCCAGCCTGCTCACCCCCAACTGCCCCCTCTGCTGGTCTGCTCGCCCCTACCTTCCCTCCCCACTGGCCTGCTCACCCCCAACTGCCCCCCTGCTGGTGTGCTCACTCAAAACTGCCCCCACCCCCGCTGTCCTGATCACCTCCAACTGACCCCCACTGACGGCCTGCTCACCCCCAACTGGCCCCCCTGCTGGTCTGCTTACCCCCAACGGCCCCTGCTGTCCCATCCTGGCCTGATCACCCCCTGGCGACCCAAGGTCCCAGCCCCTCCTGTTTTTCTTTTTCTTTTTTTCTTTTTCTGCGCCTCCTTGAGCAGAGGCCGGGGCGGGCTGGAGGCAAGTATCTAGGATTTATTTATCTTCTATAATTGAAACTTTGTAGCCTTGAGCGGAGGCCAGGGCCGGCCAGGGTGGGCGGGAAGCTTGGTTTCCTCCATTGCTGGGGCAACTCAAGCCTCCTGCTTGCTCCGGCTCTGTGGCCGCCACCATTTTTGTTGGGGTTTATTTATCTTCTGTAATTGAAACTTTGTACTCTTGAGTGGAGGCCAGGGCCAGCCAGGGTGGGTGGAAAGCTTGGCTTCCTCCATAGCCGGGGCAACCCAAGCCTCCTGCTTGCTCCAGCTCCATGGCCGGCCGCCATCTTGGTTGGGTTAATTTGCATACTCACTCCTGATTGGCTTGTGGGCATGGCTTGTGGGCATAGTGGAGTGACAGTTAATTTGCATGTTTCTCTTTTATTAGTGTAGCTATTGTAGTGTTACTTTATGTGCTTATTTTGATGGTATTTCATATCATTTCTTTTCCATTAAAGACATTATTATATTTTTTAAAATTCTTAATCTGTATCCTTTCAGGGAAACAAAGTCAAGCCACCAAATCTGACCTCTAAACAAATGTTCAGGACCTCTCTGACTCAGGCCCCTTCCATAGGACCTTCTCTGGCTCACCATCCTTTATCACGATCAGTGGCCATAGACCACAAGGTGGAGCCTTGGGTCAGCCAGCAGAATACCTGCATGTTCTCAGCTCTGAACCTCCAGCCAGAATCTGCTCAGAGCAGAAAGAAGTCCCTCTCTGGCAAGGCACCACAAGTACATTTGGAAGTACCAAAGCCCACCAGAGGAAATACTCAAGTTCAAGATACTAATTTTAGCTCCCAAAGTAACATGGCCCCTAAATTCATACCAATTTTCAAAACTCGATCATTACAGATGAATAAAAATGTCTTAGAGCCTGGCAACCTGAAAAGAAAACCACTTGTTACAGAATCCAAGTTGTTTTCACTTAAAACCAATGTGATCCGGGATGACAAACTGAATTTAGATCCAGCTATAGAAAAAAGATCTAATTATAACATTCAGATGGAAGTTAGAGATTTAAACCAGAAGACTTCTAGACCTCTGCAAGTAAAAGAAAGTGTGACAAAATATCTCCCTTCAAACGGAAAATCGTCAGCTTTGAGTATGAATGGAAATAAGCGATTACCTAACAGTTCAGGATTGCAGATGTCAAATAAGAGTTTAGGTGTGCTAAAAAGTGCCATTGACTGCCAAGTGAATGGAAAAGAAACTTTAACAAGCAAACATAAAGCACAACTTTCAGAAAAGGGACATGAGTCACTAAAAGTGAAAAGACCACACATTTTTGAATCAGACACAGAAATGGAAGGTTCCCAACTACTTCAACAATCAGTCAATAAAACTAAAGAAGTTGATATCAGTGACCACAGACTGATATCAGGTAGGACAGCCCACAGGCCTAACAGAAAACTATGTCAGGAATCTTCAAAACCTGCAAAGCAGCCTCATTCCAATAATGTCCACTGTGGACAATCCAGTTCTTCTATGAACCAGGTAAGAAAACATTTTAATCTGGGGATATTTATCATATTATAGATCTTTAAAACTCCTAAATAAAGATTTAAGGGATTTTCCCAAGATCATCTAGAAACACATTGGGAAAATGTGCCCTAACATAACTACCAAGTATATACAGTTGAGTCATTAAAAATGTGATTCCTTAATCTGATTACAGATACATGACTTGGACAAATCAAAACCTAAGAAATCTCTCTTCAGCCCTCAAGCTTATAACATGGATGTGAAAGCAGGAAATATCCATCCAGTAACTTCGGTGATAACCTTTTGATTTATTTTCATTATGTTATCTGAATTGGAATTGCCAAGTTTAGGGATCTCCAACCACTTGATAAAGAGGAGTTACTTTTAAACCCCTTGAAGCCTTAAAATCAGCCTTTGTATGTAACAGCAACTGTTAATACAGAAGAGACCCCGAAGAGGGAGGAGGACAGAGGTCCCACTATGGGCTCTTCCTACTTTTGTGTTGGGGTCTTTGCAGACTAAGAGCCTCCAGGGTACAGCCGCAGCAGGCTGCCCTAAGATAGGAGTACAAAACCACCAGAATGTGTATCTTTGGGGACTATTACTTAAGATGATTAAACTTAAGGGATGTTCCAAAGGTTAATCATTAAATTAAAATTTACTCCAAAAATGTTGCAGTGCTGGCTAAGGTAAACTTAAGATTTAGCTAAGTATGCTGAGTCCACGACACTGAATTCACAAAAGCCTACATCTGGAAATTACATTTTATTCCATCTTGCCATCTGTTCTATTCTAAGAACAAATATTACTAAAACATCTACAAACACTTTTTTGCATAGAACTATTGGAATACTTTCAATTCAAATTCTTTATGAACAAACTAGAAAATATTTACTTCTTTATTCTTACAAATGCTGTTTATTTTTATAATTAATAGAAATTTCAGCCTGATTTGAGTTAACCAAAAGGTACTTAAGTCTATTCCTATATATTTTATCATGTGCATTTCATGTAGTTTTTGACATATTACATTTTAATGAACTCAGTAGATGGTTAAGGGGAAAATGTATGTGCTACAATGCCTTAAAATTTTTCATTTTTAAAATAAATGAAATCTATTCCAGATTTTATGACTTTTAAAAGTATAATTTTCCCACTTTTGAATTACTTAAAATCTAAAACAATTTTTTAAAATACAAAATCATTCCCATCATCTAGACAGAATAACATGAGAAAAATTACAGGATATCATTATAGAAACTAATTTCTTTCAAATATAAAAGTAATATATGCCCCTGTAAGAAATTTGAGAAATATAAAATAGTTTCAAGAAAATTTTTTGAAAAACCACTGTAATTTCTCTTTGCAGAAACAACCACTCTGAACAGAAGATGGACACTCAGGCGCTCCTATGCACGTGGAATTGGGCTCCGTACACAGCTGTGGGGCCTCCTTTTTCACTCGACAGTTTCACTTTTCATGGTTGCATACAAGGTTCATTGTATATGGATACATTTACCAGTCCCTGCTCATTGACACTTTAGTTCTTCCAGACTTTTCACTATGATAACAGTGTCATGTGAATGAATAGTCTTGTACAGATGTTTGCAAAATAACCATTTATATGATTAGTTTTGTTAGTTGAAAATATTTTTTATTTTGTCCTTACCACTTTTATTATTGAAATTTTCAAATCACACAAATTATAGATAATAGTATAAAGAACCTCTAAGTACCCATCATCTAGCTTCAACCATTATTAATATTTTGTCACTGTTTCCTCTGCTTCTCACATATACTTCTTTACTATTGTAAAGTACATTAAAGATAGCAAATAAGGGGTAGCATATTTTTTTAAGAATGTGTGTGTGTATATATATATATTCCTTTGTAGTGTCTGCCATATCTTTATTGACTCACTAAGTTTCACTTTAGTTTAACAAAACTAATAGGAAGTCTTCAATAAACATTTCAGAGAAGAACTAGAACCTCTGGCACATAGCAAACTATTGGAGTAGAGGTGTCTTTGTTCAAACATGTCCATTGCTTGTGCTCTGTGCCGGGCAGGAAGCCAAGTGGGGTTGCTGAAATGACAGCACCACCATAGGCCACAGACTGCTCTCAAGCAAACTCCTCTAGGTTCCTGGCAAAGACATGAGAGCACCTGTGATTTGAAGCAAACATTAAGAATGAACTTTCGGTCCGTATTACAAATAAATTTAACATGTAAGATGAGAGAAGCAGAAATAGAACTGCTCACTAGGATTATTCTGGCTTTCAAATATTTTAAATGTTTAATTTACAAAATGTGATATAATTGTTGTGGTAAGATACTTTAAAAATATCTCAATATTCCACTGAAGTAATCCTTCATTAAATTTTGAAAAAATATCAAAGAGTCAGCATAAGTGGAATTTTTATTTTTTAAGTATGATTTACTGTTTTTGCTATTTCACTAAGCCATTTCAATTAAATGCAAACATGAACATGAACTCTACTTCAAAGCTATAATATCATTCTTCCTCTTGAAATTGTGCTTGGCTAACTAATGCACTACATATCTTTACTGTAATAATTGCTGTTTTCCAGATTTATCTCTATTTTATATTATTTTACCATTTTCATAGGGAAACACATCTAGTATGAAGCCCATTCCGAGTGTGCCTTTCTCATCCTGAAACTTGTATGGTAGATCATTAGTAGACTGCAGTCAAGATTGGGCTGCCATCTTGTTTCTGGGGCTGTGGTGAGAACATGTTTTACAAAAGTGCAGTTGATAAGAACATATACTGGGTCGCTCAGTTGTCCGCAGCATGTACTCATTCTCAAAACCGGTCTTCCCCTGCTCCTTGTGTCTTGGGTGCCCTTCTGGGACTGTCCAGCCATCATACTGTAGCTAATGAATACTTACTTTGTTAGTGCACTAAATAGAATAATTACAAGATAAACCCACTGTTGAACTAGTGTGTAGTATCTTTCAATTCAGAATTTATAATGTATTTCATTTAGACAAATGTTAACCTACAAGACAAAGCCTGTGTTAGTATCTGTTTTCCTGGTGTAGAATTAGGTTTGTTATATATATACATACATACACATATATACACATACACACACACACACATACACACACACACACACACACACACACACATATATATATATATATATATATATATATATAGCTTAATATATATATTTCAGAGAGATGAAGGGAAAAGAAAAAGAGAGAGGGAAACATCTATAAATGCCCCCTACCAGGGATTGTGCTCTGACCAGGAATTGAATGGTGACCTCTTGGTGCCTGGGTCAACGTTCAACCACTGAGCTGGGCAAAATAGGTTTTATTTTTTTCTTATAGTATTTATGCTAATGAAAGTTTACTCCCCCCAAAAAATGTATATACACTTTACAGCTAATAATTCAATTGATGTTTCTTTTCAGATTTAACCTATTGGAATTAATAATTATTCAAAGTTTGTATATATTTTGGGGGATAACCAGTATAATGTGTGATTTACTGTAGAGATACATGGACAGGTTAACTAATTGCTTATTTACTATCCATGTTCAGATTATTTACTCTCCATGTTCTAGACCAATTTGATATGCTAGGATTCACTAGAGAAATCAAGGAAAATTTTGGTTCATTTTAAATATTATAATTTTGAAAGCCAGAATAATTCCAAATCTAACTAAGGAAAACTAATTGTACTTCTTCAAATTTTTGGTGATTCATATGCATGTGGACATCCCCCTAACCTGCTGCCAAGTCATTATTTACATTCGAATTGTATGTTAGTTTTATAAACATTATAATTTTAAAACCATAAATAAGTTATTTTTATCAAGAATCTTAGATCAGCCATTGCATTTCAACTATGGCAGTCTGCCAAAATTAATGCTGAGAATTCATCTTTATAGAAATGTAAGAATACTGTACGTGTACTATTCATATTTTAATTTTATAGTATTTCTTACTACATTTGTATTTGTTTTTATTTAATATTATCTGTAACAATTATACATTATTTATTTTTTATTTATTGCTTACTACAACAAATTGGTAAAAAATACGGTTTTGTCAATGATTAGCTTTTATTTGACTAACCAGTTCACTAACCAGGTCTTGCTCTTTTTCAAATTGCTCATCATCTGGTGTTATGCTGGAACTGTATTGGATATTTATTGATACTTAAAAATGGGCAGTATTTATAAATGTTTAATAATGTCATGGTCCTTACATATTGATGCTTAAATTGTTTGTGTTGTGTCCTACATACTGTCTTATTTGAAATATAAAATAAAGATATTTCAAATACACATATTTTTCATATGTCACAGTGTCTACATAGGCATGGAAAGGCTTGGGTAAATTACAGTTTTTACCTCTGTGGTTGCATTTCTTCATGTGCATTTGCTGCTGGAATCAGGTAAACTAGTTTAAGTCTCCACCACTTCGCAGAACTTTTATTCTGAAATGCCCTTCATTTTCCCATTGGACAGGTATTTATTTAATGTCTGCTATGTGCCAAGCATGACTGTAGATGCCTGTGATGTATCAGTGAACACTGACCTTATATTCTAATGGGGAGAGAGAGACAAGCAAAATAAGTTTCATATATACATAATGTGTGTGTGTGTGTGTGTGTGTGTATTTGTGTGTATTTTAGAGGCCCAGTGCACAAATTCATGCACCAGTGGGGTCCCTCAGCCTGGCCTGCAGGATTGTGCCAAACCGGCTCTCTGAAATCCCTCAAGGGGTCCCGGATTGCAAGAGAGTGCAAGCCAGGCCGGGGGACCCCACTGGTGCACAATCGGGGCCGGGGAGGGACACAAGAGGTTGGCCACTGGTGAGGGACCACAGGAGGGCTCCAGGGCACGTCTGGCCCGTCTCACTCAGTCCTGATAGGCCGGACCCCAGCAGCAAGCTAACCTACTGGTCAGAGCGTCTGTTCTCTGGTGGTCAGTGCACATCATAATGAGCAGTTGAGTGGCCTTAGCATATCATTAGCATATTACGCTTTGGTTGAATGGATGACTGGACATTTAGCATAGTAGGCTTTTATTATATAGGACATATATAGTAGTATACTATATATGTATATATGTGTGTGCGTGTGTGTATCAATATATATAAAAGGCTAAGTTAATTCACGCATGCGTGATACATATAAAGCTCTTGCTGGCACCAATGGCACGTGTATGTTTCGATCTGTCATTGTCGATTGTGAATTTGGTTGATACTTATATTATAGAGAAAGGGTGAATAGCGATATTAAAATATTTCTTCTAATTAATTTCCTTTCAATGTGCACGAATTTGTGCACTAGGCCACTAGTGTGTGTGTGTGTGTGTGTGTGTGTGTGTGTGTGTGTGTGTGTGTGTGTGTGTATAATGTATTAGAAAGCAACAAGTATAAGAAAAGTAGAGCAACATAAGGGAGATGGTCATGGTAGGCTTCCTTGGGCAAAGATGTGAAGAAATGAGTGAGCCACATGGCTGCTTGAAGGATGAGCTGTCTAGGCATAAGGAACAGGCTCTATGTTTAAGAGGCATCATGGAGCCCAGAATGACAAGGAGAAATATCTGATCATATTGGGCCATGGCAAGAACATTTACTTTCATGCTGAGTAAAATGGGGTTGAGACCAGAGGGTGACATAACCTAACTTAGGTGTCAAAAGGACCATTCTGACCACTTCACTGAGAATAGACCAGGGGTAGAGAAGAGTGAGAGAAGACATGGGGACCAGTTGGGAGACATGGCAGCGCCCAGGCCGAGATGAAACAGGCTGGTCCACTGGTGGCGGTGGGGATGAACAATGACTGATTCTGGCTGTGTTGTGAAAAATAGGGCCCCCTCGACTGGGAAATTGAGAGAAAGAGAGGTGTTTGACTCGATCACATGGGAGAATGGCGGTATTAGCATGAAGAGCAGGCTTTGAAGTTAGAGGAGGACTGGGATCGAGTGTCAGATTTCACAATTCGGAGGTGATTGATGCTTGAGGAGCAGTTTCCTTGAAATGGTGAAGCAAGAGCCTGAGTTTAAAGGAAAGGGGAAGCATGGTTTGGGGTTTGGAAATCACAACTGTAGACAGCTCTTTTGAGAAGGGTCACCAGTGGACTTTTCTAAATCCTTGCTTTCATTTACCCCTTGACAATATCGTCCTTTGCCCCTTTCTGTAAATGTATTCTCCCATGGCATCTATATGTCTTGTTTTCGGACGCAATTTCTCTGTTTCCTTTACTGGTTGAATACACCAAAGACCTTGAAGCCTGAACAGTAGTTATGCCAGACACACTGGGGCACAGGAAGACTGGAAGAAGGGCATTCCAAAAAGAAGAAACATGAGCAAAAGCTTGAGGAGGTACACACAGGACAAATACTTGGTTTTCTGATAGCACAGCATCCTGTCTGCTAAAACACATTGCTCCGTGCTGTTCATGGACTCTTTAATGCAAGCATGTCAAACTCTCAGACGGTGGGCCGCATGCCCATCTCCCCAAACTCCAACCTCATTTATTTGGCCGAGAGTTTGACATGCTTGCTTTAATGTGTGACATAAAAGAAGGATTTACAAGACATGTTGACCTGATCATTTTTATGGGTATCAGTCATCTCCATATACATAAAATTTCAGAAACCTTTCTTTAAATTAGTTCTCACATGAAGTCTCTCCCTTAGGAACTCACTCAGGGAATCTCAAGATAGGAGAGAGTGAGGATTTGGGGTGGTGTGTGCAGCTCATATGTTTGAAGAAGCCCTTCAAGAACCGAGGTGTGTAGGTGGGGAGCTCCTTCCCACTTCTCTTCTGAGTACTTTAAGCATCACTTGATTGGTCCGGGCTGATACTGGCCTGAATGAAGGTCTTCCCAGTTTACCCAGAGAACGAATTGAGAAGTCAGTGTAAATTCTGTTATTATAAAGGCCTGTCCTCTCAGAGATCATGGTCAATTACTTCCAGAGTCTATCTGGTACCAATATATGTCCCAGGCTAACTGTTCCCAGGCTGTGCAATTGCTTTGTATATAGTAAAGCCACAGGGCTAGTAGACCTTCCCTGCCCCCTCACAGCCCATGTGACGTCCCATCTCAGGAGACCCCTGAGTTCAGCGAGCTTGCTGCAGCACGCAGTATAAATTGGCGTTAATGATTATGACCTAGACTTTTATGACATACCTATAAAACAAAGAACTTTTATATGGTATAAAATTGAGTAAGCTCTGTGTTTCCCAGAGCAATAAATTCAGCCTGCCTTTTTCCTCCTAAGACTAGTTTTAGTACTTTGTAAACTAACGTAAGCCACACTATATTTGTGGCTGCTGAGATGAAACAAAGGAAAGCATTTTTAGTCATATTTCTCTTTAACCAGATTTACTGCATTTCATTACTTTGCTGCCTACTATTGCTCTGTTGTCTCCAAGGAAATAACTAGATGAAACTGAGAATAAAAGCATCATAAAGTAGGATATTTAATACCCCAGGTTACGTATAGCCAGCTAATCAGGTCACACGATGATTAAATTTAGCTCGAGTTAACCTGATTTCAAGCACAGTTCAGTTCTGGGGGTTATGAGAGATAGAATGCTTGTTCTACCTTATCAGAAAATATTTATATTGAGACATATGGTTTTGAGTTTTCCTGCCACGTAGGAACATTAGCACACAACACACATATCACTGAATATTGTGTGTGAACTACCAACTTGACAAAGACTTGATCTGGCCAGCAAAAGCATGAGCCCAGTGTGTCTTGCTGCTTCCTGTCCACACTCACATGCTACCTGTAGCTTCTCTGCCTGTTGTGCTCTCAGAAAGGGAACACAGTTCCATCTGGAGGTTGGGAACTATGACATTTCTAACAGGCAGCTCATTTCGATTTCATCTCCCCAAACTTCAACCTTGAAAGTATTGTCTATTTAGAAAGAGGCCCCAAAGTGAAGAGCATCTGTGTAAATCAGAAGAAAGAATTTTCAGACATTTAGAGTTGATTATGTAACAAGGCTGTGTAATTTCTTCCTGGGGAAAGGGAGGGTAGAATTTCCAAGTCGAATCAGTCTATTTTGTCTGGACTGGTTTTAATTAACCAGTCATTCTGCCAGAAAGTATAGAGATAGACCAGATGTCCTCTCAAGGTTTCTTCCTACCTGCCTACTTTTTGCTTGGCCCATAGTCCAGTTACCTCACTTAACAAGGAGAAGCTGAGATACAAGGAGAAAATGCAGTTTACACTCATAATTATGAAGAAAAAATAACTATGTTGCTTTATGGTCCCATTTGCTCTTAAAAACCCTTTTTTGTGAAAAATGTTATGAATTCAAAAATTTATCAAGTATATATGTGCAACATAAAGAATAAAATGAAACAAAGACATTATGCTTTTCTCTTTTATTAATTATTTTTAATGATTTTTTAATAAGTAAAATACACATATATGTTCTGTGTACAAAAACTTCAGGAAGGAGATGCATCAGAACATTACCGGTGGCTACTCTCTGTATCATTTTAGGTGATTTTTTTCTTTTATATACTCTTTTTAAATGTCCAAATTGCCCATATTAAACATGAATTATTTGTATCATCAGGAAAAAGGCAATTGGTGTTATTTTTTTAAATAGATGGAGCAAGACACAACATTATCTCTTTCAACCAGACAGCCATTTCCTTTAGCTTCATATATGCAAAATATCATAGGAGTAATATCATCGGAGTGTTTAGAAAACCACTTTGGTTTTCCTTTTTTATTCTTATCTGTTTCATCTCGGACATGTGCCAAGTTATTGCTGATGCTTTCTAGGACACTGGGCAATCACCCAGATGACGTTGAATAGCCCTACCAGAAAAACATGATGGGAATGCTGCCAGAACCTTCACTCAATACCTTTTCTAATAGGAAGATGACAGAATGTGAGGCCCTGGAGTCATATAGAAAATCCCAATAACTTATTTAATTGAGAAATTTCAGTTTCAAACAATTGAAGCCACAGAGAAGATCTGCTTTCTCAATGGTGAGTATTTATGTAACTACTGGAACCAGGGTAAGTATATGCTTTGAAGGAACCACACAGATCCTCAAATAGAATGCAGGGCTGTTGTTAAGTTGGAAGAGCAAGTGAATGCCAGGAAATGACAAGTGTTGACAGTGAGCTATAACCCAAAAATCCTGACCTCATCGACCTGTAACCACAAAGACCACTAAGTCCACTGCTTCCTCTCTACACTCACATGCTTAGTGGTCTTATTTCCACTAAAATGCTATCATTCTGCCCAGCCGGAGTGGCTCAGTGGTTGAGCATCGACCTATGAACCAGGTGATAATAGTTCAATTCCTAGTCAGGGCACATGCCTGGGTTTCAGGTTCCATCCCCATTGGGAGGCATGTAGGAGGCAGCCGATCAATGATTCTCATCATTGATGTTTCTGTCTCTCCCTCTTCCTTCCTCTCTGAAATCAACAAAAATATATTTTTTTAAAAAGATAATGCTTTCATGCTGATATTGTATATCTGTGCCCTAACATCTATTACATGCCAGGAACTGTATTAGGGTACAGATATACAATTATCAGATACAGAAGACCCAATCACTGTTCCCCCACTCCATTGGGGAAGAGAGACTATGAAACAAGTTGAGACAAGATGTTAACTGCTAACACAAGGAAAGTACAGTGAGCTACTATAGAAGCTATAGCAGAAGCAGAGCTCCCAGAAAGAAGAGAAGTGTAAGCTGGGTAATACAGCTTGGGAACTAGCAGAGTAGGAGCTTGGAGGTAGAAGAGTGGGCAAGGCAGAAGAGGCTGTGTGAGAAGACCCAAAAGAAGGTATGATAGCTAAGGAACAAGAGGAAGTCATTAGGGCTAGAATGCAGGGAGAAGTGATAGTGAGCCATGTGGCTAGACAGAAGGAACTAGGAATTTGAAATTGAAGGAAAGCAAGACTGGAGACAGAGATTGGTTAGGAGGCTGTGGCAGCATGATGGAGAAAAGTAAACTGATTAAGAAATAGGTAGGGCTCAGTTGGTGTGGCATCAGCCTGTAAACCAGGAGGTCATGGTTTGATTCCTGGTCAGGGCACATGCCCAGGTTGTATGCTCGATCCCCAGTGGGGACCTGTGCAGGAGCAGCTAATCAATGATCCTCTTTCATCATTGATGTTTCTATCTCTCCCACCCCCTTCCTCTTGGAAATCAATAAAAATATCTTTTAAAAATATTTAGGAAAGAGAACCAATAAGACTTAGTAATTAACTGATGTTAAATCTTTCTCTTTTCTATAAGCATTTAATGCTATAAATGTCCCTCAAAGCACTTCTTGAGCTATATCCTACAACTCTGATATGTGTTTTCATCTTCATTCAGTTTAAAATACTTTCAGATTTCTATTTAGAAGCTTGTTTAATTTCCAAATAGTTGTGATATTTCCAGATATCTTTCTGTTATCACTTTCTAGTTTAAGTTCATTTGGTCATTCATTTTAAATTTTCTAGGACTTCTATGGTAACCCAGTATACAGTCTAGTGGTGGGCCATCCCTAGCCCTGTTGATTAGCTTCCCTTTTTTTTCTGTCCTTACCTTGCCATACCTGACTTTTCCTCCTTCTTTCTCTTTTTCTTTGTCAATAGTCTCTCTTCCAGTGCAGAGAAGTGAAGAAAAGGTCAGGTCTGCATGGATTTCCTGTAGTCTGGGGATCTTTTCTCAACACTGCCTGTGAGGAATTATGCACCCACTCACAAAATAAGCAATAAGTATTGGCACATTGTAGTCTAAATCCATATTTGGGAAAGAAAATTACTCTAGAGAATCATGATCTGCAGAATGTGATTCCAACCACAATAATTACAACCTTTACATTATTATGCAGAGGAGTTTAGCTCCTTGGAGCCAGAGCCACATGGTTTCAAATATCTTCTTCCCAGAAGAGGGTCTTTCCCATTGGGGTGGCTTCTCAGAAGAAACAGACATTTGGCCTCAAAGACAAATTCAACCTCATCTCTTAAGAGGCAGGAAATTGCAGGAACTTTAAAATTGCAACTTTTTTCTATCCTACTCTTCATTAAGGGTGTAGAATATATATATAGTTATAGTTATAGTTATAGTTATAGTTATAGTTATAGTTATAGTTATAGTTATAGTTTAGTTATAGTATTATATAATATATACACTAAGTGGCCAGATTATTATGATCTCTGAATGCATAATAATCTGGCCACTCAGTGTATTTGAATCTCAAATGGGTACCAAAAGTATTCTAGACTTTTGCTGGAGATCAACCACCTATTTGCCTTGAGCTTTCTATCAGCCAGTGCAAAGGGGAAAACTGATCAGGTGCACGATTTATAGTATCTTTGATATATCAAATAAATGAGGTACTCAAGAGAAGTACACTGAGTGGCCAGATTATTATGCATTCAGAGATCATAATAATCTGGCCACTCAGTATACATGTCCTAATAACTTATATACAATTATATATATCCTTTTTATATGTAACTTTCAGGCATATATATGTCAAATCTTGGTATGTGGTCTCACCCAGGGTCACTGTGTATTACTATTGTTCAGCAAGGAAGAGAAACATGTATTAAACTGGGAATTGTGGATTCTGCTTTCCTTTCTGTAAGTAGTTAGAACATAAAAATAACCTCTGGATCCCCATGGGTGCCTATTGATATCTCATGCCAGCTGATAACCCCTCCACCTTCTGCCCCTTTTCTCCCATCCAAGTACTAACCAGGCCCGACCCTGCTTAGCTTCCGCGATCAGACGAGATCGGGCGCCTTCAGGGTGGTATGGCCGTAGACATCTGCCCCTTTTCTCATTGCCGTGTGTCTAGACAGTGGTTGTCCCACTTAGTTCTTACAACACTGGGGCTCTAGTAAGTTTTGAGACCCTCGTCCTTTCTCGTTATGGAGCGTTGAATCCTCTGTAATTGGATCAGAGGTACCTCTGGAGGCACTGCACAGGTCCCTGCCTTGAGAACCAATCATCGAAGGAGCAGCTGAGACAAGCAAGTGAGCAAGTTCTGGGTTTGGTATTCTGAAGCCCCATAAGTCTGCAGTCACAAATTCTGGGAACCTTAGTAATGTTTTTGTTATTCTGAATTCTGTTCTTTGAGAAAGGAAGTGGGATAGAGAAAGGATGTAAAATGGGATGAGAAGTCATGTGGTAGCCAGCCACTTTAATGTAAAACAGTTTGAGGGGACTTTTTGTTCTCTTTTGAAGGTTATTTTCTCTTTTGGTACTTACCATGATGTCTACCCATACTCCTACACTGGACGTCTCAGCCACATCTGCCCCACATCTGAGAAGGTCAACATCTTGAGACATTCTGGCCAGCTCCCTCACATTTTGTTCTATTGCTCCATCAGGCTCACAGTCCTGATTTAACCACAGCCTAATGAGGGAAGCTGTCCCACATTTCTCTGGTCTCTCGAATGAGTACTGGAAACCTGCACATCCCCTGTGGCTGCCAAGGCAGGGCCTCAGCTCAGCTTCTCTCCAAATGACTCTCCTCGGACAACCGGCTCAGTTCTGTAACGTCACCCAGCAGTCACCAGCTGCCACAGTAACAGAGGACTTCTAACTCACGTTTTCTAACAAGGTTGTTATCTCAAGATCACTGTCAGCCGAGCCCACAGTTCAGAGCTCTGGGTTTTAGTCTGCATTTGTACCTTAAGGCGTCCTGCTGCCTTTCTGCCGAACCCTCGTGTGCTCTCCAGGTGGGTTTGGGAGTTTCTATCAGCACAGGGTGAGATGCTGTGGGATCTGACAGTTTATTCAGGATGATTATGCAGCAGAAATTCAGAGGAGAGCATGTTTTAAAGAAAGCAAATGTGGAAATTACTGGCTAGGGTTGGGTTTCCAGCAAGGTGGGCCGTTGAGTCTGTTGTCTTAGTGCCTGACAACTAAGGGTCATCTGCCCCAGACACCAAGAGTGCAGAGGTCGGGGGCCCTGAGCTAGGGAACTAGGTGTACTTTCTGACCTTCACTCCCAGGGGTTACAGCATTACGAGAGTTACATTTCCCCCAGCCCAGAGTTACAGAGACGTGGGGCCTATTCCACAGGATATATTTGCCTGAGGAAAGTAACCATGACATACAACAGAGCTAACAAAGGCTGGTGAGTGCTCCAGGTAGTCGGGGGACAGAGTTCCTCTTGGGGTCTGCGTGGTGCCTTGGGTAGTTGGGGAATGCTACTCTGTGAGCTCCAGATGAGCCCTGGGAAATGGACTGGAGAAGTAAAAGAAGGTCACTTTTGCAAGTGCTGCTGTAGAGTGGCAGATGCATTTGTGAGCAGAGGGTGGACCAGGTGGACAAGAGTCAGGGCTGGTGAAAAACTGGGTTAAGGTTGCAGTGGTGGGCTGGGGTCCAATTTGGACTTAATTCGTCACGATTATATGATAATTAGTGAGCATTTGCTCAGTTTTTAAAATAAATGACTTTATTTTAAAACAGTTCAAGCCCAGGAGCTCTGTGTACTTCCTCTAGACCAGCGGGGCTCCAGATGCCCTGGGTATGAGCCATGCTGTGTGATGCAGTTCCCACCCCACCCCCATATTTTCTGGATTTAAACTGATTAAATGAAATTATTTAGGGGAAATTTTTATGGTAAAAAGAGACTCTGAATGGCTTTGTGTTTTGTTTTCAAAGAAAATTTCTAGGCTTTGAAACCTCCACCTTTAAGACGGAAAGGTATCCACACATCCCTGGTGAGTGTCTCCAGCTCCCCAAGCGACGTGCTCTTTTTCTGCCTCCCAATCTTAAAATTCACATTTCCTAAGCAACCACGGAGCTTATCTTGTCTTCCCAGCCACAGAATTACATTACATAAGGGCTGTTATTCTTTAAGGGAAGAGCAAAGGACTATTTAAGCGCCCAGTCTAAAAGGGAAAAACCGCAGGTACAGAAATGTGACCTCCTACCACATTCCTGCGCTTCCCAGAAGCCTTTCCAAAAGCTCCACCTGCCACAACACCACCTCCTGACTCTTTACCCACAGCTGCATTTAGGGAATCGGCCAGAAGAAACATCGTGCTCCTCCCCCCAATCTCCCCCCACCCGCCCCCTCGAGGTCCTTCCTTTCCCTTCCTCCGGAAAGTTCTGGGAGGCTTCTCCTGCAATCAAAGAAAAGGTGAACATGAGTTGGGAGGTGGAAGTTGATAATAGAGAAGTCGAGGTAAAAACCAAAGAAGGTGGCCCTAGCTGGTTTGGCTCAGTGGGTAGAGCGTTGGCCTGTGGACTGAAGGGTCCCAGGTTTGATTCCAGTCAAGGGCACATATCTGGGTTGCAGGCTCGATCCCCAGTAGAAGGAAGGTATGCAGGAGGCAGCCAATCAATGATTCTCTCTCATCATTGATGTTTCTATCTCTCTCTCTCCTTCTTCCTCTCTGAAATGAATAAAAATATATTTTTAAAAAAACAAAGAAAGTGAAGGGGCACGTGGCCTTTCTGAAGGTGGACACATCTCTCTGTCAGTAGCTTAATTGCCTGAGGATATTTTCCCATTGATTTTTAGAGAGAGGGGAAGGGAGGGGAAGAGACAGAGACAGAGAGAGAAACATCAATGTGACAGAGACAAATTGATTGGTTGCCTCCCGCACTAGCCCAGACCAGGGCCTGGGATCAGACCGAGGTGCGTACCATTGATTGGAATTGAAGCCAGAACCCTTCAGTCTGAGGGCCAGTGCTCTATCCACTGAGCCAAACTGGCTAGGGTGAGAAGCTTTTTATGAGACTTAGTGAATTCCCACTTGACTCACCATCTGGTCATTGGGTTCAGTGCCTGTGTTGGATTTGGGGGTGGGAAGGGAAGAAACTAAAAGGATCAATACAGGCCTTGCTATCAGGGTCTCAGGGTGCTCAGGGAGGGTGATAGACAGGACAATGGCCCCACAAAGATGCCACTCTCCTCGTTCCCAGAAACTTTGAATGTTACCTCATCTATATATATAAAAAGCTAATATGCTAAGTGTCTCTCCACCCATCCGACTGGTCGCTGTGATGCTCACTGACCAACAGGGGGCAGACAATCAATGCAGGAGCTGCTTAGCTGCAATGACTTGGCAGCAGCAGTTCTCCAGTGACACACCCTGAAACCAGAGAGGAGGGAGCCCGATTCCTTGCAGGGCTGCGTGATTCCACCTTTGGTTGTGGGTTATGTTGTTGCTGGGGCACTGTTGGCCCTGAATTTGGTTTACTGCACATTTGCATTTTTGTTCCACACCCTGTATGACAGCAACTTTGCAGAGTGCCCTCTCGCACTCCGGGACCCCTCGGGGGATGTCAGAGAGCTGGTTTCTGCCTGATGCCCACAGGCCAGGCCGAGGGACCCCACCTGCCAGAGGGACCCCCATCCCCGCTCACTCCACAGATGCCTTTCGAGCCACGGTGCCACCCCAGGTGCGGCTGGCCTGGAGGGACTGCGAGAGATTGGCTCCAAGACATGTCTGGCCTGTCTCACCCAGTCCCGCCCCACCAGCTACCTTCTAATTAATTTCCTTTCAATGTGCACTGGGCCACTAGTATGGCATAAGGTACTTTGTGGGTGTGATGAGTTAAGGACCTCAAAATGGGGACATTACCTTGGGATATTTGGGTGGATCCAATGCAGTCACAAGGTGACTTTTTACTTCTAAGGGAGAGAGAGGGAGGAGAGTCAGAGAAGGAGATGTGAAGACAGAGCTGAGGCAAGAGAGGGATTTGAGATTCTGTGCTTCTGGCTGTGAAGGAGGAGAGAGCCATGAGCCAAGAAACATGGGTGGCCCCTAGATGCAGGGAAAAGCTGGGGAACGATTCTCCCCAAGAGCCTCCAGAAGGAGCACCATCCCCCAACACCTTGACTTTAGCCCATCAGACCCTTTGAGACTTCCCCAGGACTGAAAGACAATTATCTGTGTTGTTTCAAGCCATTCAGTTTGTGGTAATTTGCTACAGCAGCAGTGGAAAACTCAAACAGAGGAAGAGAAAGTTAGAAAACATGCGACAGCCTGGGCCCGTCACACCCAGCCCCAGAGCAGGGCCTGGGCACAAGAAGCCGCCCTTGCCTGCAACAGGGGGCACTGACCTGGATGTTCGTCTGCAGTGTGAGTAGCTCTGCCCAAGGGATTTTCTTCAAAACATGGAGTTGGTTCCTTCACCCCCATCATTGACCACAAATCTTTAGGGACTCAAGGACCTCATGCTAATCTGGCCCTGAGACATTAAAGACTGTGAAAATTCCAGTACAGTGTTTTTTAGAGCCTGCCCTTACTGTGAAAACGGGGTCTGAGAAAGGGCCCCTGCATCAGATAAGCACCTGGAATTCTCTGTGGAGCTTGACAAAGACCATGTCCAGCACCCATGAGTGGGGAACTGGGTTAGGGACCAAGATTTATGAACCAGAGACACTTTCCAATAATACTGTGAGTACAACATGCAGACAAGCCCTATATTAAGCATTCAGAACAGAAGAAATTGATTTAAAGCCATGCACTGAATGAGCCAAAAATAATTGCCCCAGAGGCTTGGGATAAAGCCAAGAAAAGCTCAGGGCAAAGCCCACAAGAAGTGCATGCACTTGTGTCAAGATTAGTAGCTCACAGACCCACTGAAGTTGGTCCTTCTTGTTCTGCACCCTTTTTTGAAGGAAAGCAAAGAGGTGATATACAGCCCCCCAAGTGCAAGTCAAGAGGAGTGAAGAACTCTCAGCAGCTCAGAATGGGACCTTGGTTCAGCCGGATGCCTTATGTGGCAAAGAGATACCACACATCATAGACTTTGGAAGCTGCAGTGCAGGGTATGGCAACCAAAAAGAGGACCAGGTGTTTTAGAATTGAACTCTACCCATCACCCATTCTACATGTGTGCCAGATGCCATGCTGGGCATGGGGATGCACTTCAGAACCCCACTTTGTGAGGGGAGTGGGATGTGGAGGGACTGGAAAGATGTAAATAATTAATTACAATCTAAGACTCAAGGCCCCAGGAGCACATATGTGGTGAGCAGTTGGTGGTCTTGTCTGCTGGGCAGACGGCTGGGCTGCAGGCTGACAGAACCCTGAGGGGAAGAGAATAGTTGGTTAAACTCAAGAGGAGATTGGGAGGGTCTGGGAGAGGACTTGGGATGAAACAGCTGCTAGAGGGAAAGGAATCTTGGAGAAACAACAGAACTGCTTTTAAGGGGATTTTAGGAATTCGTGTGCTTTGTGCTATGACATCCTTCCCCACAATTCAATAAAATCAGCATTACCCCAGCTTCTGAAACTTGTGGGGGAATTTTGGGGTGCAAGGACATGCAAGAGTTCCAGTCTCTTCCCATTGGATACATCCTTTAGTAATTCTTCCAAAGAGGACCTGACCTCGCAAATGTTATCATAATGAAACAGTGAGTTTTTTATTTTTCCTATTCAGGACATTGCGTGCTTCTTCCACTTAAAGATTGTCTTTCTTAAATTCTAAAGTCTCTCAGCCTTTATTTCTTCAAATAGTTCACCCCATGCTCTGCTCTGCTCTGCTTCCTTCTGAAGGAACCTTGGTGAGTTCAATCATTTCTGAGCCAGTTCATGCATCCTGTAGGCCTGTCCTGAAGGTTTTCATTCTCTCTTCCATGTTGCTTAGGATCTTTTGCATTTTCTTTCTGTTTTGCTCTCTGTTCTGTAGGTGACTTCTTCAGACCTATCTTCCCATTCATTGGTGATCTCTTCCGTGGTGTCTGGCTTACTGTGCTGCCCATCTACTCGGTTTTCATTATAATAACCATACTTCCTATTCTTAGAATTTCTGCTCATTTTTTTCCCTAAATCTTCCTGTACTTGTCTCAGTGCCTCTCCTCTCTTTTAAGACTATGAGCATGTTGGTGTTGATGTCCCTTCCAGATGGCTTCGTCACCGGTGCTTCCTGGGAGGTTTCCTTTTGCAGTTGCTTCACCTGCTCGTGCTCATATGGCAGTTTGTTCCTTCGCATGGGGCATACCATTGGGCTGTGAAATCAGCTCCAGGATCAGCTGTTTCCACAGGTGGTCCTGCCCCTGTCCTGGGAGGTGGCCATCCCTCATCGCTCTCTGCTGGTTGAGCATTGCCATTTCTGGACCCGGTTGACATGTTAACTTTCCAGCTCAGGGTTTCTGTACTTCATGGGTAATGGGATTTAGGCCCTACCCCTGCAAGTGGCCCAGAACTTTGCTGACTCTTTTCCACCCGTGACCTAGAGTGAGGAGCATGCTTCTGAGCCATGTCCCTACGTCAGATGGGCAGGATTTTCTTACCCCTGCTCACAGATGAGGCAGCTCTGCCTGGCTCCCTGGAAAATGTCAAAGCACAGCTCTGAGCTGAGTACAGGGCTATGGTCTCAACTCCTTCCTTCTTGCAGGTGGAGGTGGCATTCTGAGAGCCTCAGAGTTTCTATCCTGGTCCTCAGCTACGGCTTTGAGTGCCCTTTATTCTGACACTGAGGAATTTTCAGCCTGGACCTGAATGTCCAAGGTATTGTCATTTTATTGAGTTTTTTAAAATGTATTTGGAGCAGGGCCGCTATGTTAAGGAAAGGGCTCTCATCTCAGCTCCATCCACCATGCCCTATTGACCAGAAGTCTGAGATCATGGGGCAGAAGAGGAATTTTCAATTAATAAAACAACTAAGCCGCTTACAGAAACCCAAGGATGCTGTCAAGGCCCCAGCAGTTCACTCTCCCACCTGGAAACTGCTCTGCTCCCCTGGACCACGAGGATCCAGCACCTGTAGGCCCAGCCGAAGCGCCCAAACAGCCAGCAACTGCTCCTCACTTATGCCTCGCAGACATCTCCAGGGCTCAGAACTTCCCGAAGCAGGTATGCTTTTAACCCCCATTTAAAAATACAGTGAGAAGCCCAACCTATGAACCAAAAGGTCATGGTTTAACTCTTAGTCAGGGCACATGCCTGGGTTGCAGGCTCGATCTCCAGTGTGGGGCATGCAGGAGGCAGCCAATCAATGATTCTCTCTCATCATTGATGTTTCTCTCTCCCTCTCCCTTCCTCTCTGAAATCAATAAAAATATATATTTTTAAAAATACAATCAGAGGAAGTCACTTGGCCAGGGTCACTCAGCCAGAAAGCAGCAAAGTTGGGAATTCTATCTGAGGTCTGTCTGAGTCCAGAGCCCATGTTTATTTTTTAATCACGACTGTACTCGGGAGCCTTCCACTTGTTTGTTGAACAAAGGAGTGTGGAAGAAGGAAGACTTACTCTTCTTGGCCTCAGTGATAAAATAGATAAATGGGTAGCAGCTAAATGGAAACTGATTTTGACTCCGATGAGGACTTTTTATAGGAATTAAAGCATCCATCTGGGCCTCCTGGATGGTCCTAGTCCCTCGGGGGAGTTCAGACACTGACTGGAGAACCCGCAGGGGTGATTCCAGAGGGAAGGAATTCCACCGATTAGCTGAGCTGAGCCGCTTTCTGCCCTGGACTCTGGGACTCTGGCGAAAACTGTTTTCACATCTATTCAGAGCCTGCCAGTCAATGGACTATAATGCCTCCTTTGATCTAATTGATGACCCAAATAGCTGTAAGTGGCTCTCAGCGGGTGGCCCCAGCATTGTGCAGGGAATCCGGATCCGAGCTGCATGAACTGAGTGGGTTTTCTCTCCGTGGCGGCCCCCAAGGGTCAGGACAAAGGAGGGCTTTGGCTGGTAGGGCCCCAGCCTGTCCCCAAGTGACATCCCTCAATTATCTGTGTTGTTTCAAGCCATTGGACCTGGCCAGGGAGCCAAGGGCAGCAGGAATGAGAAGGAGAGGAAGAAAGAGAAGAAAGGAGAGAAGGGGTGGGGGGAGGGCAGGAAGGAGAGAAAGCCCTAGGAAAGTGTTGCCTTCCACCTGCGCCTCTGCAGAGGGCTCATGCTGCATGTGCTGACTCAGGCTCAGCCATGGTATCCATGCCGTTATCCCCCAGCCAAGGAGGGCGATTTGCTTCCTGCTCCAGGGCCTTGGGCAGGACGTGCCAGTCACCCAGGATGAGTGTGAATGCCCCCAGCCCCCAGCACTGTGAGCAGTCAGTGTCTGTTGTTTACAGGGCCCCAGTGTGGGGGACTTTGTTCCAGCAGCAGGGACAGACAAAGGGTGACAGGATTCTTTATCCCCGGTACCACTCAACCTCAGGCATGGGGGGTGCTCCGGAGGCCCGTATACAGCCTCTTAAATGTTGAGCAGGTCCCTCTGCTCATGGAGGCCAGACCTCCGCACCAAGTCAGCTGGTCCGAGTCGTCCTGAGCCCAGCACCAGCACAGCCTGAAGAAGGACAAATACTCTTCCCAAGATGGGGCAGCAGGCAGGAGACGGCACCCTCTCCTGCTGGCCCGGGGAAGAGAGAGAAACCACGCTCTCTCATATCCTTTCATCTTATGACCAAAGGGGTCCATCTGACCTGGGGGGGGGGGGGGGTCGTAATCTTGACAGAAGTCACTCCTTGCCACAGGTTTTCCTAAAGAAAAAGACACAAGTGGCCCGGGGTACACTGGGCAGCCTCTGGGGTTGCGGTTGGGGTCGGGGTCAGGGTCCCCTTGGCCTTTGCTGCCCCAGGGCTGGCGTGGCTCTGGAAGGAAGGGGCCCATAGAGCCTTGGCCTCTTGGTCAGCGGAGCAGAGACAGCTGTGAGGTTGTGATGGGCAGCCAGGTCCCCATGTGGCCCGTGGCCCATCTCTACGACAGGAGAGCCGGGTCAGTGTGGGCATGAACGGAAGTTAGACCCACAGGGGTGCTGGTTTTCCACGTGGCATTATGGGCATTTCAGATGTCACAAGGTCATCACTCTGGGGTTACCGTGGTGGCTCGTTGGTACATTACAGGTTCCCCCAAATACATGTTCTTAGGGAGACACAGTGTTGTGACAGACTCAAAGAGCATGAGGCGCAGTCCTGCATCTCTCAGGTGGCCCCTGCTCACCTAGGAGGGCCAAGTGGGTGGGAAGCCCTTGCTGACGCTGCAAACACCATCACCTGAGTCCTGTGAGCCTCTCCGTGGGCTCCTCCTGGCTCCGCAGCGATCCCCCCCCCCACCACCCCGCCCAGCCGCTGCTTTCCTCTGACTCCTGCTTGAACTGGCCGAGGTCCGACTCAGAGCCTCCCCCGATGTTGTTCTTGGTGTCCGGCCATGGACCCGCTCTCCAGATAAAACCTCAGAGCTCGGAGCCAGGATGTGGGGGCAAGACTCCCCGGCTCCTCCAGCTGATCCTCAGCAAGGCCCCAACCAAAGCAGGGCAGTGGGGCAACCAGAGGGAGGGCCGGCGCCCAGCTCCCATCTTAGAGCCTGAGGGGGGCGGGGGGCAATGTCTGTGTTCTTAGTTTAGGGTGAAACAGCAGTCCTCACGTTACTGTGTGGTGTAGAGATGATAACCACCCATTAGCCATGAAATTAGTTAGTGGCCATTCCTTAGGGGGAGAGTCAAGTGCTGGGGTTCACAGCACTCCCGCCACCACCTTCCCTGCCTCCCGATCTCGGAGAGCTCTGCCTGGGAAACCGCATTCACTCGGCGCTCAGCCTACCTTCATTTGAGTGCCACCTCCATGCCGGGCTCTGTGCTGCCCCGGGGTGCAGACAGCAACAGGCCGCAGGGCCCCGGCTTTGTGACAGGCTCTGATCCCAGACGGGGAAACTGAGGCACGCGTGCACGAGTGGTGACGTGATTTGAATCCACCGGCCCACATCAGCACTCTGCTTGATTGCCCTCAGGCCCCACAAAGTGTGGGGGCTCCATACAACGAAACCAACAAACAGAAACAGGGTTCAGTGGGTGTTTTCATCAAGGTCAGCTCGCAGCCAGCTGCAGCCTGGTGAGGGTCTGCTCCACTCAGCACCGGGCGACCCCAAGCCCGCAGGTCGCTGAGGGACCTCGGTTCTATGGGAGGGACCAGGGTTGTGCGGGACAAGGGCCGAGGCTGCCTTCCAGGCCCGTCCACATGTCATCATTCTGGCACATTCCTTCCCCACGCACACACAGAGGGTTTCTGGGGATTGTGCCGCTCTCCAGGGGCCCCGATGCGATAACCTCGCTGGGATCTGTCTGGGCGTCTTGCTGGTCCCACAGGAGAGAGAACACATTCCCACACCCTCGGCAAGGGCTCCGACACTCGTTTTTCAATCCGTTCCAAGCATTAGCAGCTCAAAGCAGTTTTTCATCTTAAGTGACTTTATTTGGTGTCAGAGACAAAAACATGATTCATTTATTGCTTTAAGGAAAAGGATGTCTCTTACAAATCAATTATTTAAGCTCAGTGACTTTCTATTCATCATCTTGAGGTGCTTTTAAAAAGACTGCCTTCCTGCAGCCTGACCAGCGAGGCCTCCCGGAGGCTCTGGGTGATCGGTAACCCGCTGCCTCCGCCTTCACAGCCGCAGCTGCCCCGCTCTGAACGCTCCGAGAAACACTCTCCGCGTGCTCAGTGCTCATGTTGGCGAAGTTGCTTCGCAGGAGAAAAATGTTTCTCGGAGCAGAGCGGCTTCAGGTGAAAAGGACAGAATAGAAAACGTGAAAATAGAGCCTTTCCGCTGGGGACCCTGATAGCTCGTTGTAGGAATGAACGGTCCTCGTGTGCAGGTTGAAGCAATGACGATAATAACTAACACGTGGCTAAAGGTCTCTGTTCCCCAAAACGCTCATGACCCGTCCTGTCCTGGGCGCAGAGATGTGTCACCCCCTCAAACAGGTCTCTGGGGGAGCCCCGAGAGTGGCTCTGGTGCTTGCCTGCCTCTCCTCCCCACATTGCACCCCGGGCTTTGCTTTCTCAGACCTGGGAGTTCCCTAAAATCTGGTGGATGCAGCAGCCTGGGCCTCCCCTAGCAAAACCCGGGCCTCCCCTAGCAAAACCCAGCCCTCCCCTCAGCTCTTCAACTCTCCTTCTCATCAAATGAATACTCATCAACCGTGCAGCTGGCTGTAGTTAAATTTAGAAAGTCAGTGGACTTGTTACATGACTGACCCTGTGGTAGGCAACTGGTGAAACCCCCCCTCCCCCATGTGTCCATGTCCTAATCCCGCAACCTGTGAACAAAACTTATGTGACAAAAAGGACTTCGCGGGTGCAATCAAATCAAGAACCTGGAGATGGAGAGATCCTCCTGGATCATCTGGAAGCTCTACCTGTAGTCACAGGTGTCCGTAGGAGAGGGAGGCAGATGGGTAATAGACTACGGAAGAGGAGGAGGTGATGTGAACACGCAGACAGATAGATGGGAGTGCTGAGGCCACCAGCCAAGGACTTGGGCAGCCACCCGAAGCTGGAGGAGGCCAGAGAGATCCCCCACAGAGCCCTGCCCACACCGTGAATCCTGCTCAGTGACAGTGACCTTGGACTTCTGTCCGGGAGCAATTTGTGTTGTTGTCAGCCGCTGGGCTTGTGGTACTTGGTGACAGCAGCCCCAGGAGGTGAGCGCAGGTGTACTGCCTGGTAGTCTAACCTCCTGAAATGCAGCCTTTGCTTCTGTACAGAGGAGTCCTTGGGATTGGGGTTGAGTCTACAGATCACGGGGCACAGCAGTGAAGGGCAGACCCTACCTCAGCCCTTGGCCTCCACAGAGAACTACCCCAAAGGCACTTTAAACAGACTGGCGTTGGCCCATTTTTAAAGACGTCCCACTTGAGTATTTTTCCAACACTGGCAAAGCAGCCTGGCCCCAAGTAGGGATCACATGGGAAGCTTAAAAACAGCAATTCCACAGTCACCCCAGAGAGTCTGATCTGGAAGGTTGGGACGGAGCCTGAGCGTTTCTCTGTTGGAAAGTCTCACGAGCAATCCGGGCCCTGCACACTCCAGCACTTATTCACGTCTGAGCAGTGCCTCCCTCTGTTCCCACAGCCGGCTGGACCTCTGCCGCTCTGCTTTCCTTGGTCAGATAATGCGAAGAAACCATCACTCACTCTGAACACCCCCACATTTCTCAGGAAATGTGTTGACGTGGACCCACCTTCCCAGACGTGATTTCCTCCAGAGGTAGGATTTCGTGGTCAGTTCCTGAGGCTGAAAGCAGCCTTGGTAGGAAAATCCTCCGTCACACTCAACTTAAATTCCTTACTCTGTAGATCATGTCTGGCTCATTCATTCAACTTATATTTGTTGAGCACCTATTATGTGCCAGGCACGGGGAATTTAAAGGTGAACTAAGCGGACAAGAATCCCTGCCCTTCAAATCTAAATTTGATCGCTCATCCCATCCCCCACCAGTCTGAAAGACTCCCGGAAGGTGTTGGCCATTGTGTCTCAGATTTCCCTTCTCAAGGATGAGGAACTCGAACTCACCCTTTTCTTCCCTGGCATCTTCCAGGCCTTCCCTTCCCCCAGCCCACTTATCAGCCTGTGGCTCTTCTCTGCGTCCCTCCGCGTTGCCCTTCTTCCTACACAAATGGACGCGGGAGGATTTCAGGGCAGTGAACTGACTCTGGGAGATGCTGTAATAGTGGATGCATGCCATACATTTGTCCAAACCCACAGAGTAAGCATTCATGTAAACTCTGGACTTTGATGATAACAATGTGTCAGTGTTGGTTCATCAGTTATAACAAACGCACCACTCTGGTGGGGATGTTGATAATAGGGGAGACTGTGCATTGGTGGGTGGGTGGGCAGAGGGTACTTTCTGCTCAGTTTTGCTGTGGACCTAAAACTGCTCTACAAAACAAAGTCTATAGATTTTTTTTAATGGCATTACTTGGTGCAGACCTAGAATAATTCAATTCGGAGTGTGAGCTTTCAGGGGAATCAGGAGACCCAGCAGGATTGTGTGAAGATAGCACTCCCCCCACCCCCCGACACACACACCTAATTGTTCCCAAATCATCTAACTTAGCAACATGTGGGACCTGTAGAAGAAGTCCTTCACAGACCCAAGGAAAGCCACCGTCCTTCTCCGTGAGCACTGAATTTTGTCACAGATTCCAGGCATCTTCCTTTGAGAGGGGCTTGTTCACATAGGTGAGCCCCACCCGTGCATTAGGGAAATCCACTGAGACGTCTTCAGGTGTGCGTGACAGCAGTACGCACTTATACCCACTTATGACGGGTACTTTGCCATCTCCTTACGAGCGAGGGTTACAGTGGGCTCCCAAAAGGGTCTCACACCACCCTCACTGTCCTGCTCAAGTGTCTGCTCCACCATTTTTCACTGACTTTTTAAGTCTTTCTTTCCCAACCAGTTTCTTTGTTTTGGCCCCAATGAGTCTTCTTTTATCGATTCCCATTTATTTCTTGCAAGGAATCGTGAGGCTTCCTGTCAATTTCCACTTCCAAAGCTAGTTGAAATGGAGTAAAGTGCTTTCTTCAGATCAATACTCCTTCCCGACTTGACACTGAATTATCAGTAATTACGTGGTCTGCGATTTCACCAGGAAAAATAGGGGCCAATAGGATGGCAGTACATGGATATAAAACTAGCTGGTCTTCTCCGAGACAGGTTTTACCGAGAAGCCCCCAAATGCTCCAAAGAAGCAGATAGATGCTCTCAGTCACGGCATCCCCATTATCACTAAGCATGTGATCACATCGCCGGGAATTTGGTCCTTTTGGCAAGAATCCCTTCAGTGACTTGTTCTGTCCAGTGTATATGAACTCCTTATTTTCCTCTCTGTGATTTCAAATGGATGACTTTGCTGGCCAATTCAGCAATTGACTCAGCATTCTAAGTTATTTACAGCCAATAAACAGGTTTCCGGTGATTCTACTCAAAATGTAAAATTCCATTATTCCTCCAGGGCTACCCCGCCCCTCCTCAGGTTTTCTCTCCAGAGCTCCAATCCCAGCCTTGGGGACACATCAGCCTCCTCTCCGGGATCCCCCTGCCTTCCCACCTCTGCCCTCCACTCTCCACTTCTCCACCACAGGAAGTTGAAATTCTCCCTAAGGGTTAGAACAACAGCTGAGGGGAACTAGCCCATCCCCCACTGGTCCAAGAGGAAGAGCACCAAGAAAAGTCTTCACTCTTCTCTGGCCCACAAAGCTGCGGAATCCAGGTGTTACCCCAGTGGTCCCCATCCCTCTGCTGGAGTCCGCCTTCAGAATACGCCCTGAGGGTGTTAGAGGACCAGTCCAGGCTGGTGTGGCTCCCTCAGTGGCCCCTCAAGGTCTTCTCGTCTTTTGCTTCCAAACATGGAACTGGTACCAACTGGTAGAGCACACACACATGAAAACACATGCACACAAATGCACACACATGTGTGCACATGCATGCTCACACACACACCCAATTTCAGCCTCAGTGAGGAGCCAGAGTCAGAACAGTGTGGAGGAATGCAAACACTTTCCTGAGTCCCACAGCTCCCAAGGTCACAGTGCCTGGGAGACACCGAGTGCATTGCTGATCTTTGGCTCAGGGTATTGGCTCGTCTCCGCCCCCACCAACCCTTTTCAGATTATGCTTCCCTGGGCCTGCTGAGCTCAAGAAATGGGCCCGTTTCTAAGAGGTCTCCCTCTTATGGACTGCTGCCTTGACCTCAGGAAGACCTGGGTAGAGCTCTAAAACACCTGTGTATGCAGGCCTAGGAGGCTTGGCCATCTTCCTCAGGTGGAGGTGAGAAAGGAAAATTCTCATCTAAATCATCCTACCCTGACCACATAACTGGTTCCTGCAATCTCACCTGACCAGTTCTTGGTTACTGTAATCTTGCCTGCATCAGTCAAACTGCCCAAACTGGAAGGCTCCCTGAATGACTGGAAGCTTAGTCTATATGTGAGACACAGGAACTGGGGACATGTCCAGAAGCCTACTCCATATTTGGGAGACAAAGGAGCTAGGGGGGATAAAAGGCCAGGCCCCACTGCATTCTGGCTCAGCCTCTGGAGAAGACTCCAATAAGCCAAGCATCGTTGCGAATAAAACAGTCCTTTTCTGAACCTCCCAGTGCCTCTGGTTTGTCGCTTCCCACCAGCCTGACTTCTGCCATAACAGAGGGAAGTGGGAAATTGGGGGCATGTGACTCGTTCTTTCACTTGTACATGGAGGGTTTGCATTTTAAAGGAAACCCTCCTGTGCTGGGAAGAGGACTCAGGGAAGATTTCATTCGTACCTCACAACTCTGCTGTCTCATTTCCCAAAACAAGCTTTGAGGTTGCTCAACTCCAGTGCATTTAATAAGACTTGGCAGCCCCACTGCGAACGGTGTCCGGTTCCGGTGCTAATCTGTGTCATCTATACAGTGAGAATCTCTGTGGATGTTATTTCCCCCAACTAGTACCATCTCACTTCAGATTTTATTTCTAACTTCTGTGCAAGCTATTTCTTTTTTAAGGGACTACAATCATTCATAGATAGATATGCATGGGTGGACCTATGGATTAACAGGGTGATGAATAGCTAAGAGAACAGTTGTTCTATCCAAAGCTAGCACATTCCAGCTATTTCCTTAGAGCAAGCACCTAAACCTTCTGGCTTCTTATTGGTTGAAAATGGGCCTCTTGTTTTAATTTTCAGACTCGAGCTGGAGAGGAGATGGCTGCACGGACGATTTCACTAGGGATCTCAGGCCTGCATGTTCCGAGGACAGCCCACATTAGAATTTGTTATGAGCCCACATGGACCCAGGGAAGCAGCAGGAACAGCTGTCTTCTGAGCCCTTGGCAATGGACCTGAAAATTAGTTGCACCATTGACCTCAAGTAGAAAGGTCTTCCCCCACCCTGCCAGGAACTTTCTAAGTCACCATATGGCACTTCCTGTCCTCCTGTGAGCTCCTCCCATTCTGCCCCCCCGCCCCGCCCCCCCCTTCTGGGTTGTTACAGTCCCAGGAAGCTTTGGAGAGCAAAAATGGATGCAAGAACAAAGGCATGGCCAAGAGCAGATGTGTTCGCGCACATTTCCAGCAGACTCCTGCACACACGCTGATGCTGGAGCCCAGCACACGTGCTTAGACCTCTCCTCAGCCAAAAGGCTTCAGATGGATCACTGCAGTGCACACAGCCTTTGCACAGGCTTGGGAGTAAATATATTTTCTCAAGGAAACTTCAGTAGGAAAATCAAAAGCCAAACCAAAGCAAAACGAAGTTGATATCCCAAAGATTCACTTTGGGTGAATTAATGTCCCAAGTTTTACAAACCCACTTTCTTTAGCCACCATGTCTGTCTTTTCGACCTGTATCTTCAAGTCTGAAGAAAACACTTCCAGACTCCAGTGTCCTTGATCCATCAAGGACATGTCACTTGTCTCTATTTATATTTAGGTGTATGGGCTACTGGTCATTAAAAATAAAATAGATTTCTTCAGAAAGCTGGAAAACATTAAAAAAATATCAGAAGTAAAGTCAAATTTCATTCAGTCAACATACAAGAATGAGCACAAGTAAGTTAATAATAATAATAATAATAATAATAAATAATGCAATAATAAATAAATAATACAAGACTAAACTGTGTTTTGTGTACTCACAACTGTAAATCTACGTTTGCCCACCCTTGTACTTGAGTAAATAGTACCTTGAATTGCAAAGAATTTCAGGAATGAACAGTGGATTCAAATAAAGCAGTTTTCTCTCAAAATGAGCCTTGCCTATTTTAGACACTGTGTTTATGTAGGGTCGTGTTCACAAATATAAAATCCAAGTTTCAGAAATCCAGCCCCTTCCATGAAAAGTATGGAGCACCTCCGACAATACTCACAGACAGGCAGCACATATTTCGAGTGTGAGAGTAGAGTTGCTTTGCTTCCCAACTCACAGAGGAGTTCCGTACGGAGGATCTGAGCAAAAATAACCTGGATTTTTATAGACTTGTACTTTTTTCCAAGGCCTTGGCCCATAATCTTATTAAATTTAACAGTTCCAACTAAGTTTCCCTGGGAAACTTTGAAAACCGGCTCTTGGAAAACTTTGGAATCATTGACTTATAAAATATATATTGTTTTTAATTTTCAATGACCAAAATGATTATTACCCAAAAATTAGAAATACACGATGCAGAAGGATATAATTGATGAAGTAAATATTCACCTCCCTGAGAGGGTCACAGTCAGCTTCTTGAGCAGAATTTAGACTTTTTTACGTATGGTTTTATATGTGTGTGTACACACCCATGAACAGATGTGGTTCTTTTCTTGAGCAAAAAGTGAATTATATGCTAAGAGACAAGGTCTTTATTGTTCCTGCCACAGAAAATAAATACATAACATGATAGAGATGTTAGCTAACGCTATGGTGCTAATCATATTACAATATGTAAGTGTATTATGTAACGTGTTGTATACCTTAAACTTACACAATGTTGTACACCAGCGGTCGCCAACCTTTTAGACCTCACGGACCACCAGTGGTCCGCGAACCACCAGTTGGCGACTACTGTTGTACACCAATTATATTGCAGTGTTTTTAATGTGAAAAAAATTAAATTGTAAAATACCAACTGTTCTGCAGCCTTTTGTTTTCATTTAACAATTTATTGAGGATGTCTTTCCTGGGTGGTGCAATAGGGGATGATGATGCTGTGCAAGTGGGTGAGGACCTGGGGCTCTGAACCCAGAGGGAACAGAGCAGGTGAGGAGACTGGGGGCATTTGCTGCCCATGCTGGCCTGAGGATGCTCTTAACAGAGATGTTTCTGGAAGTGATTATGCCCTGATCCAGGGACTTGCCCAGTTTACAAGGCAAACAGCACTCAGGTGGAATGGGACTCAAACATGGGTCTTTGATCCCAAACCTGCCAAAGTGAGCTATGATCCCATTGGAACCAATACTCCATAGGGTAGTAGTGTGTCCACACAATCCAAATCTATTCTGCCATAAAAAGGAGTGACTTTCTGGTCCATACTACACCATGGGTGAGCCTCAAGGACATTATGCTCGGCGAAATAAGCCGGACACAGAAGGACAGATACTGTAAGATTCCACTTATGTGAGGATCTACAGGAGTCAAATTCACAGAAACAGAGAGCAGAAAGGTGGGTGCCAGGGGCTGGGGAGGGGGGAGTTTAAGTTTAACGGGGACAGAGCTTCAGTTTGGGAAGATGAAAAGCTCTAGAGATAGATGGTGGTGATGGTTGCACAACATTGTGAATGTATTTAATGCCACTGAACTGTTCACTTCAAAACTGTCAATTTTATGTTGTATGCATTTTACCTCAAGAACAAAAATGGAGTGCATTTGCTTTTCAAGGACACATATGTAATACCTTAATCAATAAAGAAAAGGAAAACAAGAACAAGCTACATTTCTTCCTGTTCTTGGTCTCTTTTCCTCTCAGTTTACTGTAGAAATTGGCCCTTTGTAGAGAACCGTGTGGGTGTGAGGCCTGGCCCCAGGGGCACAGAGCTCCACAAAACGACTGTTCAAGAAACACTATAAATCTGAATTGCTCTTGAAAGCTTCACAGTTTGTTTTCCCAGAACTGAGAGCCTAGGACGTTAGCACACTCGGAACAAGATGCTCCGAGACAGGACAGGCCCTGGAGGCCCATCAATCCCCAGCTGTTGCAAGCAGTGCGACTCCCGCAGTGACTGTGAGAAACACTGTGACTAGGGCGTCACTCCCCAGGGGGGACACACTCGGCCACTGCCCACCACACAGAGGAGGTCGCTCGTGGTGGCGCCTCCACAGTTCCCTCCCCCCAAACTCCACGGGACCCCCTCCGTCTCTGTCGGAATCACCATGGGATTTGGAGAAGGCTCACCTTGCACGTGACCCAGCCAAATGTTTTCAGAGAAAGCAGCAGAATAAAGAATGCAGCAAGAGAAGTTAAGCGGAGTGTTCACAGTGGGGAGAGGCATTGACTAAAAGCACGAATTTGGAGAATTTTGCGGCTCCCTCAAAATTACACAACTTCTTAGACTGCACCCTCCAGTCTCATCTCCAGCCTTCAGAGGAGGTTGGGGAGGATAAAAGGAAAAGGGACTACAGAGCGGGAAAGCTGTAGCAAAGAAGGAAGGTTTGAAAAGCTGAGTCTGAGAGAGGAGGCTGGGGACTCACATGGTGCCTCCAGGGGGCCCGGCCGACTCTCTGAGCCTAGGAGCCCTTTCAAACGCCTGAAAATGGGTGAGGTGCCTGGAAGGCCTGGCCCTCAGATCCCAGCTGAGGGCCAGCCAGGTCCTCTCCAGGTACACAATCATTTCTTCAACACCCGCAGCTGTGCCCGGCTCAGAAGGGCAGGAGGGGCTCTGAGTTTCGGGACCTCATCACGGGAAGACCTGACCCCAGGGTGGAAAGGAGGGCACGCCGATGGAAAGTGGAGCGGAAACGTCCACCGGAAAACCCCACTCCAGCGATTGAAACGTCATGCTGTCTCGTTGACTGTGTTTTGAATGTGACAGCTGGTAAATGTGCTCGCACTCCGAGACCCCGCAGCAGGGGCTTGTCAGGTACCCCACCCCGAGGCTGGTGATGCAGTGGGGAGAGAGCAGGAGAGTTGGAATGATCTCAATGGAGTTGCCCAGTGACCTTTCCCAATTAAAATTCACACACTTTAGTGAGACAGATTTTCTGTCCCTGCCGTGAGCTACGGGTGTTCTCTTAGGACTGGGAGGGGCAGGGAGCAAGGAGCTGTGGGAGGGGGCTCTTTCCAACTAACTGGGGACAAAATGGCACTTGCTCTGCAGAGACAGGCAGCTAGACTCGGGGCAGAGAAATGCGCCAGGACTGCCGGCGAGTTCCCAGGCCCCTGGCCCACGGAGGGGGTCAGAGTCAAGTGGCACTTGCACCTGGGAGTTTGGTGAACAGGGACTGCTGACAAGTAAGAGATGGAATAGAAGTAAGAGAAATAAGAAGGAATACAAGTTGTAAGAATGGAATTCATGCCTCCAGGTCTATTACCCAAAAGTGATTAGTTAGAAAGCCATTGCTCTATTTAAAGATGATCTTTTCTTAAAAAACAAAAACAAAAACAACAAAAAAACCTGACTAAATGCCCCTAACCTAGGGGAGCATGCTTGAGGAAAGACTAGCTGGGTATGTCACCCCCCAGCCCAAGGCCAGCCTGGGTCACCCAGGGAAGGTCTCCAGAATGAAGAAGGACTGGGCCAGGCCTAGGGAGCAGTGTTCTCAAACGTTGGGGTGCATCAAAAATCTCAGGGTGGGGGTAGCCTCAGCCCCAAAGACCCTGCTTCTAATCTGCATTTAGAAGAAGATTCCAGGTGATTCCGAAGCAGCGGTCTGGGACCACTGGTGGAGAGAGAAACTCTGCCCATGGTTCTCTGTACCGACCAATCTTGTTCAGATGCAGCGGCTTGCTGCTCCCGCCCCGTGAGGAGGTGAGCATGGAGAGGAGGGTTAGATGCAGCCACGTGGCACTGCCAGAACGGCCACCCCTCCAGGGTACCAAGTCGTTCAGGAAGCACGAGGTCAGGAGCATGTGGCCCGAGCGGCCCACAGTTTCTGTGCAGTTGATGTCTGTCATCTGTAACCCAGTGGGGCATGTGATCTGAATGGCTTCATCACAAGGTAATGTTAACTACACCTTATCAAGATACATTGTGAAAAAGTATCATCTCCGGGGAGTGGAGATGAAGTAAGCACTGCTGACTGTAACTTGGATGAACTGGAAAAGGCATAGCCTGTGCTTGCTGAACCCACTTTATAAGCCCCCGATTCCCATGCACATTTCTCTGAGAGTGTTCTGTCTACTGTGCATGTTTTTATAACAAAATATAGAAATTACTTAGGCTGACACTTGTCCCAATCGGGAGGGTGGCTGCTCAACGGATAAGCAAGAAACACTCTCACTTGTCACATTAACAATATTAAATACTGATACAACCTTGTTGGTTTATTGTATGATATAAAAGTTTTATTTTGCAAGGGATTGAAAACTGAAAACAAAAAAATAAAAAAATAAAAGCGAAACTTTACCACGGATAGTTCAAGAAACACTGCTGTAAATGCAGTTCCGCGGGCGGGGTGGGAAAAGGGCGTGTGAGTGTGTGTGTGAGTGTGTGTGTGGGTGTGTGTGAGACAGAGGGGGGGGGGGGAAGAGGTCAAACACAAGGGGAAAGGGATAAAACCGCTCCTTTTCCACAATGAAAACACTATTGTGTTGGGTGAGTACATATTGCATAGTTCCCATGATAAACAAAAACATTTGTTTCCATTCGGGTGGAAATGCGAACAAACCTCTTCCGTTTCCGGAGCCAGACCTCCTGCCTGGCCAGGGAGCTCCGGGCTAGCACTCCGGGCGGCTCTCAACCCGGTCAACCCGCCAGCGACCCTCCGCCCTCACAGTGCCAAAGCCAACAGACCCCGAAGCCCGCTGCCCCTCCCTCCTCGCCCTCCGCTGCACACCGTGTGCATGGAAACCTCTAGCTCACAGACACCCCGACCAGAGGGCTGGTTCCCTGCGACCCCAGCACCGCAGAGCCTCGCTCCTGCTCCGAGACAAAGGCATTCTCTTCTCTCTGGAATCAAACGTTAGTGTTCATTTTCTTCTGCCACAAAGTGGCGGCCAGGAGTCCTGCTTCCCGCAGGGAGTACCGCTGCAGAGGGAGGCGTTCATGTTTATGATGAGAGGGGTCCTTCACGAACTTCATTCATGTGAGACAGTGCAGGGGGGTAATGAGCGGCCTAGCGGGTGACCGCGGGCCTTCAGACGCCGCGCAGGAGCCACGGAACTTAGAGCTGCTGGGCCTTCGATTGTTCCCCGCCTCACGTGTCACCGCACAGAGCCAGCAGAGGTGCCGACCTAGGAAAATGTGTGCAAACAACACAAGCAGGCTGTTCCCCTTGGCCTGGATCCGAAAGGGTGGGCAAGGCACAGACAAATAGTGTGGGGTTTGTCACTGCGAAAGCGGCTCCCCAGGAGGACGGACTGCACGAAGGGGCAAGGTGCTCCCTAAAACACAGCCCACAGCGTCCACGGGGCCCTCACAACCAATACCAGCACGAGGTGTCTCTCACACTCCAACACAAACCGCACTGCCTAACAAGGCAGCTGCTGTTTTTACTGTGTTTCATTCCAAAGGAAAGGAGACTCTCTTGGCTAGCTAGGCCAGCGGTCCCCCAGGACACACTGGAGAAACCACCTTCCCCCATCCCACAGCACACACACCTCACCCGCTCTCACACACCTCGCACACTCGCCTGTTCACTCTCACCTGTCCACACTCACCTGCTCACTTAGGCATGTGTGCACACACACGTACACACAACTGTGTACACGTGTGCATGTTTTTACCCGACAACCATTTGCAGCGAGAACAGCTGGAAATGTCTGTTCTGAGTATGAGCACTTTCTCGAGAGCAATTGCACGTTGGCATTTGTGCTGTTTCGGAGGGAGGGCCCTCCAACAGCAGAAAGCTCTGTGCCCACCTCCCTCATATCACCGTCCAAGGAGTGACTGTCAGAGGCCAGGATTGTCTCTCCAAACAAGGAATCAAGTCAGAACAGGACAGAAGGACACGCACACCACAACAGAGGACGCACGATGGAGACGGCGTTAGGTGGCCTCGCTCTTTGGGAGCCACAGTATCTCAGAGACCATCATTTACATAGAGACAATGTCTCCTCTTTAAAACCACACCGAGGTCACCTCTCCTGAGCGAGCATTTGAAAGGCCATCGTGGCTACTTCTCCGCCTCCCGCAGTTCCCTCAGCGCAGCTTGGAGGAGGCGCTGAAGCCTCCAGAACATGGTGGGGGCTGCTCTCTGGGGGCCTCCTGGGTCTGCGCACTCCTGCACGGCCTCCCGCAACTGCCGCTGGAGCTGGAAGGAAATGGCAGAGCTCTGGAGAGTCGAGGAGAACCAGTGTCGGAATATTTTGTCACAGACGACCTGAGGGGAAGGACAGGGAGACATTCATTCGGGGAGTGCATACCCTCAAGAGCCCGGAGCCTGCAAGTGGTCCCTCCATAGACTTCAGCTCTGCTCCCACACCCCCAGGGGCCTTCGGGGAGGGTCCTGCAGACCCCAGTAGGTACCTTCCCTTCTGGAAATTAAGCACTCAGCCCCACGAGTAAACTTTGCATCAGGGAGAAGGCTACCTCATATCAGGTAGAAAATTCCACTTCTGGCCTCAGAGCAGATGAGGAAGTTCTAGGTGACACTTCACAAAAGACTGAGTACATTTCCAAAGATAAAGGGAGCAGGAAGTCACAGGCAGTAACTGCTGGGTAAGGAGCAGCCCCACGGAGGACCTGAGAATAGTCGCCCTCCCCGCTATCACCACATTGCTGAGGTTGGGCATTCTTAGCCACACATTGGTCACGGCAACAGTGGTAACCAGGACAGGGTGTCCTGAGGGTCCAATGACATGTTGGTGAGAGCAGTATGCACATGTGATAGCACCTTGAGGCTCAGGGGGGAAAGGTGGTAAGGCTCTTTTTAGGAGCCTGCGAGATGGTTTAGTTTAAGCCATTATCTTGCGGCCATTCATTCCAAGCAGGTATGGAATTCACTGATGCTGGAGCTCTCTTTACATTCTCAGTGTACACCCTCTGTGTGTTGCACGGCTGTCTGTTTCCTCTCTATTGGGAGAACTGGACTAGGAGCGGCATAATTAACACAGCTTCCTTTTTCTATATCTGCTTTACATTAGCCTCATTTAACAAATGCCTCCATTTATGGAGCTGCTGTCTCACAGAAACAAATAACCTTAACTTCTGTCTCCCAGTGCCTGCAAGGGCAAGGATTCTTTTAAAAAAACATTCTCTTGTTTCTTTTTTTGAGTTGACAATACATTTTCATGTGCAAAAATGTACACTATCCCAAAAGACAGACTGCACTCTTAGTCTCCATCCCGTCCCAACAGCCAGACACTGAGCTCCAGCTCTGAGAGACGACCCCCTCCTCGACTCCCCTTCTCAAGAGAGTCTGTGCACACACACAAGCCTGTGCGTGCAAGTCTTTCTCCTTTACTTTCCATAAATGGTGGTATATAAATAATGCTCGCTGTCTTACAGCTTCCATTCCCACTTAACCAAATATCAGGGAGAGCCTTCCAAATCAGTTCTCATAAGGATATTTCATTGGTTTCAAGGGCTGTCTCTCAAACGTGTGGATGTATCATAAATTACTTAATTAGTTCCCCATGATGGAAATGTAGGTTGTTTACTAACTTTTGCTAGTATGAACAATACTGAAATAAATACCTTGCATATATGTCACTTTTGTGAGTGACTAAATTTCTAGAAATGAAATTTCTGGGCCAAGGGGTATGTGCATTTTTTCTTTGGATACGTCTTGTCAAACTGACCCCCATAAAAGTTGTACTAAGTTACACACTCACAGCAGTGTACAATGAGAATGCTCCTCTGTCCCACGCCCTCGCCAGCACGTATGTTATCTTTCATTTTTGCCAGCTGATGGGTGAGAAGGTTTAATTTGCATTTCTTATCAGTCAGGTTGAAAGCTATTTCTGCTTCCCTTCCAGTGAATGGTCAAGTTGATATCCTTTGCCCACATTTCCACCAGGTGTTGAACTTTTTCATATTAATTTGTAGATGTTCTTTATATCATAAGGACCGTTGCCCCTTGCTTAGGTTGGTTTCTTGAGGAGCAGACTCTAAGAGGGAGGTTTGCACGTGGAGATTTATTGAGGGGCATCCTCGGGGACCACACTTCCACACTGTGCTTTGCAAATGCCCCACCCCCACTGACCAATCACAGGACTCTGCCCCAGGGATGTGGCCAAGAAGCTCTGCTGGGCAGGGACAATCCTGGGGATACTCTCGGAGCTTCAGAGGCTAAGGGATAAGGGTCACCACCTGCCTCAATAGATCTATAAGAGCCCTTTATATATGAGGTGGGACAAAAGTAGGTTTACAGTTGTGAGTACACAAAACACAGAATTTATTCTTGCATTATTATTTATTAGTAATTGCATATTTTCAATAGGAACAACTATAAACCTGCTTAAGCCCCACCCTGTATAAGGGATGGGACCCTTAGTCTCTCATTATGGGCAAAGGGCAGGTGGTTGCTGTTGTAGTGTCAATCATCTTGTTCCTGCCACTCAGTGGTCGGCAAACTGCAGCTCTCGAGCCACATGCGGCTCTTTGTCCCCTTGAGTGTGGCTCTGCCACAAAATACCACGGCCTGGGCGAGTCTATTTTGAAGAAGTGGCGTTAGAAGAAGTTTAAGTTTAAAAATTTGGCTCTCAAAAGAAATTTCAATCGTTGTACTGTTGGTATTTGGCTCTGTTGACTAATGAGTTTGCCGACCACTGCTGCCACTGAAGCAGAGGCTTTTCCTGCAGACCCAAGTAGGGTGTGCGTGCACATGAAGTTAGAGGCTGGGACAGAGAAGAAGCCTCTGAAGGCCACATCACTGTTGCGTGTGTCCCACCCAGAGCTTTTGTCTGGCCTGGTCCAGGAATTCCAGATTCACACCACGGCCAGGTCTCCCGAGAACAGTCCTCCTTTGTTTCATGACGCAGCAGCAAGCTCTGACCTGCTCTGGCCCAAGCCCACATCGCCAGGTCTGCATACTGCATACGGGCACACTGGCCTTTGGGTTGGAGGACGGTAGGGAAGAACAGCTACAGAAAAGTGAGTGGGGTAGTGGGTTGGATAAGTGAATAAGAAAGCAGGAAAGAGGAGGTGAGGCAAGGGCACAGACATGACTGACCACAGGCAACCAGGTGGTGGGCCCAGCTTCTCAGCCATGGGCTCTTCCTGGTTGCAGTCAACACCTATGAGCTCAGGCTCATCCACGCCCACCTGAGAGCCTCAGCGGAGGGCTGAGGGCAGATAACTTCTGCCCAAAGAAGAGAGAGTGGTGGGGTATGGAGCCCTGCTTTTGGGACCTCCCTGACTCTAGACCCTATCTGAGAGCCTGGACCCAGCATCCTTTCTACTTATCGCTGATTCCTGAACTTGAGACACACTCTCTCTTCTATTACCCACCTGCTGGCCCTAACCCATGCCTGTCGGGACTGTGGTGTCTGTCCAACCTCTCTAATTTGGCCAGTTTCTCAGAATGGCTTTGCATTCTCTTATTCTTAGTACTCATTCTGAGTGTGTGTGTGTGTGTGTGTGTGTGTGTGTGTGTGTGTGTGTGGCAGGTGGGGGGGGCGGGGCGGGGAACCAGGCTGACTTTGCTGGGAGCTGTATCCATTGGACCTCATGGCCAACCACTTCATGGGGCAGACAACAAAGAATGAATGACCACCACCTCGCACCATCCCCACCCTCGCAGCACACATCAGGCCCAGGTGGCACAGGGTGGGGTGCTCCAGAGAGCTGTCTCGCCGTTGCTTACCTGCAGGTTGCTGTTGACTCTCTGCGCGCCACACTTGTTGACTCTGAGATCGCACTTTGAGAAACAGTCAAAGAAATTGCAGTCTTCATCTCCCGTGCAATTCTGCTCGAGAATTTCCCTCATTTTAGGTTCAAAAAAAGCCATGTCCACATCAATAGCCACGACCTGTAACCAAACAGCACAGGGTAAGTAAGGGGGCTCTGGGCTCAGCACAGAGGGAGCCTGGGCAGCACCTCCATCTCTGTGTTCCCAAGCCGGGGTCACGGGGCCGGTCACGGAGCTCTGCGGCCAGCGGAGCCCAGGCCATGCAACTGGAATAGATCCTATCGCAAGGCTTTCACTTTGAGAAGGACCTTTGCTGTCCCTAGCGAAAGCCTGGGATTGGGGACTGTACAGAGAAGCATCCCTTTTCATCCTTAAACCTTTTTCAGCTTTAAAAGTAGCGTCTCTGAAATGTCTTAAAAATGAATTGACTCCCCCTCCTTGCTTTACTACTTTGGTCTCTGGCCTTCAAGGGTCAAGATTACAAAGCAGTGAGAGACGGGTCATCCTCCCCCTTGAATATAAGCAATAAAAGGAAACTATGTTCAAGAGGCAGGTCTGTGGGTGTGAAGGTGAAAACGAGGCCGACTGTATCTAGGTTGTCTACCTACCGCATCTCTGTTACCTGAGTCAAGTGGCTTGCAATTGACTATTTGGATAGGCATGTGGGGGGAAATGACAGGGCCAAAGTTCTCAGATTAGGGTTGATAAGTGTGGAGTCCGATCCAATATCATCAGACACTACATCCCACTGTCAGCATAAGAACTGTGACCCCTGGAGTCTCAGGTTTATCTTCTTGGCTTCAAACCAAAGAGGCTTCAAAACAAGAATAATATCTAAATTATGCAGATTGCCTTCACCACCTGAATTAAAAAAAAAAAATGAGCTCAAACCTGTGAAAACCTGGAGTTGGCCCAAATCAAGCTGTTTATAGCTTCAAGGTATTAAACAGCTTATAAGACTTGATGAATTTGAGGGAGTCTGTGGCATTTCACAAGCCTTCACAGGTCAACGTCAAAACATCACCCCTTCCTTCTCCCACTGGTAGCATCTCAAGAAAGGGTTCATTTGTTTTTGTTTCTCATTCAGGGTTGATGCTGATGGCAATAAAGCTTCTTGGGGAGTATTTCTTGAGGAGGGAAAATAATTTATTGCAAAATATGGGGAGAATAATGAAAAAAAAAAAGAACAGGAAACTTTTTCCTTGTTAAGTGCTTTGCCTAATTACTAATTCAGGCACAGCAAACAGAAATTATCATTTTAATCAGTTTTTCCTGTCTCATTATTTAGCCAAAAGAAATAGCTCACTTCATTATTTGCACTGGTTAATAGACTGAAAAAGTATTAGGCTATGCTAATGATCTACAGCCTTTCTAGTGTATTATTGGGGCTATAAGACCTTCCTCTTTCTTCTACAGTTTCTGGCAATCCCCCCAGCTTCTTCTGGGGCCCCAGATGGAATTTCAGCTCCTTGCAATTTCTCTCTTTACCATTACTGATGGTTCCCTTCTCAACTCCTAGGAGAACCAGATTTATCTTTTAATTTTTGTGCATGGCATAGAATGGATTACAGCCATTGTGAGCATAACTATAAATACCGAAAATAGGAACAGTGACCAAACAAATCAGAAGACCTGCAGGAGGTTTCTCAAATTGTATCAGGAGAATCCTAAAATTCTTCATGCCACCTTCAAACTTCATCCTGCGCCAGCCCAGAAAGGCCCGATGAGAAGCATTTCATTCTCCACTGGGAAGCGTGGCTCTGGGGGAGGAAACATATCACCTGCTTGAAAGGAGCACTTGCTGGCAGCAGTCCGGGAGCATGAAGCAATGATGTGCCCTACTTGTCCTTGTGCAACCCTGGGATAAATTGTCAGGACCTGTAAGTGGGGACCTGGAGGAAGTGAATGACTTTGAGTCGTCAATTCTTCCCGTCATCTGAGCAACTGCAACATGGCCCGAAGGGAGGACCCGCCTGCTGGTCCCCTAGCTTGTTTCTCAAACTCAGACGGCCACATCCATCCCAGGAGGTCTTGGGTAAATGCTGAGAACTTGCATATCTAACCCGTTCTCTGGTGATGAGGACACGGCTGGTTTTTACTTAAGATCGTAGGTAAAATGAAGTTCTTGAACCTCAGCCGCCTGAGGAAGGTCAGTAATGCCAGGGTCAGCACAGTGGAATCCAGTCCTTCCCTCCCCATCCTCACCCTCGCTCTGGCAGCAGCCAGGGCTGCGTGCTTCAGGGCCGAGTGCTTCAGGCACAGCATGTCCGGCCCGGTCAGGAGAGCAGCCAGGACTTCATTGAACAACTATCTCAGGCCTACGATGCAGAAGATGCTGGAAGGCACAATGGAGGTGGACCTTGCAAGCCAGTAATGCCCCATGTTGCTCACTCCTCGGGGAAGACCCATCAGCGCCACCTCCTTCTAAAGCAGTGGTTCTCAACCTTCCTAATGCCGCGACCCTTTAATACAGTTCCTCATGTTGTGGTGACCCCCAACCATAAAATTATTTTCGTTATTACTTCATAACTGTAATTTTGCTACTGTTATGAATCGTAATGTAAATATCTGTGTTTTACGATGGTCTTAGGTGACCCCTGTGAAAGGGTCGTTCGACCCCCAAAGGGGTCGGACCCACAGGTTGAGAACCCCTGTTCTAAAGCCTTTCCTGGGGACCCAACCCAGACAGCTGCTGGGTTCCCTTGACTGCCACCACTCACTGACACGCCCTCATACTTGCTGGATGAATAAACAAATCATCTCATAACAGGAAGGACGGACCCCTCACTGCCCAAAGCTGGTGGTTGTATGTGAATGCTCAATGCCTCCTTGCCCAAGGCCTTAGGGTGGCTGGGTCCCCAGGACGGCTCTGAGGAGAACCACAGCCCTCTGTGTTCGTTACATAACCTTCCTGCTCACAAAGTAAGGAAGCCTCGGCCAGGACCTCAGCTCTGAGAAATAAGCCGGTGAGTCGGGGGCATCCTGACTTTCACAGCTCGTCTGGCAGGTCTCCTCCTGGGACTTCCCAGAACTCTCTGGAACCTCAAGGAACCCCCCACCCCAGCTCTTTCCCTCCCACACTTGGAACCACCCGGCTTATCAGCCCCTCTGGGATAGCCAGGGATAGAGCATTAGGACAAAGAAGTGGGGGCAAAATGCTATGATGCCCTTCACAGTGACAAAGACTTGACATGAGAAGGGCTCTATATCGATTTCAGGCTGTTATACCGAGGCATTCCTGTGGCTGTAATAGTACCTCCTATTTGCCCCTTATGTTTTGACTGGGGTGGATAAGAGGAACCATATACTAAACCTGACAAGCTCAGGAGAGGCCTGTGTGGTGGCCTTACAAACTCAGACACCTAAAGTAACCACATAGGATGCTCTGAAATGAAATTTTTTAAACTAAAAGCAGTTCATGGCAGGTAGTCAAGTCCAAAGGCAGTATTTTTCCCTAACAAAATTCAATCTTTACCTTAATTGAGCCTATTATCTTTTTGCATCTCAGATAACATGTCTTTGGAATGTCAAAGTAATTTTCCCTTTTAAAAAAAATGTATCTTTATTGTTGACAGTATTACAGATGTTCCTCTTCCTCGCCCCCCGCCCCCCCCCCCCCCCCCCCCCCGCCATCGGTCCCATCTTCCCTACTCCTTCCCCAGGCCTTCACCACACTATTGTCTGTGTCCATGGTTATGCGTATATGCATATAATTTCCTTTTTCTGGACCCCTTAAAGCACAGGCACTGCTCTGCAGAGACCACAAATCCCCTCATTGTCACTGAGTTAATTGTTGTCTGTTAACTATCCTGCACCCACCTAAGTGAAAGAAGCATCTGTCTATCATTTTACTTTTTATCCAATCCCAGAGGTTTCTCCACTTTGCTTTCTCACACCTCCCTAATCTATCACCGATGGATTTCATGTAACCCACTTACGTCTTCTCTTTTTATTGTAATGTATTTTAAAAGATGCAAAACTGTCATTCTCTGGAATATAATCTCTAACTATTGAGGTTTTGTCATCAGTTTGGCCCAATAAACTCAAAAAAAATTCTCTATAGGTTTGAACATTTCTTACGTTGACAAGGGCTTAGGCCACCATGAGCCAGCCTCCACAACGCCCAGCCCACTGAGGTGGCCGGAGTGGAGCTGGCCTGGCCCTTCGCCTGCTGGCACTTGCAGTGTAAGAGATGACTCATTGCAACAGGGGTGGCCCCGGGCAATGGCCCCTGGGATAGAGCATCCAGATCAGATAGCATTATTGTGACACCTGGGTTTACCTAGGGGGGGGGGGGGAAGGTGAGGGGGATTATCTTCCAATGACACTGCAGTCCCTCCTGCCACTGCAGCTCCTCCTCATTCAATTTCCCGGAGAGGGAGCAAAAATGCACCTGCCCTGCAGCGCAGTGCGGAGGCCACCATGTCCACCTGGGCAGGGTGGTCCCTGCAGGAGGCGCCCCACTCGAGTCCCTCTAGAAATCTTACCCATGGAAGGGAAGCTAGCTAGAACCTCTAGGGAGAAAGTGCTAGAAAAAATGTTGCACACTGTCATGGAGCCTGGACAGTTTGAAGACAGCATTATTGCCCAAAAGCCCCGAAGGCCATCCTCCTCATCATCCGGTGTGGCTCCTCACCCCTGAAGACTGCTTTCTGCTCTCAGCAAGAGCTTGCTTTCCAAAACAGCCCCAGGGAGGACACTCCTCGCCTCTGGGGCCTGGGCTCCTGCTGTCCAGCCTTTCATTCCACCCACCCCCTGGAGTGGGGTGAGGTGTACGTGTCCTTGGAATTCTCATGAACTCAGCTTGGGCTGGGTGGGCTGTCCAGGCTACAAGGCAGCATGATGCTACCGTGTGCCCCAGGATTTCAGAAAAGCTCTCATTTAAAACCATCCGTCCCCCACATGAGGCGTCCACTCCCCAAGGAGCACTCACCGTGAAGTCCCTCCTGATGGCAAAGTTCTCGGGCTTGACATCGCAGAGGTGGAGGCGGTGGGAGAAGTCGTTGTCGAAATGCCTCACCAGGTCCAGGAAGCTGAGGGCCATGTCGCCGATGGCCTGGGCCTGGCCCCGCGAGGCCCCGTCCAGGGGGAAGAGAGCCCTGTGGTGGGGGCTGCCCGCGGCCAGGTACTCCACAGCGTAGAAGTGGCCGCAGGAGCCTAGCAGCGGCGGGGCGTGCGGGCTGAGGCCGTGCAGCATGCTGAGCAGCACGAACTCCTCCTGCTGCGCCAGCGACCACAGGCTGGCCAGCTGGCCCCGCCAGCGCGCGCCCCGGCGCCCCGGCCACAGCGGCCCCAGGCTGCCGGCCGCCAGCTCCAGGCCCAGGGCGCTCTTGACCTCCCCCGCCACCAGCAGGAGCAGCTCTGCCTCCGGGAAGCCCTGGCCCCCGTCCTCCGCCTCGTCCTCCATCAGGCCGGGCGGCCGGAAGCTGGAGAAGGCCTCCTCCTTGGACTTGAGGATGATGGGGCGGCCGCGCCAGTCCGCCTGCAGCACCTTCTTGCCCCTCTCGTAGTACAGGCAGCGCCGGTACCGCAGCCTCCCCGCCACACACAGGTCCTCGCAGAGGTCGCCCGCCAGCGCCCCGCCCTGGTAGTCTCGGCACTGGAGAGAGGGGACAGCAGGTCACAAGGCGGTGGTGGCGGGAGGGGGCAGGAAAAGGGCCCAGGTTGGTCCCTGCGCTTGGAGTGCTTCTCATCAGCCCTTGAGGGGAACCTCATGAGCCCTGCAGGGTCTCTGGGAAGTCAGAGCATAATTAAACAAAAGACTTCAAAGTGCCTCATATTTATGTTTCTCTATCAGGCCCAGGGCTAGGTTCTCAAAACCAAAACACCCAGAGCCCAGAAGTTGGTCTCCCACCGTCCAGCTGTGGTGACCCCGCCACTACAGTCATCCCTAAGAAGACAGTCCAGCCAGGACTTGCTAGAGCAATGGCCACAGACAAGGCCCACCTGCCTCAGGCACACCTGGCCAGCTTCCAGTTAACAATGCCACTTTCCGAACTCAGTCCAGCTGTACGAGAGCTGAGCCTCCATCCAACTACAGGTACCAGGCTCCAGAGTTCACAGAACCGTGGTGGCTGCCTTTGAAACTCATCAGTGATAGCGGAGTATGACATGGGCAAGGTAAGTTTGGCAAGTGTGGTTTGGGAAAACTGGGCTTGTCCCTGGGCTCTGCCCCTCACTAGGTGTGGGGCATGTTTTCAAATCTGTAATAGGGGATGATAATACTGTGTCACAGGAGGCCTGTGGAGGTCAACCAAGGTCATGAGTGCAGAGGACTTGGTTATCTCGGGGAATGCTGGTTTTATCTAGCCCTGGTCATTAGAAGTCGGGAGCCAAGGAGGCTTCTTCCTGGAGAGATGCATCTGAGCTCACTTTTGAAAGACAAATTGCAGGTCTGCTGAGCAGACACGGAGGGGGAGGGCAGTTTCATGGCAGGAAATAGCCTGTGCAAAGACCTGGAGTTGCAAAGTAGCATGGGATGTTCAGAGAATGAGACCAGTTCAGGGTGTGGAGAGCAGGTCAGAGCGTGGGCCACGGTGTGACGGACTGGGGTGTCCTATCAAAAATGCCATTCCTGTCCTGGCCGGTGTGGCTAAGTTGGTTGGGCATCATCCTGTGCACTGAGGGGTTGCCGTTCCATTCCCAGTTGGAACGTATGCTCGGGTTGCAGCTTGATCCCTGTTGGGTGTTGTGCAGGAGGCAGCCAATAGATGTTTTGCTCTCCCATAGATGCTTCTCTCTCTTTCCCCCTCTACCTTCCTCTCTCTCTAAAAAAAATCAATTTTAAAACTGTAAAAAAAAAAAAAAAAAAAGGCCATTCCTGCACCTCCACCTGGCACAAATGCTTCCTACCCTGCAAGGGTCAGATCAACCTTCCCCTGAGGCAGCCCTACCTGCTGGTGGGGATGCTCCTCTGCCCAGGGTTCTCACTAAAGGACCCACCCTTACGCCATCCCCTCTCCTGCAGGCTTTCCACAGCTCAGCCTTCCCTACAAAGCTGTACTGCATTGATGAAATCAAATTCAAATTGAATTGAAACCTATCCAAGATTTGCCCCTGCAAATTGGGAAGGCAATTCCAAACAGGAGTTGCAAGATATTTGGAACAACAGTCTAATCATTGAATTTGGCATACGGCCTATCGATTTTGGAGGGGAACATTAATGTTGGCTGTTTTCTGCAGATCAGCACATTATTAAGGCATAAGGGATGTGGTGTTAGGCATCGGCAAGGACAGGAAGTGGAGCGAGATGCCCAGGTGAGGTCTTAGGTCTGTGACCTCATTTATCATAGGAGACCATTTACATTAGAGCAAAGCACACACATTGCAATTATCACCCAACTGTTCTTTGCTATCATCCTTTAGGATAGGGGATTTTGGGCATTTTGGTTCCCACGCCTCTTATGTAGAATGTAAACTTTGGCCACAGCAGCTATTCTGGTCACCAGTGCCAGAGTGCGTCTGCAGAGTCTTCGCATGTCTGTGCATACTAAACACAGAGAAAAGCTTAATCTAGCGTTTAGAAAACAGCAAACTTAAAGTATAAATTATGAGGTTACAAACTAATGAATAATTATCATCATGTTAGAGACAATCATTAAATTATTTTATTTAGCAGCAGGTCCTATTGAAGTTGCTCTTTTTTTCTTTCTTTCTTTCTTCAAAAAAGGGTGTTTTGTTTTTTTTTCTATTTTGAGATAAAGAGGAAGGGAGAGGTTGAGAAAGAAACATTGATGAACAAGAATCATCAACCAGGTTGCCTCCTGAATGCCCCTCTCCCCCCTCTAGGGATAGAGCCTGCAACCCGGGCATGTGCCCTAACCAGGAATTGACCACTCAAATTTTCAGTGCAAGGGATGACACTCAACCACTAAGCCACACTGGCCAGGGTGAAGAAGCTCTTTTTCAACTAAAAAAAAAAAAAAGTGCTTTTATTTCTTTTAACTCCATTTTAAAAATCAGTTTTCTCTTACCATGAGGAGATCCAAACTGCCAGTTTGAAGACAGGTACGTTTCTGTACCCAAATGTGTGTGCATTCAAAACCCACAGGTATACACTGAGAAAAAAGTCGCATTGTAGTTAAGTGGCATTATCTAATTAGTTGGACTCACCATGCGTTTGTATTTCCTGCAGGTTGTGTGGGAATATGCAGACACACATTTTTAGCATGCCCAGCTCTGCAGGAAGAGTTCTTAGTGGTTGTGGCTTAGAATCTGTCCGGCTTGCATCATGCTTCTCAGGCAAAAGCAAAGCCTGTCCGTTCCAGTTTGGGAAATGGTTGACAGGTCTCAGGGGTCATGCGTAAGATCTGGGTTTTCTGAGTGTTCGGTTTTGTTTTTAAGGAGTGTTGAGTTCCTATGTGGTTAGCAATCGTCACACAATGAAGATCCTTCCCCGGCAGTGACGCTGTGCACTGCAGACTCTCAGCACAACTGGCCAGTCCGCTGGGCAGCCTGCCTGACCCTGGATGAGTACTCAGGAGAATAGAGTTATTCTCTGCTATAAAGTCTTTCTGGGCATGCGCCCTGGATGTGCGCTAGGGCCCTGGGTTTCCATCACAGCAAAAAAGACAAGCCTGTCCTACTAAACAGGAACCCCGAATGTAGGCAACTAAATTAAATCACACCAAGCCTAGCTAGCCAAAGGGGAAAGAAGCCTCTGAATAACAGCTGTGGGAATAGTTGTGAGATGCTTTGAAAGCGATACGCTGTGGAGGGTTAAGTATCCCCAGTTGTTACTGATGGTTCTCATTACTAAAGAAGCCACTCGCTGTCACAGGGACTCTCCTATCAGACTGCACACGGTTCACCCCGGCTCCACACACACTAACTGCACAAATCGGGACAGGCTGACCTCTCTGGGGCTCAGTTTCACCATCTGCCAAATGGGGATAGTCAAAGCACAGGCCTCCCGGAGGTTGTGGAGGGGATTAAGTGAAATGATACATGTAAAACTACTCATCACAGTGCCTACCCTGAGAAGCAGACAGGCGCCCGCAGCCCAGCCCTCTCTGCCACTGCATGAAGAACTCCGCCTGCAGAATAGGAGCCGGGCGTAAGAACTACCAAGCATGGCCCGAGGCTCATCAGCCTGCATCGCCTCCTGGCACTGTTCTCTGGAACAGTAGGGCTGTAGCAACCTCCCAGGGCAGTCTAAGAGGGCACGTGGATGTCTTGATTATGGGATGAGCTGAAAAGCCGCAGTACCGAGGAGCACTGCAGTCTGACTAGGGAAATCCAAAGCTCTCAGACCCAGTGCTCCACTCTTTGGAACAAGGCCAGTTGGCTCTTCCAGGGCTGGGGAGTGCGGTGGGCTCCCTCAGGAGGTGGGGCGGCTTGGGGCTAGCAGCAGACCTGGCTCCTGGCTCCTCAGCTTCAGCTAGACTCCCCCCGCAGGCCACAATGCCCCTGTGCACTGGGGGCCTGGGAACACCCCAGGCCTTGCCCACAACGCTGCTGCCCCTGCCAGAGAGAGAGAGCGAGAGAGGGCTCCCTTTGGCTCAGTTCAGTTACTCCTTCTGTGCTCTGGTATTCAGAGGGAAAGCTAATGAGAGTCTGGAGGCCAGTCAGAAAACGAACAGCCTGTTTCATTACTAAGGATAAAAGCCAGGCAGGATGAATTGAAAGTGCTCGGGGAGCCCAGAGACAGACGCTCGATTCAGCTCGGGTCCTGGGAGGCCACAGTGCCAGCCCCTGCGGGGCAGCCAGGGCCCAGCAAGCGAGGTTTGCAGACGGGGTCTTATTCAAAGCTTGTGCTAGGGTGGTGTCCTGGGTGAAAGGGAGCCAGCGTGCTGCGTGGGGCTCACATCAACAAGTCAGAATGGAGAAGGTAGGAAGAGAGGGAGAGAAAGCCAAGTCCTGCTCACAGGGGAGAAACCATGGCCTCAAACAAGGCGTGCAAATGATGATCCCCGAAAAGTGAGTTCAGGGAGACAACGGCAGGTGAACTTCAGCAAGAGGGACCTGGTATTTCAAATCATTCTTTTGGTAACAGGAAAGGAGAGAGTCTCCAGAAGCAGGACCGACCTCTTCAGCTTTAGGTCAGACTGAAAATGCCCCCCAAGGCCGCCATGGGAGGTATGGTGGTAGCACCGCTCATCAGCATCGGCTTTAATTTATGGGCTGAAACACGTGGAAAGTTATGATTAGCAATTACTTAATTTATATTAGGCTATTCATTTCCATTTGGCCTTCCCCACTTAGTCAAAGGTAGATAAATGAAAAGTGGAATTCACCTTTTACTTTAATCTAAAAGATTATTTTCTATTATTTTTGTAAACAGAAGTGTTCCATCTTGGTCAAGCTATTAATCTTCGTTCACTATAAACAGTCAATCAGGCCCCCCACCAAAAAAAAGAAAGAAAGAAAGAAAGAAAGAAAGAAAGAAAGAAAGAAAGAAAGAAGAAAGGAGTTTTTATAAGGGTTCCTGAGAAAATCAATGAGCTCATGTAACTTAAAGAAAACTTCATAGAACTTCAGAGTAACCATCAGTGGGTGGGTGGTAGATGCATGGATGTGTGGATGCATGGATAGATGATAGGATGGAGGGAATCAATGATGAGTGTCTCATTTGCATTATGGTCCATTCATAATGACACATGTCAGACTCAATTAGGGAATATAATTTGTTTTAGCTTGTACCTTTCACTCATTATTCCTTAAATTTTTCCAATCTCACTTTTTATATTTAAAAAAAAATCATTTACTTGAAAACCTTTATGCTACCCCGTTTTGAAAACCTACAATCTCAGCCCTAGCCTGTTTGGCTCAGTGGATAGAGTGTCGGCCTGGGGACTGAAGGGTCCCAGTTCGATTCTGATCAAAGGCACATCCCTGGGTTGCAGGCTCTATCCCCAGTAGGGGTCCTGCTGAAGGCAGCTGATCAATGATTCTCTGATTCTCTCTCATCATTGATGTTTCTCTCCCTCTCTCCCTCTCCCTTCCTCTCTGAAATCAATAATATATATATATATATATATATATATATATATATATATATATATTTAAAAACCTACAATCTCAAAGGGCCCACCCATATGTAAGCAATTGAACTAAAAACTTCCCATGTGTTTCTTTAAGATTTCTTAGAAAACAGATCACTTTTCACACCAAATGCTTAGATGCTCACTGTTTGGAGAAGTGAATAAACACTTCAAAAATCTATGTAACAGGAGTAGCTGCTATCTTCATCTTTCTTGGCTTTCCCTTGGGGGATTTCTACCTTTGTTCAAGTCTCCTAAAGCACGTAATCTTCTGAACCAAACTGAGACCAAGGAGCAGCCAACGTCTGGGAAGCAACTGATGAGCATCTGGGGCCCAGTGCTCGCAGACAGAACCCTGCGGTTCTGTCTCCCGTTCCCGCCCCGCCCAGCTGAGGAGCAATCAGGCCCTCCCGTGGAGGGACAGAGACTGCAGCCACTACCCCAGGACTAGGGTCCACGGGGGTCGGACCGCCTCCCGGAAGCACGCTGTGCCTGGGGTCCCACGGATGCATGAGGCGAGTGTGAGGCGAGCGAGGCTTGGGGCGCAGGAGGCAGGGCCCTGTTAGCGCCTCGGGCTCGGCGTGGTGAAGCCCAGGTTGGAATCACAGAACGGAATCTGGGCCAGAGAACAAGGGACCCAGGGACCCGAGAGGCATCTTGGTCCGCATCCTGGCCCCTAACCCGGCTGCCCCACACGGGATGGGCCACCAAGGGGTTGTGAGGAGACTCAGAGCCCACCGCAAGCAAACTTTCTTTAGGAGCGCGGGCTCAGGGGCGGCGGGAGAGCAGTCCGGCAGGAAGGCTCTTGGGACAAAGGACCAATTTTGGCGATGTGGGGAGAAACACCCCTGCGCGCCCGGAGGGCTCGGGGGCGCAGTGCCCATCCCACGGAGACTGGGACCTGCACATCCTGCATCCCACGACCCGGGTCCCACCCCTTCACCCTGGCGCACCTCGCGGGGCAGTGCGGCAGCGGGACCTACCAGCGCGGCCAGGATGCGCCGGCTCTTCTCGTCCGTGCAGCGCTCCGAGAGGACCCCGGGGTGCGCGCGGAGCAGCAGCGCAGCCGCCAGCACCCAGACCACGGTCCAGGCAACGCAGGCAACCAGCGCGCGCCTCCCGCACCTCCAGCGCCTCCCGCACCGCCCGCACTGCCCTGGCCGACCCCGCGCGCCCGCAGTCTGCGCCATGGCCAGCGCGCGCCACAGCCTGTGCCCTGCACTCCTGTCGCGGCTCCACTGCTGCCGGCTCAGCGGGGGAGGGGATGCGGGGGAGAGGCCACGCGAAGGGAGGGGAGGCCCCGCGGCTGGATCCCCTGCCCAGCAAGTCCTGGGGTGGGTGAGGGTGTCCGCTGGAGCACTGGGGAAGGGGGTGTGCGCTGGCCGTTCCCTGGTCGGTGCATGCTGGACGCCCCGCTCCACCGCAGCACCCAGACACCCTTTCCGCTTTTTTTGCACCTTTCCCCCCAGATCAGCTCTCCTCTTAAACAGAATCCGCGCAGATTCAAACTCCTGGCTCCTTGGCCAACACATCTTCAATTCAGACAAAACCCGCCCTCCTCCCCCCTTCTCCTCTGGGCGGCAGCTCAGTGTCTCAAATCTAGTCCCCGGGTTGCTCCCTGTCCCCTCCACCATTTGCCTCTGTTAGATTCCTCCCGCCCCTACATCACCCGGACTTGAAAGGCCCTCCACAGGTGAGACCCTGAGCCTGCGTAGAGTCCTGGGTCTCGGACAGTTTGTCACGCTGTGGCCACTGTCGCGGACTTTTCCCAGGCAGCATCCTGAATCCTGAGTCCCCCACCCCCCTGCCCAGGCTGCCAAAAACTCCAGGGTGTCCTTTCCAGGAGAAAAAGTGCAGCACTAAACATTTCTGCTTCCCCCTGGCAAGGAGAAAGCACTCAATAAAGGTGTCTAAATCTGCATTTAGGTCTGTTTGTAACAAGCTCTCAGGGAGTGGGCTTCAATGCTCTACCCCAGCCATTACATAAAATAGGCGGGCACCTCGGCTGGCAGACCTGTCCCTGGTTCTTGTCTCCTCCACACGCCACCAAGTTGCTGCTCCCTGAAAGCCTGTTTCCTGCCCCCTGCCACCCCCATCCCAGTCCTGATGGGTAGTGCACCCGGAGCTGTCTCAGCTGAGGGCTTCTGCAAGCGCAGGCCCAGGGCTCCTGCCACTCACTTGGCAGGAGCTTATCTGGCCAGTTAGGTGCCAGCACATGGGGTCACACTCCCACCTGCACTGTGCCTGGATTTCACATATCCATTTCTGAGTGTGGGGACAGCAGAATTATTCTGGCCGGGATGAAGCATTCGGTCAATCTCCCTTGGAACTGGCTTCCTAATCTTGTCTGTTCTGCAATCACACGTTTAACTTCAAGTTTCATGACTCAATGGTAGAGGTCTCCAGAAATTGTGAAACACCACACTAACAAGGAACACTCTAGGTACACCTTGGATATTCTCTTATGACCAGCCCTCCCACTCCCAGGGCACACCCAACCCCAACCCCAAGCACCACGCGGGAATATTGTTCTAGGCGCTGTACAAACTTGGTCATCTCGTTTCAAAATGGTTGTGAAGCACAGAGGGCAATCTTAGGACAGACACTGCTTTCAAATCCTGACTCGATGGTGTAAAGGTGATTGATTCCCTTTCTCCAAAATGTTATGGGGGGAGGGGCACAAATAGGAAAGAGGATGAGTTAAAGAAGTGTAAACATTTATGGTTTCAAACCTAAGAATAAAAACGGGGAAAGCAGAACTTGAAATCAAAGTCAGGATTTGCAAAGTGAGCGTTACTTGTGTAAGTTTTAAAAATATGTTAATAATCACACTTCTTTTGGCATTTTTAAAAATATAATTGTATTGATTTCAGAGAGGAAGGGAGAAGGATAGAGAGAGATAGAAACATCAATGATAAGAGAGAGTCATTGATCAGCTGCCTCCTGCACGCCCCACCCTGGGGACCGAGCCTGCAACCCTGGCACGTGCCCTTGACTGGAATTGAAACCAGGACCCTTCGGTCCGCAGGCTGATGCTCTATCCACTGAGCCAAACCAGCTAGGGCTCTTTTGGCATTTTAAAAAGAAAAGTATACAGAAGAAAATGATAAGCCCACATTGAAGAGGGCCTTCGAACATTCAGCATTGTTTTGGTACAGAAATCACGGTCCTCTCTGGAGCCAAAAGTAAACCTCTGGGAGGCAGGACCTGTGCATGACCTCCTGCTATGCGGGTTGCACACTGCAGGAAGCCACGAGAGGCGGGTGGGGCTGAAGTCCACCAGAGCCCAGCTCACTAAACCCTCTTCCTGGGGGTGGGAGCTCACGGGGGGGGGGGGGGGGGGGGGCGGGGGGGAAGGGAGGAGCCTTTTAAAAATATCTGTCCAAAGAGGGCTTTTTTGGGGAATTCACAGGATGGTGACTGATAGGCCAGCTGGTACAAACGATCTTTCCCTAGAGCAGCAAAAAGATAAACAAAAACACCATTGCATTAACAACACAATGTGAAGCTTTGGCTTAACCAACAAAGAAACAGGAGTTTGGTCTCATCTTCCAGGAGCCCTAGTTGCTGCATGTTGGTGCCCGCAGCCTTGTGGGGCCTGGTCAGGCTAAGAGTATGGGTAGAGCTGGGAGAGTAGCCTGGCCAGGTGCTGGCTTCACAAGTTGATTTGAATAGGCTTTGACTCCTTAAAAAAACAAAAAACAAAACAAAACAAAAAACTATGAAATTCAGGAACTACTTTCCCCTACTCCCTAACCCAAACTATGAAAAGTGAAGTCCTATTACTAGAAATGGCTGCGTGTGATGATCCCTCCAATCATACCTAATTCACACAAAAGCTCTAAGGCAGGTTTCCCTTGTTCTGAAGGAGATGGAAACTTAGGTCTGTAGAACCGACAGGGAACGCCCTGTGAGCAGATGAAAGGCACCCTGTGCTCCAGTCCGGAACCTATGCCCCACGCCCAGGTTTCTGGCACCTACCACAACAGAGCAGAGCAAACATACCACGTAATCAGGGTTGTCTGTTTTAATTAAGCATGTAGACTAGACTGTTTATTCATTGATTTCTTCCATTAGACAAGAGACTGGAGACTCTGTCTTGTTTCATGTTGTAATCCCAGCACCTAATCCGAAGAAATGAGAGGAAGATGCAGTCTAGCCTTCTCTCTGAAAGATCAGAAAACTCTGAGCACCCTGTGGAATTTTTCTTGACAATTTCTCTTTTAACACATAAATATTTCTTTCTGATTTCCTGAGGCTACATTGAACAACGCAGACACATCACTGGGTTACGAATATGTTTGAACATATCCTTTGGATTCTGAACTAATAGACTGACAGTTGAACTTGTTGCTGAGAACAGAATATGAATATTTTGCTTGTAGGCCATTACTGGAAGAAAGAGTACAATTCTGTAGTTTTCTGACTCTGATTATACCAAATAGCTTTGCTAATGCTTGATTCTGCTACATTTCTATATACGTCGAGCTCATAAAAATATTTTTCTTTCTACAAAGACTGACAACAACAAACACACCTATGCTTGTGTGTACTTCATATGTTTGCATACATTAGCTCACATCATTCTCCCAGCGCCCCACCGAGATGATGCGGTGAATGTTATTACCTAAAACCTCACAGAAAAGGGCATGGCCTTTTGTATCTGATCTGTTAGTAGGTTAGAGGCCCACTCACTGCTTCTAGGTTGATGCTCTGATTCCTCTTTCAATGCCGGGATTTCCCGCTTTAGAGTGAGAGCATGAAATGTACACATGTCACAATCAACGATTGAAATAATCTGCCACAAGCCAAGAACGTTTCAAACGTTTGCCAGCGTTACCAGTCGTTTGCCATCCAAGAACAAGATTTTGACTCGGGCTTAGCTTTCCTACGAGGGTCTTTGTTGCCCATCCCAGCAGTGACTACCACATCCGCAGGGTGGCGACAGCTCAGGAAAGGGCCGGCTGCCTTTCAGAAGGAGGCTTGTTTCTGATCCCCCGTCACGGGGCGAGGGAGAGGAAGCCCGAAGAAAATGGGGGATAGCCAAAGTCCCCTCCCCACCCAAAAAATGTCTCTACTCACATTCCACAGAGAAAGGTTAACGAGACCACCGCTTGGGTTTTACTTCATCATTTGTCTTCAGTGAGATCAGTCCTATTTATAAATGAGAGTTTTGTTTGGAGGGGAAGGAGAAGTTATTTCCTAGTCTGGGTGGGGGTCCAGGTGTAGTTCCCTCTGGGATCCTTCACAACAACCAGAGGCCAGGGTGCCAAGAGGGCAGGAGGCAGGAGCTTAGAATGGTAAAAACAAAACAGGCAGCAGCAAAACAATGACTGGCTTCTTTTGCAATCTTGCTTCGAGTGCCCAGATCATCCAGTTGGTAAAGCTCGATACATGTTTACCTTGATTTAGGAGAATTGGTCAAAGTTGTCCAACAGTGTGTCTTTACAACACAATTTATGACAGCAAGGAGTTGGAAGTAACCTACACGTGTATGGTGGGGATGGTTCAGCAAACCATGAATGGAAAGAGGTATACTGCCCTCAAAAACTGTGACGTGAAGTGCGTGTTGATGGGACACGTGCTATAGGGGGGTTCACTACAATCTTAAAATACTGATCCTAAAAATACTGATAGCTCTGGAATTAGATTCTCCTTACCAAGGTTTATTAAATGTCAGCACATGAGAAGCCAGAGTGTCAAAACACCCCCACTTTCTCTCACCCCCATTAATCTCTCCAAGTGCTGCTGAAAGTACTTGTGCCGGTTAATTTATGCATCACCTACCAAGGGACGCCTTGGTTGCTTCTAAGTGTTGGCAATCGTGAATAAAGCTTATGTAAATATCCACTTGCAGATTTTTGTGCGGACATAACTCCTTTGGTTAAATACCAAGGAATGCAATTTTTAGATCATATGGTCAGAGTATGCTTAGTTTTGTAAGAAACTGCCAAAATGTTTTCCAAAGTGGCTGCACCATTTTACATTCCCACTAGCAATGAACGAGAGTTCTTATTGCTCCACATCCTGGCCAGCATTTGATGTCAATGTTTTGGACTTTGACCATTTTAATAGGTGTGTGGTTATATCTCATTCTTGTTTTAATTTGCAGCACCCTGATGACATATGATGCTGAGTGGATTTTTCGATGGGCATTGTCAGGGCTTATGATGGCACAAAAACTCAAACTATTTGTTCAAAGTACTTAAAATCATGGTATCCTGGATATTTCATGAAGAGCATTTAAATAATCATCATGGGGAAAACGAAATTTGTGGGGCTTGCATGCAGTTAATTTCTGGTCGGGGGTTGCTTTCATGCTGACTTAGTTTTAGGAGAGTGCCACCAGCCTGTCCGTGCTTTAGGCACTAACAGTCCTTCCTGGCCCTCTCAGTCCTCATATGCTGTTAGCAAGTACTATGTGTGGACACCTGGGTTGACCCATCTTTTGGCTATTGTGACTAATGCTGCCATGAACATGGGTGTATAAATATGGGTCCCTGCTAGAATACCTCAGGAGCTAAAAGAAAATATCAGGTGCTCATGAAAGAGAGCTTTCTGATAAAGCATGGCAGCTTCTGTGACATCACAAAATGGATTCTCTAGAAAGCACAATGATGGCTGTTCTGATTGCAACTAACATCTTAGGCCAGTGGTCGGCAAACTCATTAGTCAACAGAGCCAAATATCAACAGTACAACGATTGAAATTTCTCTTGAGAGCCAAATTTTTTAAACTTAAACTTCTTCTAACGCCACTTCTTCAAAATAGACTCGCCCAGGCCGTGGTATTTTGTGGAAGAGCCACACTCAAGGGGCCAAAGAGCCGCATGTGGCTCGCAAGCCGCAGTTTGCCGACCACGGTCTTAGGACAACAATGTCTTCTTAAAGTTACAACAACTGTATTGTGCATGCTTGCCAAGGCACAGGATTACAAGAAAACCTCACACAAAAAATGCCAGTCAGCACAAGGAATCGAGTAACTCTAACAACAAGTTGCCCTTCATCACACAGACCTATGAACTCAGCATCCTCTTCACCTAATTCCCTCATGCTGCCTTCCTCCAACACCATCTCCCTTTCCAGCCAAGTTCTTTCACTCTGTCATGCCATTTTTTCCCTTATTCACTCACCCCTTCTGCCAAATGCACTTGCCCGTTTTCTTTTACATATTGCACTTCTAATGGGAAAGAAGTGCTTAGTTGTCCAAAAGTCTGATGTGCCCCTGGACATCATTGCTGCCTTAGGCTGCAAATCCCAAGAGGGTGGGGAAGGTCCTGGCTTCATTGACTTTGAGTTGGCAGCTTGCCTGCATTTCCTGCTCCTCTGACAGAAGTGGACGTGTGAATGTGACTATGGGAATCAGGGTGAGGGTCTGGCAGCAGGTCCCCCAACTCCACACCCCGCCCCCCAATCCGCTCTATGGCCTCTGTCCCATCAGAGGGTGAGCATCTCATCAGCATAACCAGCTAGGTTGTGTTGTTACCTGCAACCAGGAGGCAGATTTCTGGGTGTTCTTTCTCCCCCATAACATGTAGTGTTTCCAGTCCTCCTGGCTGCTGACATTTCTGGCTGCTCTCAGAGCTTAGTCACTTTCAGTGCTAAACAATAGCTTCTTTCTGGGCAGAAGAGAGTCCAGTCCTGTTTAACATTAGCACTCCAGAGTTCATTTACAAATTCTCTCTTTCTTGGCTCAGGTCAGCCTCCGAACAGAACATCTGCACTTGGGAGGGCGTGTGATCTCTTTTCTCTGCATTTGTTAGTCTCCCTGCTTCCCTACATACAAATAATGATGGTTTTATTGTCATCCTTCCAATCCTTATGTGTTTAATATTTTTAATCTCCAGTCAATATTGCTTAGAAGTTGAAGTAGTAAACATCCATGTCTTGTCCCTACATTATTTGTTTTCCCATGACTAAAACAAATATCTTATTTGTATAACTGAAGAAAATGTGCACCTGGCATTGGGAGCTTTGAGGAATTCTGCTGTAATGGGGACCTTGCTGATACCAATCATTTAAAGTTCATGATAATCATCTATAAAGTTCTACCTGCTATTAGCTTCTACAATTTTATTTTATTTTATTTGTTTATTTTTTGTTAATCCCCACCAGAGGATATTTTTCCCATTGTTTTTTTAGAGAGATTGAAAGGGAGGGAGGAATAGAAAGAGACACATCCATTGGTTGCCTCACACACACGTCTGGACCAAGGCTGGGGATTGAACTTGCAACATAGGTACACGCCTTTGACCAGGAATCAAATCCATGACCCTTTGGTGCACGGGCTGATGCTCTAACCACTGAGCCAAGGCTTCAATTTTATTTTTTAATTAACATACAGTAGAATTGACTTCTGAGTGAGCCAGTGTACCAGTTTATGAACTTTAGCACATGTACAGATCCATGTGACCATATATACAGAAGAGTTCCTTCGTGCTGCCCCTTTACAGCCACCCTTCCTTCACCCCCACCCTGGTAATCACTGGCCATGTCATAAACAATGGGGTGCCAGACCTACTGACCATGAAGTCCTGCAGGTCAGAGGAATACATGTTTTTTGGGGTTGGACAAGTGGAATGGCTGATGCTGTGGGAATGGAAGCAGGGCAAGAGAAGCTGGAGCCAAGGAAACAAGGAGGCCACCTGCCTTCGTTCCGCCTCACCCCATCTCCCTTTTCTTCCTAACGCTGTTCTACTCGGCAGGCGTTCTCTCATTGGTTAGCTGCCATTTCTCTGCACCTGGGTTTCTGGAGAATCGGCATGCTGTCCACAGTGGCCACTTGGCCCAGGAAAATTCTTAGTTTTCCAGGGTAATGGGTGGGCCTGTGGTCTGGATGTTGAGTTAAGCTTGGTTAAGCAGAACTGCCTCAGAATCTGGAGATCAAGCTCTGTGACTGGTGCTGGGGACTGAACATCATGGTAATTGGAAGCATGATCTAATGTTTTATAAGTGGATCTATAAACAATAGTAACTTTCATAATGCTTATACTTCTTAAATTCTCAGAATACGTCATATCTCTTCTTCTAAAGCAACCAGCCTCTGGTCATACTGCTTTCTTTGTTTTCGCTCATAGTGACCCTGTTCCCCAAAAATCCAGCAGAGAAGAAGAGAAACCTAGCTCCTTAAGCCAAGATCAGATTTCTCCCTACTGAGTTGGCTGCAAAGCATTTTTTGCCCAAGAAGAAACGGATTACAGCGCCACCTGCTGGACATATTGAACTGTGTACACTTATGTTTAAACAGCTCATTTACTTAATAGTCAACTGAGATACTGGGGACAAGAGAAAAATTTTGAAGGAGGGCTCAGAGAGCTTTGAGGGTACCAATTTCCAGTTGCTCAGACTCTCTGTGTACTCTCTCCAGAGCATATAGGCCTGGGAACATGCGGGCAGTGGAGTTACTTGCTGTCTTCCTTCTTGCCTTCCTGAAGGTTTATTTCCCCCAAATTCATGTATTGAGGCCTGATCCCCTAGGTCTGTGGTCGGCAAACTGCGGCTCGTGAGCCACATGCGGCTCTTGGCCCCTTGAGTGTGGCTCTTCCACAAAATACCACGGCCTGGGCGAGTCTATTTTGAAGAAGTGGCGTTAGAAGAAGTTTAAGTTTAAAAAATTTGGCTCTCAAAAGAAATTTCAATCGTTGATATTTGGCTCTGTTGACTAATGAGTTTGCCGATCACTGCCCTAGGTGATGGTATTTGGAGGTGGAGCCTTTGGGAGGTGATTAGGTCCTGAGGATGGAGCCCTCACAAATGGGATCAGTGCCCTTATAAAAGAGACCTCAGAGAGCTCCCCCTGGCTGTCTGTGAACCAAAAAGTAGGCTCTCACCAGATGTGAGATCTCAAGACTTCCAGCCTCCAGAACTGTGAGAAATAGATTTAGTTGTTTGTTATAGCAGCTCGAGCAGACCAAGACACTCAGTGCCAGGCATCATTCTAAGTGCCGCATGTTTATTAACTCTTTACAAGCCTCAAACAGAGGGACAGTATGAAATACCATAGTATATTATTGGAGGACACCTCCTTAATCAAGGACACCCGTCAGTTACATATTTTGTATTATTTCAAGGGGCAAGAGGTAGGAAGTGATAATTAACATATTTCCAAGTAAAAGAGTTCTGTATCAAGAATAAATTGTGTAGTTTCTTACATTTTTTAAAACAAGACCATCCTTTATTTACTTTTGTTGTTTTCAGAGAGAGAAAGGTAGAGGGAAAGATAGAAACATTAATGATGAGAGAGAATTATTGATCGGTTGCCTCATGCAGGTCCCCTACTAGGGATCTAGCCGTAACCCAGGCATTTGCCCTGGTCAGAACTCGAATGGTGACCCCCTGGTTCATGAGGCGATGCTCAACCACTGAGCCACACTGGCCAGACATGTAGTTTCTTACATTTTATTCAGATTTGTAGGAGAAACATTATCATTACTTGTTGTCAAATGATTATCCGTACTGTAAGTGCATATTCACTTTTTACTTGAACCCAAGCCTCCTTGCTCTTGCTTATCAACAGCTTCTTTGCTAACTTAGTTATAACCATCACATAAATATAAAACTTCTATAAACTTAACAGGTAATGTGTTATAGATCCTCTAAATCCTTTTTGTTGTTGTTGTATTTTTCCCTGAACCCTGTCTCATTCCAGCAATAATCTCATTTATAGAACCTGTGGACAAAAAGGGGCCAGAAACTAAACCTGATAAGCTTAGGGAAGGCCTTTGTGGCAACCTTGCAAACTCAGAGACCTCAAGTAACCACATAGGACGATCTGTGGTCATCATGGGCACTAAAAATATTTATAGGATGTGGGAAATTACTAGTACATCCGTTGCAGTTGTTAAACTTGTTTAAAGAAAAAAACTTAAGGAATGTGGGAGGGGTATAAGTTTTGCCAAATTCTTTTGGAATTACTCAAATGGAGATAGTCATTATGCCCAAGAATTGTTGTAAAATATAAGTAGTAGATGCTTGATAAATAAATGGTGTGTCTTGTGGAGGTGGAGCCTGAGAAAGAAGACACCTACCAAGAAGGGCTCCTGGTGGGTAACTGGGCTCAAAATTTTAAAAAAATAGAGCATAGCAACCATTTTTAAACAGGGGCCTGTCACCCTAGCCCGCACTGCATTCCTGCTATCTTGAGCCTATTTCAACCAATAGGACTGACACTTTCCCTGACCAATTGGAGCTACACAGGTATATTCTATTAGCATTAATCAGACCAATCAGACTGCAAGGATTTGGAGCCCTCATTTACATGAGATCAAACCAATCAAGGACCAGGGAAGGTACTTCTTTGTATATGTCAGCATCCCTGTGGCTAGACTGAAGATTGTATTTCCCTGCTGGAGCTGAAAGGCTGAAACACCAACCAGATGGGCAGAGTGGAATTGAGCTGAACCCCCCACCCCAGTCATTTCACAGCGTGCTGTTCTTGCCGTATTACAATCGAGCTCTTTGCACTGAATAAAGTTTCCTTATCCACTACACCCCAAATTGGCATTGAGTTGGCCACAATGACCATGGGTTGGCAGTCTGCCTTCCTTGATTTCTGGAATTATTGAACTTATATACTAAAATATTGGTAATGGTGCTGATGAAGGTTTTGCGAAGGAAATGCCAAAGCTCCGTGAAAAGAAAATGTGTGTGACCAGCAAAATGTGCACTGCTCAGGAGCCCACCTGGATGGGACACCCCACAAAGCCAGAGAGTTCAGGGGGTGAGGTGTGGGCTCCCCGACTTGAGACCTCAGAACCTCATTATAAGCCACCGGGTCAGATCCCAACATTGAGGCCCCGGTCCAAGGCGCCAAGTCAGAGAGAGCCAAAGACACAGAGGGAAGTCACGCCACGGGCGGGCGCTCGCTCAACCCGGGATCCTGCCCTGAGGGGGCGGGGCGAAGGCGGGGAGGGGCGGGGCTACGCCTGTTCCCGGAAGAGTCCGGGGATTGGTAGGCGGGCCGCGCCGGGCGGGTGACGCTAGTCCTATAGAAGCGGGGATTGGTGGGCGGGGATTGGTGGGCGGGGCTAGCCCCGCCGGGGGCGTGACTGGGGCACGTGAAGCGGCCTAGGCGCGGCGGCAGCGGGCGGGTGAGGGACCTTCCCTGGCCGGGCGGGCGGGTTGCCCCGGGCCCCCGGGCCCCCGGGAGTCGCGCCTCGCTAGGCATGCAGAATGGGTGCCGAGGCCGGAACGGAGGGCTCCGGGCGCAGCGGGTCGGGTTGGGGGTTTGGAGGGGCGGCGCCCACCGCCTGGTCTGTGTAGCCGGTGGTGACTGAAAACCAGGGTGTCTCGTTCAAACAGGGCCGGCGCGGAATCCGGGCTCCGCGGGCGGGGAAGGGCGCACCCTCCGTCCCTAGGCCCGCAGCAAACGGAAGCCTGTCTCTCGCCCGCAGAGCTCTTGGCGGAGGCTCTGGATGGTGCTGCATGGCCCGGCCCCGGGTCAGGGGTCTCTAGCTGTCGCCGGCATTAAAGGCGGGGGTCGCAGCTTGCGGGTCTGAGCAGGTCGGGCTCAGTTTCCTTACCTGTAACGTGGAGGTGATCCCTGGTCCCGGACACTGGCACCACGTCCCTGAGGCCTGGGTCTCGCAGACAGGGCCACCAATCCGCCCCCGCCGCCCAGATGGGGTCCCGGGCGTCATTCTGGAGCTGAGTCGGTGGAGCACCCGCACCTGTACGGGGACCTTCCATTCACACCTTTGTCGTCCCTGGTGTTTGCACGGGGGAGTGAGGAAAGATAATGTGTAAAACTGTGTTTGGGATAAAGCTCTAGATTGGGCAAGTTGGAGGTTCCTGCCCGTTTTAGTGGAGGGTTTTTTTTTTTGCAGACTCGAAGCCGTGATTCAGGTATTGATATATTGTAACGTATGCCGTGAGTTAATGGGGACAAAGATTGGTTTGTAGGTATTGTAGACGGTTCCAGGGTCACTCCTCCTTCCGTGCCCGCTAGTTTCACTAGTGAAGTTTTGTTACTCCCCAGGAACTTCAGGTTTCAAGAGGGAAGTGAAAAGGGTACTTATTTCGAAAGGATATTTGCTTTTGTTCACTCCCAACTCAGCGATTTTACCTTCACAGATTCCGATCAGCAGGTCCCAGTTAGTGTGGGGGAGGGGAGGACAAGAAATACCCAGAAAGGGAGTGGGAGGGAGAAAGTAGCCCGGGGCCTCGCCTGCTTTGACTGGTAGTTCAGAGCTGCTTTTGGCCCAACCCTGGAGGGTTGGCTTTGCAATCTGGTCTGTTGACTCTCCTTTGATGAATGGTGCAGTGTAAGTAGTTCTGTCTTCCAGTGGCTCTACTGGAAGGCCATGGGTTAATTTGGCTGCAAAGAGCATACTATGAAAGGGAAGATACCGCAGTGAGTTGGGGACTTGTGGTATTTGATGACCAGGAACCCAAATAAAAGTGCCCAGCATAGCATGCTGTCATAGACATCCTCCTGTTTACATTTTTGGTGATAGATGGATGAAAATTTGACTTATTAGCGACCGTGAAATCCCTCTGCGGCATTCGTGGACTGTCTTGCTGGGCTCTTTCAGATGAGAGCCTCAGCTGAAGCCATCCGAGTTGGCTGGGAGGTTTGTAATAATTTATGGCTGGTATTTGAGGAGGAGGAAGGAGGCACTGAAAATAAGCACTTTGATCTCTTCTCACTGAACTCACACTGCACAGCTCTGGCAACTTCCTCAGTTGCTGAGCAGCTTCCCGCTTCATGTCACAGCAGATACAGTCACTCCCCTTTCCAGAAATCACTTTGGAATCTGATACCAAACAAAACATGCTCTTTAACCAGTGTGTCGGTGCCCAGGCATCAGCACTCCTGGATGTGGTGGGATCTTGTGAGTTTGCAGCTCCGGGTCTGAAATACTGCCTATCTCTGGGGTATAACAGCCCTTTCCAACCACTGGATGGGATTCGAATTGTCAATTGAAGGAGGGGACAAGCAATTTTGAAAGTCCCAATATATAGCAGAATCATTTTTGTTTCATAAGCTTTTCAGATTTTAAAGGTGTGGCATTAGGATTTTTCCCCCTTACCCCCTCCCCCTTAACCCCCCGCCCCTCGTATTTGTGGGGTGGAGTGGGATGTGGTGGGTCTCACACAAGGGAAACTGGGTGTTAGAAAATGCACAGGGGGATGGGGTGCAGGTAGATGGAGCTGCTTATTCTAATCAGGCCTTCTTTCCCATGTTGCCTTTAGCAGTTCTGGACTCAGATTGTCAGCTTCCTTAAACAGGGTTTATCAGCCTGTCCTGGGGCTTATTTGCTGTGTTGTGCCCTTGTGACTGTAAGGGGTAGGCTGTGACATTTTTGCTGGGTCCTTGGAGTGATGGTTGCCTCTGTGGTCATAGTAAGTGGAAAGTTCTCTTATGTGCTTCAGGAGAGTAAAATTAAATTAAAATTTTATGTGCTGATAAGTCAGCATTACTGAAAACTACCTACTTTTAGTTTTCATCAGATTGTCTTCAACGCAGGCCCTTGCTTCTTTATCTGCCATTGTGACACAATCTTGGGTACATTTTCCTTCTGAAAAAGATGGGAGATCAACCTGAGCCTCTCACTGCATCCCAAAGCTTTCATTTCTGCCTCTGCGGTCACTTCCTGGAGTCCTCGTGATGACTGCTGGCACTGCTGGCCAGGAAGGTGGGGTAGGAGTTCATGACCCTGAGCAGCCGAGTGACTTTTCCTCATTCCGGCCCTGTGTAGAGGCAGGATTGACAGGTCGCTCTTCCCTCCAAGAATCTCCAAGGCCTGCCCTTTGGTTGGAAGATGTCGGTCCTCGCTACCCTGTTTAAGTATGTGGATGAAAACCAGGATCGCTACATCAAGGTAAGGGAATATTTATTTATTCCAATGAACTTAAAATCCAGTTTAGTCCTTTGGGGCTCAGGGGAACTAATGTGAGTTATGCTGTTTAAATCAAGTATTAAAGACAGACAAACACTTAATGATCTCATTTCTATGTACAATCTGAACAAGGAACTCAGAGAAGCAGAGGGTAGAATTGTGTTTGCCAGGGGCTACAGGAAGTGACGAGTTCCTGATCCTAGATCCTAGACAAAAGGCACACACTTTCAGTTATAAAAAGAGTAAGTTCTGGAGGCTTAATGTACAGCATGGTTACCATAGTTAACAATACTATGTTGTAAACTTGAATCTGCTAAGAGAGTAGTTCTTAAGTGTTCTCACAGAAAAAAAAAAAAGTGTGTGTGTGTGTGTGTGTGTGTGTGTGAGTGTATACAGAGAGGGGCAAAATAGGTTTATAGTTGTTCATATGAAAAATAATACAATAATAAATAATATGAGAATAAACTGTTTCCCTTACAACTGTAAACCTACTTTTGCCCCACCCTGTATATATAAGTCTAGAGATCTTTTCCTTTACCTCCTCATTACAGTATAGAAGTTATAATTTTGGCTTTTGACAGAAAGTCTTAATATATGTTTCTAGAAATGGCAGAGCTAATTGAAATTTTTGTTTAATCTTCATCTATAATTTCTTGTAGTAGATTAAAGACCTCTTTTGCATTTAGGATGCTTTCAATGATTCAGTAGCATTATAGATTAATCTGTTACCTGAGTTTAATTTAAAGAATCATCATTTAAAGTTATTCTTGGTAGCCACATTTCAGATGAAATCTTTAGAGTTCTCATTCTAAAACTTACACTTTAGAGAACCTGCCATTATAAGGATGATAACTAAGCTAACCTGAACTGAAAATCTTGGGTAGTTTCTATACCCCTCATTTGTAATTTTGTTTTAGATTCAGATATAAAGGTATTTATGGACTCTGTACATTTTATATTCACCTCATGCTTAATGGTTAAAAATATGCATTCTGACATGTTTCTGTTATGCTATATAGTTCTTGCTACAGGGTCAGTAAAAGTAGGGTATCTGTTGATTGATCTGTTCTTCCATGTGTGGTCAACATGTTCAACATGGAGTGGCCACAGGTAGCAGGTCAACGTTGGGTGCCTGAAACACGGCAAAAGTATGGATGCCTTTCTTCCTTTAGGAGTGTCTTTTGAGAATCCCTTTTTGCTTATTGTCCACAAACAGAAGCTTGCGGAATGGGTGGCCATCCAGAGCGTATCTGCGTGGCCCGAGAAGAGAGGGGAAATCAAAAAGATGATGGAAGTGGCCGCTGCGGATATCAAGCAGTTGGGCGGCTCCGTGGAACTGATGGATATTGGAAAACAGAAGGTATGAGTGTACGCTCAGATACCCTGCTTGTCTTTCACCAGAAAGGCCTGATTTGGATATAAATCTCTGTGTGGTTTCTTCCGTTGGACTGGGGCACAGGTTTTTGTCATTCTCGGCATTTCTCTCCAGGAAGGAGAACTGCGGAGGGTTACCAGTAAGTTAGCGTAGAGGCTGTTCTTAGAAAATAACTGAGATTCACCAGAAATCAGTCTCCTTTCAAACTAGGCAGCTACACTCTATCCATGTAAGTGTAAAAACACGAAGACTCCCAAGGTCCCCACACTCTGTCTTCAGCATCCTGACTGCGAGGAATAGCACTTTTTCTTGAAAAAGAGGAACTTTGTGTGTGAGCTGGATTCTGACAGGAAATTGGTTTCTTTCTAACTGGAGTGAACAGTCCACTCATGCTCAGTCATTCCAATGATTTCAGTCCCATGTGAATTACATGTTTCATGCCATGTATTTTCGAAGATGCAGTATCATTTTCTATTGCAGGGTGTGGCGAGGTTAGCTTTATCTCACTTTTCTTGCCTGATGGTGTGTCAGTTGAGGTCATTGTCCCTGGATTGTACTGTGGACAGTCAGCTCTTTTCATGAGTGGAAGCACCCGAGGCCCAAGTGAGCTTTGCCTCCACTGGGAACCACACCAGTTCCCAGTGGAGATAAAACCTCGGCCTCCTGATTCCAGTCCAGCAGTGTTTGTGAGGGCTGCACAGGGGTACCTGTGGGGTTACTGAGAATTACTTACGCTGAGTATTTATGAGTGGAGTTTACTGGAAAGACAAATCTGAGGACCTGGAAAAACCCCGGCAGCCTGGTGCGTTCCTGAATGTATGGTATGCCTAGGGGTGTTCAGAGCCCCTGGAGCTTGGGGCGGACACTTTCATCAGCCCATCACTCATCCTGATAGGCTTGTCATTTTTACTAGTTGCTCATTTACCTCTTGATTATAAATTGTTAGTTTAGTTTCATTCTGTGAGTTTATTAATGTTTATTTCACAAAGACTGTGTTCTAGTAACAACTAGACATATGTGATGGTTCTAGCATGAGTAATCCTTACCCAGCAGCGACACAAAATTATGTGAACTTTTCACCCTCCTGCAACCCTTACCCCCCGTCCCCCCCCTCATTTTCTGGTGGTACTTTGTAATGGTGGCAGTTTTCCCTGTTGGAATAGAGGAGCTGGGAGAGCTGTTACAGGGTGCAGGGCCGGATTTTAAAGTGTCGGCTGGAGAGTTGAGCTGTTGTAGGCGTAGGAGAAGCACTGAGCCTGCCTTCGCTTCCTGCATTGCTATTCTAGAGAGAATACCGTGGTTGATGCATTGGCCCCGTTCTTACGGGATCGTTGGAGACCAGAAAGCCTTCCGGAGGACCTGCTGCAGTGCCTACTCGTGCAATTTCCTGTGACTTACTCACTGCATCCTGGTCTACAGCCCTTCTGTGCAGAACTAATGTGATTTGCAAACACCCATCTTCTGCTTTAAGATTGTAGTAGTTTTTATTCATTATTTAGAAAATACTGAACTAAATTGCATCCCAAACTCACCTCTCATAACATGTTTTGTTGTATAAGAGTTAAAAAAAAACCACAATCTGCCTTTAAAAATCTACCAAATTGCCTGCAATTGGTGAACATAATTCAGTCTTTGTACTCTGGGTTATAGCAAAGTAATTTCTTGTTAATTAAATTACTCAGTTGAGCAATATGATCTTAAACCCTACAATAGAGGGAGGTTGATGAGAAGGGATAAGAACACTTAAGGTATTTTAATAATATCTGCCATAAACACCAGGTTTTTAAACAAAGGCTGTCTTCATATGCTTCCCTTTCCTCTTGCAGCTCCCCGATGGCTCAGAGATACCACTTCCTCCCATTTTACTTGGCAAGCTGGGCTCCGACCCCCAGAAGAAGACAGTGTGCATCTATGGCCACCTGGACGTGCAGCCGGCAGCCCTGGAGGATGGCTGGGACAGTGAGCCCTTCACCCTGGTGGAGCGAGACGGTAAGGACGCTCTCCTGGCAGAGCAGCGCTTCAGATCCTGCTGCTTCTTCACCAGCAGAATCACCGGCACTCCCTTGGCCATCCTCCCAGAACAGGCTGCTGGGACCTAATGTAGAAATCGGCTTCCAGAAGTTCACACATGTGCACCAGACAGGAACATGAGAAAGCCTTCCCGTCCTGTGGAAACGGGGGTTTTGGCCTTGGGTCAGTGAGGCTTCCCCAGTTCTGAACTGAGGCAGTGCAGCCCTCACATGCTGAGTCTCCACTTGACAACTCTCTGGAGACTTGGTGGCACTGGGACCCCTTCCTCCTTGAGTTGTCTTTCTCATCACTCCTCCCCCACCTGCACCGCCAGCTTAGAACACAGCCCCTCCTGATCGCACCGGACAGAAGGCTCCCTCAGCAGACTGGGCATCAAGGACGCTGGAAGGAGCCCGGGGGGTGCATGCCTCTTTGTCTTGTACACCTCTGTGCAGCGTGGTCCACACCGCCCCCCACCCCCCGTCACCTCGTCAGCATTCCTCACAGAGCAGTGATGCTTTTAGGAGAGATCTTTAGCTTTTGTGAAAAGTTGGGTTCAATTTAAAAGTAAATTCCCAGGGTAGTGATGGCTTTAAGCTTTGTACTACTTTGGGGTGGGTCATGTTAAAACTGCCAAACATTTGAAAACAGTCTTAGGAATGAGGAAGTCAGAGAGCTGACCAGGACAGAGGGAAGCTGAGCCCCTGGCAGGCATGGCCATCTGTGCTCTGCCCTGGTCGCCCTCAGGGCTCTGTGTCACATGACAGCAGGCCAGGGGAAGGCCTTGTTTCCCCAGGAGGGGTCCCAGGAGCAGGGGTGCAGAGGGGAGGGACTAACTCCTTACACTGAGGGGAAGCAGTATTGTGCTGTTAGGTTTCAGTGATACCCTGGAGAAATCAGGGACAAGCATAAGTCCCATTCTTTATCAGATTAGATGTGAAATTGGGGTGGGGTGAGATTTGTCGTTCTCTTGATAAGGGTGCATCATTCTTCCCCCTCGTCCCCCCTTCCCCATCCGCCCAGGTTTTCCACCCTTATTGATACCAGCTGGTTATGGAAGTAGATTTTAACCACTGGCCCACTGATTGTAAGCTCCTGGACCTGGGTCTGAAGTTTGTGCCCTGAGTCAGCAGGATCGTGAGCACTGGCTAACTGCCATATCCATGGGGGACGGGAGAGGGACTTGGAGGCATTCACGTGGCTGCCTTCAATGACGGCAAATTCTCCCATCATTTTAGCAATAGTGCTGGGTAGAGACTTGGGGCTCCTGATAACAGGAAAATGGGCTTTCAATGTCAAGAGACGTTCTCAGGGCAGACGTATGTGGTTTCACCAAGATGTTACCAGATGTTCACCGAGGGTTTACTCTCCATCTGTCTCCTTGTCATTGTAATGCTATGAATTTGCTGATTGCTGTTCCAGGCAAACTGTACGGGAGAGGTTCGACTGATGACAAGGGGCCAGTGGCCGGCTGGATGAATGCCCTGGAAGCCTTTCAGAAAACAAGTCAAGTATGTCACCCTCCTTGAGCCTGGTTCACCCCGTTCCATCTGAGCATAACAAGGCCGGGCTTCTCAAGATCAAAGATCACTAGGATGTGAGACAGCAGGCTCCCCGCAAAGTGTCAGCCCAATGACTCAGATTTTAGATGAGAGGTTGTGTTCCAGCTTCAGGAAACACTGCAGGTGTAATTGTTTTACAGTGTTCAAGGGCCGCACTATTGATGACTCGGCAGGAACCCAGGCCACACACAAATGACCCTCCCACCTGGGCTGTGATAGCGGACAAACCCCTTACTTTCTCTGCATGGCTTACAGCCTCCTGAAAATACATTTTATTTTTAGAAATATACTTCCTTAACTAGGAAATCTCCACTCCTTGTTGAAAGTTTGTAAACTTTAGAGAAGTAGAGAGAAAAAGTTGCTTAGAATCTCAACCCTAAGAGACTTAATGTTTTGGTACTTACCAGTCTTTTCAACTGTTTTTAACCTAATTGTGATCAAGTGTACAGGTGGTTTTTGCATCTTGCCTTTCTCTTGTATCATGATAAAATAAGAATTGTAAGACAAGCATGTTTGTTAGAGCGTGAAATGGTAGATCCGAATAGGGCCCAGGGGTCCATTTTACATAGGAGAAAGCCGCAGCCCAGAACCACTGGATGGCAGTGCTCCCATGGCCGCCACATGCTGGGCGCAGGGACTGAGGGCAACTGAGAGAAGGGGTGGCCGTGTGCAGGGCAGAGCCGCCCAGAGCAGCTCCACTTACCTGTTCCATATACCAAGGTCCCCAGAAGGAATCCATCTGAGGGGCAGAGGGAGGGGGGGGTGTGCCTGAGCAGTGCCATCTGGGGGCAGTTCTGAACAGGACTGTGCAAACTTCAGTCCCAGTGAGGCGCTGCCATACCACAGCCTTCATTTTCTCATGTGTGGAAGGCCACCTGCCTCACCGCACAGCGCTGGGGAGACCTGGTAAAGTGCAGAGAGGAGCTGGATAGACAGACGGCAGCATCCACTCTTTAAGAAAAGGTACTTTAGTGCGAGCAGGAGGTCATAGTGCAGGAGTACCTTCTAAATTAGGAAGAGGCTTTCCCTCTCTCGAGGGCCCTGGTGGTGGCCACAGAGTGCAAATGAAGACTCCTGTGGTTTCTTTGCGTACAGCCTTCAGAGAGCAGCTCAGGCCTTAATGCAGACTCCTGACCTGCACTGGGTGAGCACATAGATCCCTGTGACTCAGAAGTGTGGTCACCTGAGGAGTTGCTGGCAAGGAGCTCTCAGTGAGGATGTAGCTGTGGCTGGAGCCAGGCTTGTCCCCTGACACGCCCAGCACCTGGGGACTGAGGGTCACTGGGAACCGCACACCTCCTGCCAGAGTGCTTGGTCTGGAGGAAGTTGGGTATTTGAAATTGGTGATTTCACATTTGGTGACTTCCTGTCTGTTGTCTCTAAGAACTAAACGTATGTGAAAGCTGAATGCCTGCGACACTCTTTTCCTATCACAGGAAATTCCTGTTAACATCCGATTCTGTCTGGAGGGCATGGAGGAGTCGGGCTCCGAGGGCCTGGATGAGCTGATTTTTGCCCAAAAGGACACCTTCTTTAAAGACGTGGACTACGTCTGCATTTCTGACAACTACTGGCTGGGGAAGAAGAAGCCCTGCATCACCTACGGCCTCAGGGGCATCTGCTACTTTTTCATCGAGGTATCGGCCGCGTTCCCCATGTCCCATGGTGATTCCCCTGTGGTGCTCCATGCCCAGTGCCATCAGAATCAGCGTCATCCACCTTCACGCTAGGGTGTATTCTTTGCAGGATTGTCTTGCGCAGTTGAGAAAAGATGAAGTGCTAGTCCATGTAGGAAGATGTGAGACTTATGCAGAGCATTTTAGGAAGACTTCCTTTCAAAAGTGACAGTGTTCATATTTTAGCCCCTAAGCTCTTATCCCTTGACTGAGTGATCTTAAGGGAACTGGGACGTTACCCTCAACACAGAAGCTCAGGAGGATGGACGTACCACTCACTGGTGGGCTGAGTATCGGTCTTCTCCTCGACACAGAAGGGTGGGGGGTTCCTACTGCACAGGTGACTGATTAGTTCCTGCATGTGAGGGTGGTCTGTAGACTCAAAAGTTCTGGGAATGATCATAGTTGCTGTACTGAGCACTCACCCTGTGCAAGGCACCTTTCTACCTGCTGTATGAATAACCAACGGGGACACAGTAGCTGGGAGGTGAGCGGTGAGGAGGCAGAGGCCCAGGGCTGTTACTGCCTTATCCTGGTTATATAGCGTGGCAGCGGTGGGACGGACACTGACCCCAGGTCCTTGGGCTTCAGGTCCCCGCTGGCTCTTTTTCCTGGTTGTTGTTGCCCTTTTAGTAGCTCTTGCAGGATATCCCTGAAACCACTGCAAAAGGCTCTGAGAGCTGGGGGAGTTGCCCTGCTCAGTACTGCTAGCTCACCTGTGCTCAATACTCCTAGTTCACCTGTGCTCAGCACTCCTAGTTCACCTGTGCTCAGTACTCCTAGCTCACCTGTGCTCAGTACTGCTGCCTCACCTGTGCTCATCACTCCTAGCTCACCTGTGCTCAGCACTCCTAGTTCACCTGTGCTCAGTACTCCTAGCTCACCTGTGCTCAGTACTGCTGCCTCACCTGTGCTCATCACTCCTAGCTCACCTGTGCTCAGTACTCCTAGCTCACCTGTGCTCAGCACTCATAGCTCACCTGTGCTCAGTACTCCTAGCTCACCTGTGCTCAGTACTCCTAGCTCACCTGTGCTCAGCACTCCTAGCTCACCTGTGCTCAGCACTCCTAGTTCATCTATGCTCAGTACTGCTAGCTCACTCCTAGCTCACCTGTGCTCAGTATTCCTAGTTCACCTGTGCTCAGAATTCCTAGCTCACCTGTGCTCATCAGTATTCCTAGTTCACCTGTGCTCAGTACTCCTAGTTCACTTGGGGTCAGTATTCCTAATTCACCTATGGTTATATTCCTGGTTTACCTGTGGTTGGCATTTCCAAGGGTATTTTCTGTTGTTTCAGGTTTTATAATTTAGGAAATGCCTTGCTTTGCTCATTGAGGGAGCAAATTGTGATTTTAAAATTGCCTGTCAGGTCTTATGAATGTTCTTGGTTCAATTTACTGTCACATGATAAAAATAAGCTCCCGCTAAGCAGCCCAATAGAGTGGTCTTTGTTCCTTCCAGGTGGAATGCAGTGACAAAGACCTGCACTCTGGAGTGTACGGGGGCTCAGTGCACGAGGCCATGACGGATCTCATTACGCTGATGGGTAAGCCGGGTTTCAGTCACGATTTTGTGATTTGGGAGACCAGCTGGTGGGCTATTTCCAGGCTGTCATCAGCATTTGGTGCGTTCCAGCATTCTTCATGAACCACTTCCCTGTTATCTTCAGCTCCCTTGCTCTGCTCACTGTTCCCTTTAAAAGATTGGGTCTGGATGCCTGGTTTCTGCCTTCCTCTTCCTCACACCCTTACCTCCCTGTGTAGCTAAACTCTGTCTTGCCTCCAGGACCCAGCTGGGCACCCCTGGCTCCTCAGCCCTGTCTTGGCCTGTCCAGCCTGTCCCCTAGATTCCCACAACTGTCCTTCCTCTAAACACGTACTAGGTGTACCGGTTAATAATGCAGATTTTTTTCAATAGATGGAGTTACACATATGTTGATATATATGTGATGTGATTTGATATGTATGCTATTTTGTTGTATTGACAATAAGCTTCAAAACTTCATATGTCAAATTTTCTGAAGGTGTTAACATCACAGATATTTTTACACTTAAAAATGTCGAATTTCGTGCCAAAATAAAGAGCATTTGCGGGAAGTTTTAATTCATTACTTTATTTTGAAGAAAAGTGCTGCTGAATACTTTGGGAAGCTTATGGGGAACTTGCTCCATTTCAAGATACTTGTGAACGCTGGATTAAACGCTTTAAAAGTGATGCTTTCGATGTGAAAGACAAAGACGTCTAGGTCAACCGGAAAAGTTTAAAGACCAACAATTACAAGCATTATTGGATGAAGATGCGTGTCAAACTAAAAACAACTTGCAGAAAGATTAAACGTTGCTCAGCAAACAATTTCCGATCGTTTACAAGCAATGGGAAAGATTTTAAAGGAAGGAAAATGGGTGCCACATCAACTGAACGAAAGACAAATGGAAAACCGAAAAGTCATCAGTAAAATGTTGCTTCAACGGCACGAAAGAAAGTTTTTTGCATCGAATTGTGACTGGCGATGAAAAGTGGATTTATTTTGAAAATCCCAAATGCACAAAATCATGGGTTGATCCAGGTCAACCATCAACATCAACTGCAAGGCCAAATCGCTTCGGAAAGAAGACAATGCTCTGCGTTTGGTGGGATCAGGAAGGTGTGGTGTATTATCAGCTTCTAAAACCAGGTGAAACCGTTAATACTGATTGCTACGGACAACAAATAATCAATTTGAACCATGCTTTGATTGTGAAACGACCAGAATGTTCTAGAAGACATGGCCAAGTAATTTGCTTCATGATGATGCACCATCACACACTTCAAAACCAGTTAAAGACACGTTAAAAGATCTTGCCTGGGAAGTATTAACCCACCCGCTGTATTCACCAGACCTTGCTCCTTCAGATTCCTACTTGTTCTGATCGATGGCACACGCACTTTCTGAGCAGCACTTCAAAACATGAAGAAGTGGAAAATTGGGTCTCTGAATGGTTTGCCTCAAAACAAGAAAAGTTCTATTGGGACGGTATGCACAAATTACCGGAAAGATGGAGGAAATGTGTAGCTAGCAATGGACATTACTTTGAATAAAGCACCTTTGATGTTTCTCTTGAAATTATCGTGTTTTCTTTGATTACAAAATCCACTATTATTAACCGGTACACCTAGTATGTCACATCTCTCAGACAGCATCTGCTTCAGCCCGTTTGACATTGTAACTGGCCACAGCGAGGGGTCTTGCATGGTCAGCTCCTTGAGAGTGAGACCCCAGCTCACTCTCCCTGGCATCCTGTTGCCTCACCATATGGTTTGTTGTGCTGTTTCCCAGATGGATGGTGGCTGCCATCTGTAGAGTCTATTGCTCCTGGGACTGGAGTCTACTCTGTCCCTCTCTCTAGTTCTCTCTCAGCTTGGGAGCAGCTATTTTCTTGTGGAAAGTGCATTGAAAAGGCAATATTGGAGAGTGTCATGGTTTTTAGAGGAGGCCTGGGACCACTCTGCTCAGTGTGTCCTGGTCTGTGACCATGGACAGTTCACCTGCCCCTTCGTATCTAAGTCTCTGTCTTAAAATGGGAAGATGGTACTGCTCACCTCACTGGGTTATTACGGTAGTTAACTGACGTATGAGCACAGGTACCCAGGCGCTCACGTGTGCCCAGGAAAGGTGACCACAGGGCTCTTGTGCCAGGACTCCCTGCAGCCTGTGCGCTGGCACCCACCGTTCCCTTTCTTCTCCAGGCTGCTTGGTGGACAGGAAGGGGAAGATCCTCATCCCCGGCATCAGCGAGGCTGTGGCGCCTGTGACGGAGGAGGAGCTGAAGCTCTACGACCAGATTGACTTTGACCTGGAGGAGTACGCCAAGGACGTGGGAGCACAAACCCTGCTGCACAGCTGCAAGGTGCTGCCGTGGCCACGCCAAGACCTGTCCATCCCCAAGCCTCCCAACTGCAGGGGCCCCTTGGGAAGGAGCAGAGGGGCTGGCAGAGATCTGGGCATTTCTGTGGGCACCTGAGTCATCAGAAGGTGCAGACCATTCCCGGGCTGGGTGCTGAGAGGTTGTTAGAAATGTCAAATATTGACTGATGACCACGTGGGCCCTGGAATACATGCAGAGAAAACCTAGAAGCAGGTAGCTCTCGCCTGTTTACGTGTGTGGGATGGTCTCTAGGACAGGCCAGAGACGGTGTAAGGCCTACCTGGCAGAGCCCGCTCAGTTCCTGGTTTATGAGGTCTGTATGTAAGCTCACATTCAGGTCAACCAGCATTAACTGAACTCCTGCGGGGTCTGCATCTCCTTCCTGTGCTCAGGAAAGGGCCAGCTGTGACTAAGAGGGACCTCCCAGAAGACATTCCTGTCTCCTCTGAAAGCTGTCCCCTGAACTTCTCTGTCATTTTCTCCAGAAAGACATCCTGATGCACAGATGGCGGTACCCGTCCCTCTCCCTCCACGGGATCGAAGGTGCCTTCTCCGGCTCAGGGGCCAAGACCGTGATTCCTAGGAAAGTGGTTGGCAAGTTCTCCATCAGGCTCGTGCCCAACATGACTCCTGAGGTTGTCAGCGAGCAGGTACACGGGCAGTGGGACTCAGGGAGGGGGCTGCTGTGCACCGGCAAAGATTCAGGAGCCAAAAGGTTTTCCTCTGAACAACTGAAAAACACAAACCCAAAACCATATGTCCCCACCTCTTGGCTATGGCCAACTCAGTAATTACTAGAATAAGCAGTTCAGAAACTGATCGAAGATAAAGGCCACATAAAAAAGCATTACGTGTAAGTGACCTTTGTCAGTGCTGAGGCATGCCCAAAGCTGATCTCTGACTTCAGGTCAGATGCTGACTTTGGGTCCAATATGTTATGGTGAGGATCCAAGGGAGCACCCTCTGGGCAGGGGTGAGGAGCGGAGGGGAAGACTTCTGTCAGGGAAGATTTCAGAGGGGCAAATTCTGATTGCTGCAGGCCCGCCAGGCTTCCCAGGAGCAGTCACCCAGACGGGAAGGTTTGGAGGATAGAAGCTTCCCTATGGGGAGAGGATGCTGAGGACTGGCATTTTGTCATCAAGAGGTCTCCCTGGGCCAGCACCTGGCTCTATTTTTAGTCTGGATGTGATCTTTTTTAAAAAGCAAGTCAAAGAACAATTTTGAAAACTTGGTTTAAATATTATCATTATATGGGAACATCTACATAAAGGGTGAATTGCTTGACATAAAACATTACCTTTTACCTGTAAATGACTGGCTTTTGATTCTTGATAAAATCCCCTTTTCTATTATCACAGTTATGCAGATCAGCATTTAGCAGCAAAAAATTCACTGTAGACTCACTCTAGACCCATTGTAGACCTGTTATAGTCTCACTGTAGATTCATGGTGGACTTACCGTAGACTAATTGTAAACCACTGTAGACTCACTCTAGACTAGTGGTTCTTAACCTTTCTAATGCCGCGACCCTTTAATACAGTTCCTCATGTTGTGGTGACCCCTAACCATAAAATTATTTTTGTTGCTACTTCATAACTGTAATTTTGCTACTGTTATGAATCGTAATGTAAATATCTGTGTTTTCCGGTGGTCTTAGGTGACCCTGCTAGCGGTTCTCAACCTGTGGGTTGCGACCCACAGGTTGAGAACCGCTGCTGTAGAGCCTAAGACCATCGGAAAACACAGATATTTACATTACGATTCATTAACAGTAGCAACGAAAATAATTTTATGGTTGGGGGTCACCACAACATGAGGAACTGTATTAAAGGGTCGCAGCATTAGAAAGGTTGAGAACCACTGCTCTAGACCCATTGTAGACCTGTGTTGACTCTCTGTAGACTCCTGGTAGACTTACGGTAGGCTACTTACAAGCCATGTGGACTCACTGTAGATCTGCTATGGGTCAGGTGCAGAGCTTTATAATACTTTGTGTCTCTTCTATTTGTGGTTCAGGTTACAAAGTACTTGACAAAGAAGTTTGCTGAACTGCAGAGCCCCAACAAATTCAAGGTGTACATGGGCCATGGCGGGAAGCCCTGGGTGTCTGACTTCAACCACCCTCATTACATGGCTGGGAGAAGAGCCCTGAAAACAGGTCAGACATTCTCCTGGGGACGATGCTAGGGCCCTCAGCGTGTCTGCTAGGGCTCTGCCGTATCATATGACACGTAGCTATATAGTCATGCTCTAAGGAGCATCGACTCTCAGGCTGGGCTGCACCACCAGCCATCCTTGAGAGGGGCTGCTGTCCCAGGGTCCGACTTGGTGCTACAGGTAGTAGGTATGCGGGGGAGCCTCAACCCCCAAGCTAACTATTTCTTTTATTTCGTTCCCTCCAGTTTTTGGTGTTGAGCCGGACTTAACCAGGGAAGGTGGCAGTATTCCTGTGACTTTGACTTTTCAGGAGGCCACAGGCAAGAATGTCATGCTGTTGCCCGTGGGGTCCGCTGATGATGGCGCCCACTCCCAGAATGAAAAGCTCAACAGGTGAGGCTCTGAATCCTCAGTCCTGAATCTGGGTTAGTTTCCTTGTGGATACCAGTGAGAAATCCTGTGAAAGCCAGGGCGTCCCCTGCAACCCTTCCTCCTCCACACCTGCCCCTTTCCTGCTGCTAAGAGGTGATTTCTGGGGTCCCCGCCTCCTGTGCTCTCTACCATCTGTCCTTGGTGGAGGGAACACTGGTGGGAGGTAGGGAAGGAAGCCTGTGGGAGGTGGCGGTTCTTCGGAACAAGGTTCACCCAGTGGTCTGTTGATCTCTGTGCTTCCCCGGCGACTCCTGAAGGACCCCTGCACCTTCCTGTTTGGAAGTCCTCATGTCATTACTGGCTCCATAAGCTACTTTTCTCCTTCCTGGCTTATACAGACGTGATGGGGTCTTTAACCAACAAAGACGGAAGTTGATCTCTGAGTTGGAAGCTGTGAGGAAAGACCCAGGAAGAGCAGAGGAAGATAGGAAACTGGGGTCATCTTGGGGTCAGGGACTAAGAGGCAGAGGCCCTGCATGGAGGGTAGAAGGGAGGGACAGAGACCTGGGTGCTAGGACACCAGGTGGCGGCTTCAGGTCCAAACAAATAACGGGAGGGCCATGATCAAGGCAAGGCCTTTTGTAGTCGGGGGCTAGGTGAGATCCCGTCTATTCGATGAGTCCAGGGCCAGGACTGGTCCCTGCTGGGACACTTGGGCTGAGCCTACATTTGAGAACCAGGTACCCAAATTCTAAAGGCAAGCAGAACTCAGGGCCCGCACACCAGGACGGTGGGATGCTCCCAGAATGCCACATGTATGCCTGGACCTCGGGACACCAGCCAACACCATGACTTGTTCCTCTCCATCAGGCACAACTACATAGAAGGAACCAAAATGCTGGCTGCATATCTGTATGAAGTGTCTCAGCTGAAGAACTGAGAGGCCCTGTGTCCTATGGAGCACCTCTGAAGGCACCCGCCCTCCACCCGCACCCTCTCTGATCGCTCCAGAAAGCAGTCTGTCTTCCTCCTCTCTTGTCAGACCACACACACACATCCAGGAATGGACACAGGAGCACCAGCCTGTCCCTGAATGACATGGCCTACACTGGGCAGTTACACACGTTCAGTCCTGGGGTATCAGTGACCCCGAATGTCAGCTGAATTCTCCGAGATGCTCAGCATGGCTTCGTCTCCAGGACTCACAACAAGAGTTCTTCTGTAGAAGGTTCTGGTTGACATCTAGTCAGACTAAACGGAGGCCTTGCTGATCCTGGCCCTACCTCTGCCTCTGATTCAGGGTCGGGCACACGGAGTATCTAGGTGGGGCGTATGACGAGTGAGGGCCTCCCTTTCTGGTCCCTTGCTGCCCTGTGGGTCTGTCCTTTACTGAACACTGTAACCCTCCTGTCTTCTTGCTAACCCTCCAAACCTGAATCTAACTGGAAGAATCATGTGGTCTGTCTGTGCTGATGAATAAAAAGTACAAATGGAGCATCTGGATGCGTCCCTGCCCCCTGACTTACCTAGGAGCACCCTGCGTGTGAAAGGTGGTGTGTTGTGGGGGCTTCAGGTGGGGGTGGGTCTTCTCTCCCAGCCCCCCAGGAGGAGTGGGAACTCACGGCCCCTCCATAGCTGTTAGGGAAGTGTCTGTCCCCATCCCCATGCCTTATGCTGCCTAGACACCAAAAATCAAGTCAGATTGGTTTAAACAAATGGAGAGTTTATTGGCCCCACTGGTAAAAAGCCCAGAGTAAATGGGAAGCAGGGCTTAATTCATTTCAAAGTCTATATAGTTTGTCCACATTGCTGACCATCTTAACTCAGATCAGAACTGGGATGTGAAAAGGGGCTGCTATATATTGAGCCCTCATACCCATATTGATGGAACAGAATGGTGACATTAGAAGTCTTTGTTTTAGCCCAGCCAGTGTGGTTCAATGGTTGAGCTTTGACCCATGAACCAGAAGGTCATGGTTTGATTCCTGATTAGGAGACATGCTCGGGTTGCAGGCTCAGTCCCCAGTAGAGGGCATGCAGAAGGCAGCTGATCGATGATTCTCAACATTGATATTTCTCTCTCTCCTTTCTTATCTGAAATCAATACAAATATATATATATATGAACACTCATTGTTTTGGCCCCCATACCCTCTCTGACACCTTCACTCCCCAGGTCCTCCCCTGCCCTGGAGTCACCTCCACAGCGTCCTGAAGCCTGTGTTCTGCATTCTCATCTTCCTAACCAGCCATCCTTGTCCTCAGGGAGGCTTACCCTGGGAGATGGTGCTCATCAGGAAAGTACTGTGTGCAGCGGAGGCCTTCTCGGGATTGCCTATTTTAAAGTTGTCCAGGATTGCTTCCCTGTTACTCCACCAGGAGCTGGCCATTGACAAAAATTCAGCTGCCTGTTATTTGGAAAAAGGCAGAACTGCTGGGCTGAGGAGAGGAGGGGCTGAGAGGAGCTTTTGGACCTGAGAGAGAGAAGTTCATCTGCTCTTGTTGGTATCTGGGTCAGAAAGGTGATGCTAGGCATGTGAGGATCCTTAAACCACAACGTGTTCACTAGTGAGGATATAGCAAGGTTAATGTGCCTGAACCAACCAGGGCTTCCCCCATTTCTCTGCTACACGGCCTCGCAACCAGGCCAGGGCTGGAGTCGGCGCCTCTGCCCTCAGTGTCATGGCCCATGACCTCTGCTCCACACCTTGCAACCCTACTGCTGTCCCACCCAGAGACCAGGAGGAGGCAATCCAGAATGAACAGATGTTTCTTCCTTTGGCATCTTACTCAGAAAGTGCTCCCAGAAGTGGGCAATGGGCCTGGCTGACATTCCTACCGCTCTGCAGGAGGGAGACAGATCCTAGGGAGTCAACCTTTAAGTCTATTACACCATGATGATACTATGACATTTGTCCCAAGGAAAACTGAAAAAATAAATAAATAAACAGTAGGTAGCATTAGCTAAAGGAAGGACTCGTGGGACTTCGTTTATCACTTTTCAGAGAAAATTGTAACATCTGCGCCCACCCTGGGGCTTTGGGGAACACCGTGAGTGGTGAGGGAGGCAGTATTAGTCTGAAGTAGGCCTTTTTTGAAATGTTGGTTATTTTAAGCTGGGTATCTTTAAGAAATAAAAGACACAGGAAGAACCTTTACCTTCCCCCTAACTGCCTTTGACCTTCCCCCTACCTACCTATAAGATTTAGACAGGAAGGGAGCTAGCATCATGGGCAACTACAGTTCACTATGAACTAGATGTGATAGACAGGAAGGAACCTGGCAAGCCCTTTACCAAAGTCCTCTAAGTGTTCCCTTGTTGAAGATGGCCCAGCAAACCTTTACTTACCAAAGTTTGCTCTTCCATCTCTGTGAATTACTTCCCTGCCCTTTGAAGTTCCAAACCCACCCCTCCTCTGCTCCTTAGCTCTAGAGGGCACACAAGCCTGAACTGCCCGATTTATCCTCAGGTCTCATATTCTTAGGAGACATCATACATACCTAATAAATATGCTCATTTAGTCCAGCCCAAAGAACTTAGAAGGGTAGAAGGAAAATTAATTTTTCTGTCACTTTGGGACTGTCGGATGAGACCCTGGGCATCTGACATAGGTCGGCACATGGTGAGTAAGAGTTCTTCCTGTGTCAGCACCCCCAGAATCCCCGAAAGTGGGGTCCGTGGAGCGAGAAGGGTAAGAATCTTTTCTTCCCCTCTTTCTAAATTTGGATTAGCAGGAAAAAATTTGTGAAAGAAGTTTCTTGAGCAAACATGGTTTCAGTGAAAGTTTGAATACTCTTGTTTTCTGCTGGTCCTGTTCCCCCTAGAATGGTCTGGTTTTCTTTGTCTATGCCATTTGTCTTGTTTTGTTTTAAGAGCTTGGTTTTGATCTTGTCTTTTTCTCTGGCCTCAGAAGGTGCATATATCCGCGAGCATTTGGCAGCCAGTCAAATAGCCTGGGGCTTCCAGGCAGCTGTAGCCAATTAACTGTCATCTTTTCGCCTTTTTGCCCAACTGTGCCAGCTCTTGGGGGAATTGGTCATGAGGGATCCCAGTCCATAGGGGCCTTTGCCATCTCAGCCTTCCTGTGTTACTGCTTGTAGCAGCAAAGGGCTTTTACTGTCTTAGATATCCTGGGAGTGAACCTTTGGGTCTTGTGGAAATGTCTTGCTTCCTTGGTTAAACCATAAAAGGCTAGGGGATTTGGAAGTTCACAGCCTGTTGGGGTTGAATTATATCCCCCAATATTTGTATGTTGAAGTTCTAACGCCCATCACCTCAGACTGTGATGATTTGGAAATAGGTCTTTGCAGGTGTAGTCATGATGAAGCCATTTTGAGTAGCCTGGGCCCGACTCCAGGATGCCTGGTGTCCTTGTGAAAGGGCGAGTTTTGCACAGAGATATGCTCATAGGGAGATGCCATGGGAAATGAAGGCAGGAATCAGGGATGCATTTGAAGACAGCAAACCCAAAATTGCCAGTGACTGCCAGAAGCCAGGAGGGAGGCCAGGGACCAGCTCTCCCTCACCGCTCTCAGAGGAACCCTGGTTTTGGACTTTTGGCCTCCAGAATGTGAGACAATGGGTTTCTGCCCCGCTTGTGGCAGCCTGAGCAACCCAACACATGGCAAGTAACCCTGACCTAGCTGCTAGGTGGCATTCCATCACGAGGGCCCAGCCATAGGGCAGGGCTCTGCCAACGGCTCAAGGTAACAGTGAGCATTCGCATCACCTCTATCTCAGCTGTGCTGGCCTGGGCCCGTGCACCCACTCACTCTTAGGGTGACACCTGCACACATGCACAGTGATGCTCCTGGGTTGTCATGCACAGCCTAAAAGGCCCCGATGGCCTTCGGTAATATCAGATGACTTCCAGGCCACTACCTCATTGCATGCCTGTGCATACGAGACTCATTGTTTCTCCTCCCCCAAATTGGCTGACTGCCTCTAAAGCATCTTTGTTTTCCAGTGTGAATGGCCCACTATCCCAGCCTTGTCTTCCTTTGAGGCAGATGGTGGAGCACAGACAAGCATTTGCACCGCGGTATATAATGTGACCGCTGAGAGCCTTGGTGAGGTTTCCTCTTCCGCTCTTCATTGAGGTCCAGGGGAACTGCTAGAAGCTTCAGAAATCCTGCTCGATGGACCCCAAACTGGGAAGAATGGTGAGTGAGCCCTCCAGTGTTCGGAGAGCAGGGACCAGAGTGCTGGACGTGTATTCGCCCAAAGAGTGGGGGTGACATGCGGGAGCCAGGCAAACAGAGCAGGTGCTGCATGAGGTCCATGAGCTGCTGCTGTTTAGAAGTGCTCTCAGGTGCCACTATTTCTCCTGAGAAAGGAGCCGTGGAGGTGGTTTACGGTGCGCTCTGGGTGGCTCCCTGTTCTTATAAACACGTGACTTTCTTTTCAAGTGGTTTCCTAGTGTTGGAACGCAGTCATGCTAGGTGGATGGTGGCAGCCAGAGTGTGGACTCGAAGCCCAGGCAGATTCTCTGGTGCACTGGGACCTACCACAGCACACTTGTCTGTGCTCGGTTTTTCTTCACACAGAAAGCAATATTATTAGTAAAACTGTGGCAAACCTCTAGCTGCTGAATACAAAGGGTGAGGTACGACTTAGAGGAGGAGGTGGAGAATAGTATGCATGCAGGCACAGTTGGTGCCTTTCTCACTAAACCCTGAACTCTGCTCCCCCGCCCCAATCCCAAACATTAGTGTGAAGAGTTTGGGGTGGGGACCAGGAATCTGCATTTAAGTGTATGATTGCATCACCTTTACCCATTCACAGATGTATGCAACCATCACCATGGTTGATTTTAGGATATTTCCATCTCAGAAAGGAACCCAGTGCTCTTAGCATTACTTCCCTCTTCATCCCTGCTCCCAGCCCTAAGTGACCACTAATCTCCCTGTGCTTCATTTAATAAGAAGCATTTAATAAGAAGCATTCCCAGGGAAGCAAAAATAAGCATTAATGATTAGAACAAATTCCAGACTCCATTTTTTAGTCCAGAGGGCAGTTGGTCAAGATTTCTAGCCCTCACCAGGTAGTTCAGTTGGTTAGAGTGTCGTCCCAATACACCAAGGTTGTTTTGGTCCTGGTCAGGACACATATAAGAATCAACCAATGAATGCATAAATGAGTAGAACAACAAATCCATCAATTTAAAACAAATATTTCTAGGTGTTGGGCTTGAAGCATCTTTAGACAGTGGTGTGAGGGTGATTTTGATGAATTTCCCGGTTTGTGGGTTCAATGACTCTGGGATGTCATGGGTATTCCAGTGAACGTCCCAAGTGGCCCTCACAAGCAGCAGGCACCAAATGTGACTGCTGAGGGCCTCCGTTTACTGTTGTCCTCCGTGACCCATTGCAGTGACACCTCTGGACTTTATATCCAGTCGCCCAGCTTCAGTGTGGGCTTCAGGAAAAGGGGCAAGAGGAGACTGGTAACCTTAGTGTGGAGAGTTGTAGCCAGACATTGGAGGAAGCTTGAAGACCCCAGGACCTAGTCCAGTTTACAGGCAGATCACATTGCCTCACAGACAGTGAGAGGGCTGAGATCCAACAGTGGTGCACTAGAGTTTCCAATATGGCCAAAGAACACATTTACTAACAGACCAGACACCTTTAGTCTCTGTAATGAGAAGCCATTAATGTTTCAGTATTTTATCTTATCCTAGATAAGATCAGAACATTTATTGAATACCCATCATTTAACGTAACTGAGTATAATTTTAAGGTTTCAAGTTACCAAGAATATTTTGAAACTAATTTTAAGCAGACATATTTTATGAAACATTATCATTGTTTGGGTGACTGGTGCCAGGAGGGGGCTCCTGGAGATGTCACCGGTAGACACGAGATGGCGTGTGTCCAGCCTCAGTCCTCTGACCCTGTCTGGGCACCCAGACTATAAGTGGGGTATCTTCATTTGGGGGCAGGTCAGGAAAATCCTGGAGCAGGACCGTAAGGACAACCCTACCCCACTCCTGCCCTAGTCCTGCGCACAGGACGTAGGTCACCCCTACACATCAGGATGCTAGGCGTCTGTCCCCAAGCACCTCTCCCTGCTGGCCCACAATGCCTCAGTGTCCACCCTCTCAATCGCTCTTTCAGGCAATTACAATCCGCCCCATTCAGAAGCTCTTTGGTTGGGACAGAGGTGCCTTTTGGGAGGCATGGCACTGACAGGGAGCATATGCAGCTCCCAGCAGCAGCACAGGAAGCTGGGGGACTGTCCCCATGGACCCCTAAAGAGTGGGATCCAGAACACCCAGAGGGATTAGGGACTTTGAGAAAGGAGAAGAGAAGGGAGGGATGAGCAGAGCTGGAGCTTTTGGAAGATTGTGGGAGCGGGGAACCCTGCATGGCCTGGAGCCCCGTTCTAACAGGTATCAGCCTTCAGTTTGCCTGGGGCATCCTGTTCCCTCACAGCACACTCTGCCCTGCAGGTGCGCTGCCGGGGCCCAGCGCCTCTGCCTGCCTCGCACCTGGGTCCCGACCCTGAGCTCACCCTGCTGGGCCGCAGTTTTCTATCAGTCCTGTGTCCTGGTCCTAGAGCCTGAGGATTTCTGGGCCCTGGGCCTCTATGCCGGTTAAGGTATACTGGCAGGACACACAAGCTTTTAAGGGAGATTTTCCCCTCTTTAAACTAATCCTGCTTCCCCTCATTTTGGGAAAGTGTGTGGGACACACACACACACACACACACACACACACACACACGAGCTTGTACACTGCAGCTGGCTCCGGGCCCAGCCGGGGACTTTGCCTCCTAGAAGGGAGATCACTGCAGGGATTTCAGATCAACGCTCAGGAGTTCACTCTTAAACCTCCCATCCACTTCCATCAGCACAAGAACACATACTTTAAATGTCTAATTAAAAAGGTAGACTCAAAAACATAATAAATACCTCTACTGGACAAAAGCAAAACAAAAACATTCAGTGGTGAATGGGATGGGGGCAGGGCAGAAACATCTAGAAATGAGGCTGCCACAGGGTCACAGGGTCACAGGGACCCAGCACAGAGGGCAGCGGAGCCGGCACCACTGCCGGAACCAGGACTGGCTGGGTCTCCCGGCGGGTGACAGCTGGGCGCCCACAGCATTTCTCCGCAGAAATAATGACGGAGAGGCGGAGAATACAACTGGTGTTCAGGCAGAGCCTGCAAGTTACTAGTAAAAGTATACGTTAGACTAATAATATCAGACTAGCAATAAGAAAGCTCACAATATTAATTGGGAAGGAGTTTACTGCCACTGAAATGCAAACAGTAGAACATGTTTAAATGGATGTGAATGAAATATGTTTACAACCTTCATGGGATAAATGAAGGACTAAAACCATAGAGAAGAGGCAGGCAGATGTGAATGGAGAATAGGTGGACACGGAGCACAACCAATGAGAAATCCTGAAAATGAAAAATCGTTACTGAGAAACTCAGTAGTTCATGTGCATTCTAGACCAGCCATAATCAAAGAGAGAATGAATCAGCTGGAAAACATGACTGAGGAATTTAGCCAGAAAGCAGAGAAAAAATGGACAGAAAAGATCAGAGAATAGAAGGATACATGATAGATCAAAAGATTCCAACTGTAGTAGGAGGTCTACAAAAAGAGAAAAAGTGAAATGGTGGAGAAGTGACATCAGAAGAAAATTACTAAGAATTTCACAGAATAAACAGACACAAATGAAAATGGGTGCTGAGGACTGAGTATATCAGTCAGACCCATTGTGACGAAGCTGAGAGCATCAAGGAATAAAATCTGAGATCGGTTAGGGAAGAGATCAGTTAGGGAAGAGGATAGTTGAACAGCTAGCCCAGATGCTCTGAATTATGAGACACTGGTGTGAGCACCAGGGAATGTGTGGGATTGGGGGTGGGGGAGGGGGCAGGGTGCAGATAGGCTGCTGGGCTTTGTTGATGAAGGACTTGGGGGCCAGGAGGCTTTGGGTGGTGGAGAGAAGCAAGGACTCCAGGCAGCAGCACAATGAACAAAGCCCCACTGGTGTGTTGTCAGGAAGCTGGAGCCTCCTGAGACTGCTAGGAGGAACAATCATCTGACTCACTTAAATTTTGTGGGTTTTTTCCCCTTATCCATGCTTATAGCTCAGATAGTTTTGTTCATCAACACATTTTGCATTTTCTGCACAATGTTGAAATAGAAAGCATTACACTGGTGAACATTAGCTACTCCTGGTGTCTCTCCTCAGACTGTGCACTTAGCACACACCAATTGGGGTTTTAGTCTAGGACAGGCACCTCTCAGGACATGGGAATATGGAGAACAAGGCCTGGCCCTGATCCAGCTTAAGTTCAAGTGAGTGAGGCGGAGAATATTAAGTGAACAAATAATAGAATATTAGTAACGACAAGGAAATAAAGAGCAGGGTGTGCTGGGGGAATGATGCCCCCAAAATGCATGTCCACGTGGAGCCTCAGAACCTGAGCTGACTTGCAAGCAGGGTCTTTGCAGATGAAATAAAATGAGGTTGTACTGGATTGGGGTACTCCATAATCCAGAAACTGGTGGTGACCTTCTAAGAAGAAGAGAGGACACAGGGACACACACAGGAGGAGGCCAGGTGAGCTGGGGCACAGACCTCAGCAATGCAACTCTGGGCCAGTGAGCACCAAGGACCACCGGCCACCACCAGAAGGTGGGAGGGAGCTGGGTTTGGTACCTTTGCCAGCTGGACCAGCCTGCAGAACTCTGCCCACCAATTCCTCTCTGACTGTCCTCTCCCTGCCACCCCTCCCCTGTCCCTGTCTCCAAGTCCTCTGTGGCTCAGTTCCCACTGCCTTGCCCCTCCCCTCAACTCTCCATGCCCTCTCTTGCCACCTGATATTATCTGTTGTCCCCTGAGATCACTCAGTCACTCATGCAGGTATCTTAGGTTTATCCTGCTAACCCTTTTACACCCAAATCACACAAATGAGATTTAAAAGAAGGAAGCAAAGGCAGTGGCTATGGCCCAAGCATGGTTAGAAGACCTTGAGTTGGCCGTGGGTCTTGACTCCAGGGTCTGCACCCAATCCATGGTTTGGGGTTCACACCTCTCACCCCTCGAAAGGGAAGGGTGTCCCCTGTCCCAGGCTCAGAGCCTAAGACAATGCAGGCCTTGGAGGAGCTCAGGGTCCAGCCCAGTGGTGACACCTCTCTGTGTGACTTCACCACAGTTAGAGACCTGCCTGTGGGAGGAGCAACAGGCACCTCTGGCAATGTCACTTTTTTAAAAAAAAAGATGGTTAGTGTGTTTTTTTAAAGAAACTCTTTTTAAAAAAATATATATTTTTATTGATTTCAGAGAGGAAGGGATAGGGAGAGAGAAATAGAAACATCAATGATGAGAGAGAATCATTGATCAGCTGTCATCTTCATGGCCCTCACCAGGGAATAGAGCCCGCAACCCAGGCATGTGCCCTGACCAGGAATCAAGCTGTGACCTCCTGGTTCATAGGTTGACACTCAACCACTGAGCCACACTGGCTGGGCAGATGATCAAGGATCTTGATGAGAGGTTCAAGGAACTTAGTGAGACTTTCAAGGATCTTAGTGAGAATTTCAAAAAACATGAACAAGGGCCAGTCAGATATTAAGCATACACTAACTGAAATAAAGAATAATTTACAGGGAATCAACAGTAGAGTAGAGGATTCCCAGAATCAAGTCAATGATTTGGAATATGAGGGAGCAAAAAAGACCCAATCCAGAAGAGCAAAAAGAATTAAAAAATATGAAGATGGTATACGGAGCCTCTGGGACAACTTCAAGTGTACCAACATTAGCATTATCTTTCTGGGCCTCCCCAAATCATCGATCGGCTGCCACTGCCACACCCCCTACTGGGGATTGAGCCTGCAATGTGTGGGCATGTGCCCTGATCAAGAACTGAACCGTGACCTCCTAGTTCATAGGTTGACGCTCAAACACTCAGCCACACGGGCCGGGCATCACTTACACTTTTTTGGTCAGGTTTGTCATGTTTGCAGATGACAGTAGGCTCCAGAGGTGGTGCAGAGCCAGGGCAGTGTCTGGGGAAGCCCAGATCACTGGCCAGCATGGAGGGAAGCAAAAGGATCTCAAGAGTCCTTTCTAGGTGACATTGCTGCTTTCTACTTGCCTGCACCTGTGCAGTCAGGGGCGTGGTCCTCAGACCAGCTGGCTGCCCCTACGATGGTGCACCATCCAAGCAGTGTCCTCGAAGGGCCGGATGCTGTGCATGCATGACCTCTGGCCTCCTGCTGCACAGGGCAGTGCTCTGTGCCTGTGTCCAGCCTGCAGCTCCGGGCCAGGGAACACCAAGCCGGTGGTCAGTGCGAGCTGAGCCTGATTCCGAGCCCTACCTGCACCCAGGATTGCGCTGGGCTCCTCCTGCATCCCTTTATCCGGTGATGTCTGTCTCCAGCCATCTGCACCTGGGGAGTGGGCTTCACCTTGGGTTTAGGAGTGAGCCTGAGCTAAGCTCTTTTTTTGGGGTCAGACTGCCGGTCAGACTCTGACTAGAGGATGGTGGAGAAACTCCGAGCTCTTGGGACTTTCTGGGGAATTCTGTTGCTGGAAATTGACCAGGCTGCTCTCCAAAAGCCACGCCCTGACCGCTCCCACTTCAAGACTGGCTGCCAGAGTTCATCTGCGCAGGAATGCTTGGCTCAGCCCAGCTCTGCGGGGGAATTAACAGAATCCAGAAAGGCTGTGGGGGGAGGGGAGGTTCAGCTTTTATTTTTAATCCCGGCATGGTGAGATAGACCAATAAGGCATTTTTCCTGCATTATACCAAACCCATCAGCTCAGTCCCGGGCAGAGCACCTTCGTAAAGCAATCCCATGGGACTCTAGGTGACTTGGTAAGTGGGGTCTTGGCATAGAGTTTCTCAGAGGTGGAAAAGGGTTTGGCTAAAGTGTACCGGAGGAACAGGCCTAGCCCAGGCCCCGTGAGGTGAGGCAGGAAGGCTTTCCTTTGGATTCTTTATTCTGCTCAGCAGCAAACGGTGCAGGAGGGGCTTTATCAACAGCACACCCCACCCAGCCTCCTGTCGGATGCCTGCTGCTTTCAGGGCAAGAGATAGAAGTGTCCTAAGTGTCATTGGCTCTGTGCCTGTGTCCAGCCTGCAGCTCGGTCGAGGCCACCGTCAGCTAAGCTGTCCTGGTTGTTGCTGAGAGCTAGGAGAGGAGGAGACCCCGAGGCCAGCCCAGTGGGAGGAGAGGCTCTTGGGATTGAAGCTGAATTGACTTGGAGAAGGACGGGGTGGGGGTGGGTCCACTGCAGAGGATGTGGACACGCCTTCAGAGAGTCTTAAAAGTTAAAGAATTTAAAAATAAGGCTTAGTGTAGGGGCACTTAGGGCTTTTGTTCCAAATCTAAGAACAATGAGCTGGAATTAACAGAATCTTATGGGGGATGGGGGGTTCTTCTGTGAGGGTCCCGAAGCAGGGCTTCTCCAGCTGGGCTGGGTTACCTGCCCCGCCAAGATAACACTAGGACCGGGCCTCCCGCTCTCCCTGCCCCCTTCACCTTCCTATCCTCCAGCACCTTCTTTTGCAAAGGCAAAAGCCAGGAATAACCCTTCTCAGTCTCCAGGTTGCTGCTGTGCAATTAATTCTAAGTCAAGTGTGACCATAACCCAAGAAAAGAAACAGAAAGAGAAAGGGGTGTGGGAGACTGGGGAAGCGAGTATGTATGCAATGCGGGGACCCCATCCAAGATCCTACAGGCAGGATCAGTGTCCTCAGCCCATCTCTGTGGCAAAGGGACACAGGTGCTCCGTCCACTCTGCGGGCACTGTGGGGAAGTGCAGTCCTGCAGACCCTGTGTGAGGACCCACCACCAGGGACAATCCTTCAGGAAGCTGGGCCCTGCCTGTGCTGTTCCTGTTGGGAGGGGAGGGGACTCCTGCTGAAATACGAACCCTTCTTTCTCCTTAAAATTGCTGTTTTCCTTCTTTTCTTGTGGCTTCCTTTTCTTCAAATTTCCCCATTTTAGTTTTCATTGGAGTGGAGCACCAAATGGTTTTTTAGTGGAAATTGAATGCATGAAAAGTAAAAGTAACAGCTCACATATTAATTTAGATGGATTGCCTACAAAAAATATCCTACTCCATTTCAAAGAGCCTTTCCCGGGCATCCAGAGCTTTTTTTGCTGCTGCTGTCAGTCCTCAAGAGTCCTTTCCTCCTGATTTGTTTGCAGCCCCTAACCCTAACCCTAACCCCCCAGAGCTTAGCTGGATCCAGCCTCATTTGGATCAGAATGAGGCAAAGGATGCTCAGGGACGGCTCATTAGCGCCATCTTCTGGACCAAGTTCTTAACCCGCTTATGAATGAGCAGGGTACACTTTTACCTGAAATTTACCCACTTCTTAGCTTCCTTTTGAGACATTTTTCATATTCAATAATATATTTATACTTTTGAACAAGTGTTCATATTTATGATGATTATTTTTATAGTGACCATATTGCAATGTAATTCACGGAACTTACAATTTACCAATTTAAAGTGTGCAATTCAATGGTTTTTAGTATATTCAGAATTGCACAAACGTTGCCAAAATGAACTTTAGGACTTCCATCATCCCACAAAGGACCCCTTACTCATTATCATCAGTCACTCCCCTCAATTCTGCAGCCCTAGGCCACTAATCTACTTCTGTCTCTCCAATTTAACTATTCTGGACATTTCACATAAATGGACTGATACCATATGTAGTCTTTTATGTCTGGGTTCTTTTACTCAACATAATGTTTTCAGGGTTCATGCATGTTGTAGCATGTATCAGTGATTCTTTTCATGGCTGAATAATATTCTATCTTATGTATACAGCACATTTTGTTCATCCATTCATCCACTGATGGCTGGGTTGCAGCTATTATGAATAATGCTGCTGTAAACATCCCTGTTGAGATTTTGTGTGGAAACATGTTCTTCCTTAAAAACATATCTGAGAGGAACTTCTAGGTCATATATTTAATCATTTGAGGACTGCCAGACTGCTTTCCAAAGCATTTGCACCATCTTGCATTCCCTCCAGCAATGTACGAGGGTTGCAATTTCTCCACATCCTTGCCAACACTTATGTTACCTGACTTTTTTTATTTTAACCATAGGAATAGGTGAGAAGGTATGAAGTGGTGACTCATTATTTGATTTGCATTTCCCTGATGACTAATGGTGTTGAGCATCTTTTCATGTACTTAGTTCATCATTTGTAGATTTTCTTTGGAGAAATGTCTATTCAAATTTATTTTAAATTATTGACTTGTATAATTCTTTATAGTCTAGACACACATCTTCACCTTGGCTCTGTTGGTGCCCAGGGCTGGAGGCCTAGAAAAGAAACTGCCTAAACCTAAAATGGCTCCAGAAAATAAAGTCTAGCTTCAAAATGTGCAAAAGTCCACAAGGAAGAGCTGGTTCGGAAGAAGATGATGAATTAGTTCTGAGCCTGGAAGTCCTGCCCTCTGGTTTTCTGCTCTGCACCCAGCCTGGAGCTACCACAGGGTGGAGGGATGAGTAGGAAGAGGGTGTGGGGGCGGAGGAGGAAGCGGAGAGCGAAGATTGGGGTCATGGACAAGTCCCACATTTATGGGCCAGGAGAGGAAAGGAGCCATCAGGGAGGGAAGCAGAGGCCAGAGAGGTGGGAGGGAAGGGGAGCGAGCCGTGGACCAGGCGGGGAATGTGGCCAACAGCGCCTAAATTATCTTTAGTTCTTCCATGTTACCTATCACACTGTGCTTTTATGTTTCTTTTTAAAGTGCTCTAGCCTCAGGAGCTGATGGAGGAAACCCCGGACGCTGCCCGGGATTCTAGGCAGTCCTTACAAAATATTCTTTCTAATAGAGTGGCAAATCACACATACAAATTGTATTATTTTAAAAATTACAGCACACTTCTCTCCCTTACAAACATTGCCCTTCACACCATATGTGTGTGTTATGACGTAAGGGGAAGTCAACCAACGGGAAAGATGATCACAGGAACAGACTGAGGGAGGCTGCTTCCAGACAAGCTCGTCAGCCTGCTTTCTGTCTTATCACAATCCGTTAGCACTGAGAAGGCAGCGCTTGGGGAAGCGGAGCACAACAGAGATTTCCCGTTCTGCTACCTGGTGTTGTTTTAGCCTGAGTGACTGCACGCAGCTGTGTCGGAGAACAGACTTCTTGAAGTATTTGCGAGGTCGAAAGTCCAAACCCTGGTACTTATTTTGCTTCCTCCCCTGTGCCTGCCCACAGGCGTCAGCTCTCCTTGCTCTTCTGCTGCTGCTTTTGGGAGGCATGTCCTCTCCATCCTCCCCCCACGCTGGGCTGCTTGAGAAGGTCTTCCGGTACATGGATCTGCATCAGGATGAATTTGTGCAGGTTGGAGAAACTACAGGCGGGACACTTGCATGAGATCCCTTTTGGTGTCTGAGTGAAAGGTGGTTTGCTGGGAGATGTGGGGATTTTTGCCTGACAACTTAATTCCATTTAAAATGCCTGTGGTTCTTCATTGAGTTAAAATAGTCACTATTAGTTAGGTTGAGGGAAGAGATCTCTCCCGGCCATTCCTCCGGAAAGGGGCGCTCTGTTCCTTTCCAGTACACTTGATCTAGGGGGCTGTCCTTGGAGTCTGGCAAATGTTGAGCTCACGTTTACTGGGAACCCTCCTGAGATTGCCGTGGTCTCCTCGCTGAGGTCCTCTCCTGGCTGAAACTCACCTCCCAAGGACACCACCCAGAGTAACACCGCCCGGCTGCAGCAGCTATCAGTCCAGAGTTCTGCCAAGTTCAGTGTCAGATCTGTTGTTTTGTAGTCCATGTGTGATACACACTTATCTTCTCCTTGGCAACCCTCTGCTTTGTTCCTATCTCATCACGTCGGGGCGGGAGATGGGAAGGAGGCCTGGGAGGGAAGCAGGAAAGGGCTGGACTCAGTCTCCCCTGCAAGTCCCTCTCCTACCCCACTTCTCTGTCCCCCTCAGGCCAGGCCTGCACCGCGGCCCCAACTCCCTGAGCTTTCACCAACTCTGCGCCCTGCGTCCCCATGTCATGTCCACACACGTGTTCAGTGTGTGGTTATTTGATCAACCAGTCAATGTTAGGACCCTTATTGGCACTAAGATGTGAAAACTCTGTGTTTGGTGCTAAAGCACTAAGCCTGACCTTCATGGACCCTGCCTCACATGGGAGTATTAACTTAACCTGCTGCCCACTGCATTTTCAAAACCCAAATGGGGGTTCCCATGTAGGTTGGAATTAGTGTGTGTGTGTGTGGTGGGGGTGGGTGGGTGCTGTGTGGATTTGGGTGCTACAACCAGGGTAAGATCCAACTGGAATAAACTGGGGAGTCCAGAGTTAGTCACTAAGACACGAGTGGTGTCTGGTGAGACTGCTGTCCCGGGATAAGCCCCTCGGTGCCAACACTGGGATGCGCCGGATTATTATTGTAACTCCATGCTGGCTGGCCTTCCCTGAGCACCCCTGGGGCCGGGCATCGAGCTAAGTCTCCAGGCACCATCTCTCCCTTGGTCCTCCCTGAAGGGAAAGCGTGTTTTCTTCCGCTACTTCGTTCACTTCTGCACCCAGGCGAGTGGGTTTCCCCACCACGAGCAATCAGGATGTTTGGGAGGCCTCATCACATGGCATGATGAGTATTAACTCGGCATCCAGCCCTCTTCCCTCCAGAGGTGGGGGGGCTGGGGCTGAAAGTTCGAGACCTCTCATCACAGCTCAGACTTTCTGGTGACCCCTCCCCACCAGGAGCCACCCAGAGTGGCCCCATTACAACAAAATATTCTGCTCTTGCCCAGGAAATTCCAAGGGAGTTAGGAGCTCTGTGTTAGGAACCTGAGTCCAAGAGCAAATATTAGAACTGAAGATGACCCTGACATTTCCATCACTTAGGAAGTTGTGAAAGTTTTAGGAGCTCTGGACAACAGGTGAGACAAAGACCAAAATATATATATTTCCCATTGTATTGCAACCTCACAGTCACCGTAACCTCAGACAAGAAAGCTGAGGCTGAGAAAGTGCATGGAGTATTCTCCAAGTCCAACTCTGATGGGCAGACCAGGGTCAGGAGCTAAGGCTGCCTGCCGCCCTGGGGGTCCTGGAGGAGCAGGTGGGGCTGACCACAAAATCTAAGTACAAAGGATGGTTCCAAGGAGCCCTGCAGCCTGCTGAAGCCGCCAGGGGGTCAAGTGGGGTGCTCTGTGAGGTCCAGAGGCCTTCAGGGCATTGTGGGAAGCCAGTCCTGGCGGGGGCATGGCCGGTCAGCCCTCTCAGTGCTAAAAACCAGAACGGGTGGGTCAGGATCTGCCCTTCTTTGCAACCCTGGTGAACCTACGGGGGCACAGGCCTGGTGTTTGGGAGAACAGCCTTCCACCCCACCTGCCCTGTCCCATTCTCCTTTTGACCCAGCCAGCTCTGGCTTCTATGTTCCTGATTACACTTTCAGCTTGGCCATTGACTTTTGAATATCAAGGTCAAATGAAGGACATTGGGGATTCTGTGCCTCCTGTGCTGTGTCATGCTAATCACCCTGTGGCCTGTCCTCACAGAGGCTGAAGGAGTGGGTGGCCATTGAGAGCGACTCCATTCAACCTGTGCCCCGCCTCCGACAAGAGCTCTTCAGAATGATGGCCGTGGCCGCAGAGGAGCTCCGGCGCCTGGGGGCCAGCGTGGACCTCGAGGACTTGGGCTCTCAGCAGGTGCTGGCGGTCCCTCCCTCCCCCATGAGCTGCCACTTCCCTGTGCATCGGCCATGCCCTCCCGTGGTGGTGGCAAGATCCTCAATACAAACACCCATAGAATTCCTCCTCATCCCAAAGCGGTTGCCATGTTGATTTCTCATCATGTCAGGACTTGGGTGGGATGGGAGGGAACACAAGTGAAGGAGGTGAGCCAAGGCGACTCATCCTGGAAAGGCCCCTGTGCTGTTCACACCCTGCACGCAAGATTCAAACTTTCCCAAGCTCTAAGGCATCTTTCTGAGGCTCCAGCCTCTCATCAGAATCACTTCCTGTTACTGCCCCTTGGTCACAAATGGCAATCTTAAATCTTAGTGCCCAGCGCTGCCTGGCTTAGCATTGAAAGTCTCCCAACGGTTTGTTTCCAACACCCAATTCAAGGTAGTTGAGTCTGAGTTCCTATTGAAGAGCATGCTCAACTAAGTTTCCTGTTTATCAATGGTATCTGAGGAAGTGCTTTGCTTTAATTACACTTCATGTTTTAATTAAAAGTGTCTTGTGATACTATGTTAAAGCTGGATAAAGGGTGATCAGAAAATTATATGGGCTCTGCCAGGACCCAGGGGTAGAAGCAGGACTCCCAACATCATGTCTTTGAATTGTCAGGAAGAACTAAACAGCATTTACTTAAAACTACAACCCATTGTCCCCCTGCAGCTGCCTGATGGCCAGACTCTCCCGATACCTCCTGTCATCCTGGCTGAGCTGGGGAATGATCCAGGGAAACCCACCGTGTGCTTCTACGGCCACCTGGACGTGCAGCCGGCCACACAGGCCGATGGGTGGCTCACAGACCCTTACACGCTGACGGAAGTGGATGGTTAGTGATGTGCTGATGCACAGAGCTGGTGCTTCTGTGGATAAGGGATGCTCACAGGGTTAAGGATTTAAGACGGGCCTCCCATCACTGGCTCCAGGTCTAACCTGTTGTTGTTAAGAATGAACTAAATGCCACTCTCATGGTCTACAAGTCGGTCCAATGTAGCCAATTTTATTTCATTTGGAAAAGAAACTTCGAACCTTTGTGCCTGTGGGTGAATGAGTGCCCCAGGCTGGAGTCCTTGGGCTGTGAGGAAAACAGTTGTCTTGGTCAAACGTTTCCTTTTTAAAATTACCAACTATAATTTCTTTTTAAAGAAAAGAAGAAAGGTTAATGGAGCTACAGATACCCTTTTTTCATTCTTTTGCTAGTTGTAAAATCTCAGAATGAAAGGTTGTTACATGACCGTCTGTAACACAGGCCCTTTTCCATGAATTTGGATAAAATACCTCATAAAGGATCAGTATATTTCAAGTGAGCTTACATTTCTGTCTAGCTAGTGGCCATACTCTCTGTACATAAGAAATCACACTTTGCGATTTCAGTGTAAGATTTGTTCTTGGAAGCAGAAAGCCCTGTTCAAGCAATTACCCATAAAACAACGTTTGTTTTTAACTCACTCAACTTGGCAGAGGTACCCATGCTTTTCTGAAAATTCTTCCCCCATTTTTCAAGGAAAACTTTACGGACGAGGAGCAACAGACAACAAAGGTCCTGTTTTGGCGTGGATTAATGCTGTGAGCGCATTCCGAGCCCTGGAGGAAGTAGGTAGCCAGTGGTGTTGGGGAGGGAGCTGGATGATGATGACTGACAATGACGGTGATGGTGACAGTGATGGTGACGATGATGATGGCACAGGCAGGATGCTTTGAGTCCCTCACTGTGCTGCAAGCTTTCACCTGAATTTTTGTCCTTTCCTCTTCCCAACAGTCTTCTTAGGGCTGTACTCTTATAATAACACCCATTTTATAGATGAGGAGAGTGAAACTTGGGACAGTCAGGGAGCTTGCTCAAAGCCGCCCAGCTGGTCTGGGGCAGACATGGTACCTTGAGCCTGTGCTGCTGACCACATGGAAAAAACAAACAAACACATACAAAAAGCATGATGAGCCTGTGGCTAAGTTACTCTCACTGGGACTTGCCTTTTTCACCTTTATCTTACTTTGACTTGTATTATTTATCTCCTCCTCCTTCTTATCACAAAGTTTGATTTTATTAATAGATACAAACATACACTTTAAAACAACACATTAGCTATTTTATCAATGATCAAGTTAGAGATCCCTGGCATGTGACATCCTGTTTGAATCTTTAGGCCTCTCCATTCTTGTGAAATGTAGTTTTCATAGGTGTGCCAGTACAGGTACTGGAAAGGTAGGGGCTGCCTCTCTCGGGCCATCAGAGGACATGTTGGTGGCCCAGGTTTGAGTCTTTTACTGTCCCACCTGATGTTCTCACAAGGGTGGTCTCATCTCACACCACCCTACCTTCTTCTGATGAATGCACTTAGGCTCCTAGCAGAGGAGTCGATCTGTGTGGCCCTGGGCAGGAGACCTGGCCTCTCTGGGCCTCAGATCCTGTCCTGTAAAAATGAGGGTGTTGGCCCTTGGCTCCCTCCGAGGATTTTATGGGGCTAACCTTAAGGATACGTAGCCAGCTATCTTCTCCTTCACATGACTTCCCTGAATCAAGCACCTCTGTACACTGGAAATTGAAGGAGGAGGTTTAAGGTCAGGGTTCCTGCATGCTGGTCTCCATCCAGCCTCTTCCGGGAAGAAGCAGGGAAGCAGTGCTCAGGCCCGGGCGCTGTCCCAGTCCAGGCCCAAGGCTTAGATCTTTGATGGCGTCCCTTGCTCCCAAATCCTGTCCCTCAGAGCAGGGCCTGACTCTGTGGTGCCTTCCCCTGGAGGAGATTTCATTAGGCTTCTCTTTCGTGAGTTTCTTTTCTCCCAGACATAAGCAGAAGGTGGGGCGGCGGGCGGGGGTGGTGCGGGGGTGATGGTGGGGGGACATGTGACTGCTTTGGACTCAGCTGCTTTATCTCACTAAGAAATAGAGTTTGAGTCAGGATAGTTTGCTGGTGGGTCCTTCGACCACTGAAACGTTGCCTTGTGATTCTTGACACTCACATTGGTCAGCCTGAAAGTTTAATGTGGCCTTGGTTTCTCCTCTCTCTTCCTCTCTGTCTTGAATTCTCTCCCTAGACTTTCTTCTCTGTCTCTTCCCTCCCTCCGTCCCTCCGTCCCTCCGTCCCTCCCTCCCTCCGTCCCTCCCTCCTTCTCTCTCTCTCTCTCTCTCTCTCTCTCTCTCTCTCTCTCTCTTTGTTTTTTTCCCCCCTTCTTTCTTAAGAGGAGGGAAGCAATATTTATATGATAATTCCTATATAAAGGCCAAAATCTGCTTTGCTTTTAAATTTCAACTCTGAAGCTTACATACTTACAAACAGTACATAAGCCAGTTAATTCTCTCTAAGCCTCTTTTTCCTCATCTGTGAGGTAGGAATGATCACTTCTCCCTCGGGGCATTGAGACGACTAAATGAAGTAACAGTCAAGGGACTCCAGTGCCTACGAGTGCTGGGCCCTATGACTGCTGGCTTCTTCTTTCCTGGTGCCCTCCTGCCCTCCGCCCTCTCACCCCCTTTTCCTGTATCTTGTGCAGATCACTAGCCGTGCGTCACCTCACCGGCCCATCTCACCCAGAGCCAGATCGGCTGTCAGTGCCCATACCGCACAGGGAGACAAGTGAGCTGCCTGGAGGTGGACTAGCTTGTGCAGGTCCCTTGGGTGCCAAGGGACAGAGCAGAGACCAAAGCCCCGGCCGGCCTGCTGGTCTGCCACCCTCTTCCAACACTTAGTAGCCATTGGCTTGGATTTTATTAATCACCTTTTGCCAGAAAATCTTAGACTTTCCAACTACCTCTCAGTCATGTTGACTAAGTGTTAATAAAGAGCTTTTGAATATTAAGATTTCAGAACTGTAGCTTGACTTCCTAAGACACATAGAAATGTACACAAATGATACGTTTGAACAAATCATTATCCCCACATGCTCTAAACCAACAGAATGGCCGAAGGTCATATTTTCTAATACATAATCCTCTGCTCATCCTGCCTTTGTTCATCTTTGGCCAGTCGGTCCTACTCATTAGAGCTAATTAGTATGTATGTGCTGCCGTTTGTCTGCGTATAATCACTTTTAGAGTCTCCTACGTGTGTCTTCTGCTCCGGGAAGAGACTTTGACCTCTCCTCTTCATGTGGCTCTCAGAGATAGGAAGTTATAAATTATAGAAATACAATAAGATCAAAACCAAATGGGGGAAGGGCACATTGTAAAAATTTTAAAGGAGTGATTCTGAGCCCTAATATTAACTGGAAAAAACTCATGTTCCATTCTGCTGCATGATCAAAGCCTTTGAATAAGTTAAAAGGCAGATTGAACTCATAGTTGAAAAATAACAGATACTCGAAATAAAAATTATCCTAGGGCTTAAATATTAGCCAGTCTTTCAAAGGAAAGAGTTCTCGTTTATCATGCTCAGAGTTATGAGTTCAGAAAGGAGATTTGTAATAGAATAACCTTTCTTGAAAAATTCGTTTTGGGAAGAAGGAAGAAAGGGCCTCTGTCTGGGGCAGCCCCGCAGAGCTCTGTGGTGTAGATGTCGCTGCTTTTAGGAATTCCTTCCCCAAATCCTTCATCAACATTAAATTGGTGGGTCATGCTGGAATGTGTACACTGGGCATAAACTTGAACTCTCCTTCACAACCGTGGTTGAAACTCCTTTGCTGTAACAGAGATGTTGGGAACGTGAATAATTCGCATATTGAACACATGTGATGATTACTGTACTTACATTAAATACACACTGGCCCTGGGTCTTACAAGGTGAGTGGGTGACTGTGTGGTTTTTGACAGATTGGTTTGTCCAACTTTTGACTTGTTAACTCAGGATCTCCCCGTGAACATCAAGTTCATCATTGAAGGGATGGAAGAAGCCGGCTCTGTGGCCCTAGAGGAACTGGTCAGGAGAGAGAAGGACAGGTTCTTTTCCAGCGTGGACTACATTGTGATTTCAGATAACCTGTGGGTGAGCCAGAGGAAGCCAGCACTCATTTACGGAACTCGAGGGAACAGCTACTTCACGGTGGAGGTATCGGCAAACCCTGGTGGCCTGCTGGGAGGAAGCCACCCTGGGGTCTGGGAGGGGCAGAGACAAAGCTGTGTGAGAGCACAAAGTTCTCCCAGGATGCTCACCTGCCTCTGGGAGGTCCTGGGACGGGGTGTGGGGTTCATGAAGCCCCCACTGTGAGCCTGTGAATTGTGCATCTTTCTGCAGACAGGATTGAGAGGGCTTGTGACTCACAAGCCAAGAGATTTAGGGACTGCAGCTGTGCAAAGTGGAATCTGGAGGCAGGCCCAGCAGCCTCCGGGGAGTGGGGGGAGGTAAGAGCCTGCTGACCAGGTGCTAGGGCTCCTGGGAGGGCAACAGTACCTAATCCATGGGGCCTGCCTGCTTCTGGGACGGAGGACCAGGGGCGCTGGCATTGCGAGGCCTGCATCCCAGTCTGGCTCAGTGATTGCACATACAGCCTGTGTAGGCCCCTTACCCTCCAAGTCTTGGTGTCCTTACCTCTAAAGTGAGCACAGCAAACCCTCCCACAAGCCCCTAGGGTTGTGTGATGGCAAAGTGTGACAGCTAGTCTGCTTCCTTCTCCTCTTCCATCAATACAGACAGCCTGGGACAGAGCACACAACTCAGAATCAGAGAGTCCCTCCTGGAAAATCGCCTGTTATTCAGCCACTTTAGTCTATTTTCTAATGTGACAAGGTGGACACTAATAATTGCACCCTGTGGGAACCCAGTGGGACAGGAAAGAGGAAACACTCCTGGTCACACCTTAGAGGTGCACTGGGCAGAGAAAGACCATCTGGGCAGGAATGATGGGAGGAGCTGAATCAAAGAGACAATTTAAAAAAACACCTCACTGGACCTTGGTAACAGATTAGATATGGTGTGCATAGGAGGAATCCAAGATAATTTTAAGATGACACATTAACAGGACTGGGGACTATCCTTGTTCTGGAAATGAGCAAGTTGGTAAGAAGTCATCATAGCAGAAGGTGTTGAGTTGTCTTCTAGACCTGAATTTCAGAAAGTAGTTGCACACCAGGGGGATCAGACATATAGGTGTGAACATGTAGGAGTGTGGGGCTGTGAATGAAGCCCAGTGAGCTAGTTCTTGGGGCTCTGTGTGTAGAGGAAGAATGTGCCCCAGAATAAGCGGTGGGGGTGGGAGACCGAAGAGAAGTTACGAGGGGAGACATTAATAAAACTGTCCTACAGGCAATAAAAGAATACAGAGGAGAAACTTGCTCAGAAACCACAGGAGGAGAATTTTCCTGGAAGGAGGGTGAGCAACAGATGGGGATGAAACCAAGAGGAAGACAATAATGTAGCCATCAATAGTTTGGTGATGTTGGATAGAACCATATTTGTGGAATAGGTGGGGGCTAGTCAGGCTCAGGGATTCAGGACACATGGGGAAAGAAGACATGGGAGCCATGTGACTGGACAGGAGGAGGAGCGATGTCAGGGTGCTCACCTGAGTCCTGAGGGACACTGGTTGGGCGTGTTTCCCACCATGTGAAAGCTACAGCTACAAAACAACCGTAGTAGCACCTGTCTTCTCTTCTACCTGTCTTACAGGTGACATGCAGAGATCAAGATTTTCATTCAGGGACCTTTGGTGGTATTCTTCAGGAGCCAATGGCTGATTTGGTGGCTCTTCTCGGTAATGTCTTATTTCATTTCACTTTTTTTTTTTAAAAAATATATTTTTATTGATTTTTTACAGAGAGGAAGAGAGAGGGATAGAGAGTTAGAAACATCGATGAGAGAGAAACATCGATCAGCTGCCTCCTGCACACCCCCCACTGGGGATGTGCCCACAACCAAGGTACATGCCCTTGACCGGAATCGAACCTGAGACCCTTGAGTCCACAGGCCGACGCTCTATCCACTGAGCCAAACCGGTTTCGGCTCATTTCACTTTTTAAACATCAAGCAATCTCCTAAAATATAGTTCTATTTGACCCAATGTGTCTCTTCTTCCTTGGTCCAAGCCAGCTCTGAATAGAGGTGCAGTAGAAGAAAAAACATATTCTTAGCTTCCCCCTTGTCTAAATGTTCCTTGGGCTTATTAAGTCCATGTTACTTTTTTTCATGGACTGAACCTCTTCCTGAATTTTTCCCTTTTACTGGATACTGTGACACATCTGGCCATACGCAAAGACAATGGCATAGCATCAAGAGACTTCTGGGGAGGCTCTCAGAATGATGCCAAATATCCTGGCACCACTTGGCTTCCTTTTTCCACGTTGCTGTGCCCCCAAGGTTGCACAGAGACTCCAATGAGTTTGCCGATTACACCTGCTTCTGACCTCCTGTGGATACCTGGTGTGCGCAAGCGAAGTTAGGGGTTGTGTGTGGTATTCCCCGAGAGCCCATTTGCCCACCTTGATTCACCCTGTGGCTCTTGCCTATATCAGGACTGCCCAGCAGCTGGGGTGGATCTCTGGGAACTGAAGGAAGCTTCATATTCAGGGGCCTTGCTTGCAGGAGCCCCTTCCACAGTCCTGTCAGGGATGTTGCTCTTTTGTGTTTGAATGTTGGTGTTCTTTTCAAACAGAGGTTCTCAGGCTACGTAAGTTCAGGCCACAATACCGGGGTCTGCCTCATGTGGCACAAAGTGCACCTTTATACAAATTTTACAACATGCTTGGCAATTCAAGACAGAATGCAAGCCATTTTCCTTTCAAGTGTTTAAATTGTTTCCAGAAGGATTCAGAGAGCATGCAACTTAATATTTGGGGGTGGGCAAAGGCCAGTTCTCTATTTTACTAGAAATAATTTTTTTTCTTCCCTAGGAGCAACACCTTCATATCTTTATAATGCATTTCAATCTCCCTCTCTCTCAAATGGAATGAAAAGGGTTTCCCTTTTTTAAACTTTGAAACAATCCTTAACAAAGTGATACTGGATTGTGCCCACCATGTGGTTTTCATCTGCTGTGTATGTAAGGACGCAGGGTTGAAGCTCTATGAGGACTGATGCATTACACCTAGTCATTGGGCACCTGCTGTGTTCCAGCGCCTGGTGAATGCTGGGATGTGACCATACACAGACCCACCTTCCGTGAATGAGGGCACTGTCTCTGAGCACACGAGGCTAAATAACCAGTGTGACCCCACATGAGTGGACCAACAGGTGGCTTAGCTCTGATTAAGCCAAGGGAAACCCCCTATGAAAATCTACTAGTACACGGATGGCAGTAGTGCAACGTGTAATGGCATTCCCGGCGCTTTAAGAGGACCACAGACAGCAAGGCCTGAGGGTTGAGAGTGTCAGGAGCAAAACGTGAAGGGAAGATGTCACTGTTCTGGTTTTCAACCACATCCTCCTCAGCCCCTCCCCTTGTCCCCCAGGACTTCACCCAGAATGTGTCACTGCACTTGGGGTACAGTACCGCAGATTGCTGTACAGCATCCATGGCCCTGAGTTATGGAACTTCCCTCATTTAGCCCAATACAATATAGTATGTTAAGGTCATGATACAAACCCAGTAGTAAAGTTGAAGTCAAACATTAAGTTGGGCACCGAGTGACTGGGACTGGCTGTCATTGATTTGCAGTCACCCTCACCAAAGTCAGAGCAGAACATAAATCCACCACCAACAGTAGACTCACTCAGTGTCCCTTTAATGAACGTCCCCAAACTTCTGCTGACATCCTCCCAGGCAGGGATAGAGCTGCCTGTGGACCCACAACTATTTCTTTACCGTGTGCTTTGTGATTGTTGACCTTAATGGAAAGATTTGAAAATGTAGTGCCTCACAGTAATTTTCTGGCATTGTCAGGTTATAATCACATTAGGAATGTGGACATAGTTTTATGAAGTGTCTTTACTTGAATATAAGTCCCTAGATGGACTAAGGACAGATCTGGCTGCCCAGAGACGTTTTTCATCATTTATGTTCTCTACTTGCTGGTTGCATTGTATCTTTGATAAGTACTTTCTCGAGATAGTGAGCAATGTCTACTAAATCTCGAGTCTGCTTCTTTTATAGATATTCTTTGATGATTTCCCTGATTCCTATTAATCCCAAAAGTCTTTCATAAATAACAGCCCAGTCGACTGCTCATCACCATAAAGGCTCTCATGGTCCTGATGGATCTCACAGACTAGACCCCAATATTATGCTTTTGATTAATGCTGAGTATTTGTTATATTATTATGTGTGGAGGGGAGAGATGTTGAGAAGGAATGATGATTTTCAGTTTCTCAAGTATTATGTATATGCATACACATATATATCTAAACATTTTTATAATGAATACATTACTTTTTAACTCAGGATATGAGAAAACTTTTAAAAGTTGTTATGTTTATGCTATAACAGGTAAGAGTTGGGAACATGAATGTAATGCAGGTGAGTCAAACCCCATTTTTAATTGATTGCAAATCCATGTTTTCATCCTTCCATCCACAAGATAGACATTACAGCAGGTCTGGCACAGGCTGAGTTGGCCTGGTGACCTGCTCCTTCCTGTACCATCCCCCTCTAGGGGTCCCGCTGCCGGGTCTGAGCATCAGCCCAGAGGAACATCTGTCTGGCTTTGTTTCCTGTGTGTCCTGTAGGTAGCCTCACAGACTCCGCCGGCCATATTCTGATCCCTGGGATCTATGACCACGTGGCTCCTCTCACAGAAGAGGAGAAAGAATTGTACGGCGCCATCGACCTGGACCTAGAAGAATACCGGAACAGCAGCCGGGTTAAGAAATTCCTGTTCGACACCAAGGTACAGCCACCAGCTGACGGCTCTCTGAAAGGAATGACGATACTAAACCACTTTTCCCATTGCCTGGTCTGCGCCCTGCTCATCTCCGCATCTTGGCACTGACAGCAGTTAATTCTGAGGCTTGTCATGGTCTAGATCCAGACCTTCATCTGGGGGCCATAACCACAGAGCATTTCCTTTCACAGCCCAGCCTTTCCTAATCCGTTTACTAGACTCAATCCCAACCAGCTGGGCTTCCTATTCCTTCCAAGAGTGAGAACAGCCTGCAATTGTTCAGCTCCAAGACCCCTCACTGTTCATTTTTCTAGACAAAACCAGGAGCCTCAGAGCTCCCTGTAAATGGCTGCCTCGCTGCCTCAGTGTAGTCAGTAAGCCCAGAGGCAGAGGCATTGTTAAGGGCAAATTCGGACTTTTTCCTTTGCCACCTCCTCCTGCTGTGGAGTGTGGGCGCTCGGCTGCTTCCCGGGGGGAGGGGCGGGGGTGATGCAGGAGAGCGAGGAGCCCTGCTGGACGCAGGGGCGGAGTTTACTAAGAGGCGGGGTCTGTTTCCTCTGAAGAGCTTAACTTAGGTGGCCACAGCCAGAAAGAAAAAGGCTGGGACGCCTGAAAAATCAAAGACATTTACATGCAAGTTGTCACTGCGATGACTGGGGATGGAAATTTATAACTGAACTCACATTTCTGAAAGGGCCCCTTTGCCATCTACCAACTGGAAACTTCAGAGCTCCGGTGAGGAGGGGCCTTTGCCATTGGAGTCACTTGGGGAGGTGACAGCAGCGCAGGACCTCATGTCCTGAGGGAGAAGGTCACTTGTGTTATCAGTCCAGACGTAGCCAAGCAGGGTGATAATGAACTTGTCATCAACGGTGTCGCTGATGTACAGAAACTGGTGATGTAAGCAATCTAACTGAACTGATTTTAATCAGGCTTTCTTGTACATAATAAAATAACTTTATTTTAATTCAGGAGGAAATTCTGATGCACCTATGGAGGTACCCATCTCTTTCCATCCATGGGATCGAGGGCGCGTTCGATGAGCCCGGAACTAAAACAGTCATACCTGGCCGAGTTCTAGGAAAATTTTCCATCCGCCTGGTCCCTCACATGAACTTATCTGTGGTGGAAAAACAGGTAAGAAACCTGCATGGTTCTGCCTAGGAGCACCCTCCCGAGAGCCGCACACCCCTGTGGAGTGAGCAGTGCAGGTGTTGGCATTGAAGTACCATTTTTTTTCCAATATAAAAGGGACTGCAACACATGTAAAAAAAAAAAAGATATAATTTTTGTTCGCTAAAAATCTCTTTCCTCGATTATATTGAAATTACAGTAGTCAGATAAATAACCATTTGGAGTTGGAGTGATGGAAAAATTTAAAGAATTAAATGGTAGCTATAAAGGCGAGATTGGTTTTGTGCACAGATGAAGAAGCTAACTGGCTGGTTGGATGGAGCCAGAAAATCTCAAGTGCCCATTGCTTGTCCACCTGTCTGAAATGAACACTCTGACAGGAGCCATTTTAATGAAAATGTTATCTGGAAGGATTTGTATGTCTACATTATCCACCTGTCATCAGTAAACTTCAAGTTTAATAGGAGGTAAACTCTGAACAAATGAGCTCAAGAAATACCTCATTCCAACTCTCTCTACCCCACATTCCTCTGTTACTGTCTTCTAGGACAGTGGTCGGCAAACTCATTAGTCAACAGAGCCAAATATCAACAGTACAACGATTGAAATTTCTTTTGAGAGCCAAATTTTTTTAACTTAAACTTCTTCTAACGCCACTTCTTCAAAATAGACTCGCCCAGGCTGTGGTATTTTGTGGAAGAGCCACACTCAAGGGGCCAAAGAGCCGCATGTGGCTCGCAAGCCGCAGTTCTAGGATATAATTACATTCTCAAGTAGGGTCCCCACCCCAACTGCCTCTCCTTCTCTCCCCCATTCTCACAACACTCATTCCCTGAGAGCAGGACCTTGTCCATCTTGCTCACAGCTATATCCCCAGCACCTAGAACAGTTCTTGCCACACGACAGGTGTTCTATAAACGTTAGTTGAAGGAATGAATGGAAGAAATATCTCAGGCTATGGAGTTTTCCATTAGAGGATTTCCATAGTAGCAACATATCCAGGGGCAGAGAAGGATGCTAACAGGCCCTTTCCCAGCTCAGTGTGGGATTGCTCTCAAACTAAGTCCAAAAAGAAGGATTTTTAAATTGAGAAGTTATACTTGTATTATCCTACATAATAAAATGGTAATATGTAAATTACCACCACTCCGCTACGCCCATGATTTGGCCAGCGGGAGGCGCAGGGGGCAGGACTCAGGGTGGCCGGGGTAGCCGATTGGGCCAGCAGGACGCTGAGCTCGCGGTGCCGCAAGCTCAGCGTCTGCTTAGCGTCTGCTCAGCGTCTGCGCCATGGCTGCGCCGGAGGCTTTCCAAAGGCCTGGTGCACCAGCGGATAGACAGCCAGCTGGTGCACCAGGTGCATGATTAAATCATGCACTGGGCCTCTAGTGTTACATAATCACTCAACATTCATAATGTTCATATTATTCATGTTGTCCATAATATTATTCAAGGTTTCAGTTACCAAATTCATAACAAGCAAATATTAACAGTCACTGTGGTCAGGATGGGGAGCGGAGGGACTGGGGATAGAAGAGGGTGAGGGCAAGTGTTTCTCCCACTGGGTGAAGCTCCATCCTAGAGACCTGCTCACTGTGTCATCATCCCTCAGGCAGAACCAAGGTCAGATCACAACCCTTGGACTTGGCTTGGTTGGGGTTTCCAAGTTCCTTGATGAAAGACTATAGTCATTGTCTGAGGGAGTAACTAGAAATTTTCTCTTACAATTGAAAACATTACCTTTTAGGTGCAGCAGTATCTCCAGTACATATTCTCCCAAAGAAATAGTTCCAACCAGATGGCTGTTTCCATGGTGCTGGGACTGCACCCGTGGATCGCAGATATTAAAGATCATCAGTATCTTGCAGCAAAAAGAGCCATCAAAACAGGTTGGACTTAAGATATTTCAAGTTTCCAGTGTCCAGTGGGACCGAGGGGTGGTGCCCAAGAGTGGGAGATGTGGATAAAGCAGACACATTTAAAACTCCAAATATCGACCGTCCTTTATACACAGGCTGTATTACTGTGCAGGGGTCTTTATATACACTGTCTCATCAATGTGGTCTCTCAAAACATCTTATACTGTGCTTACCCTTCTTGTGATGATGAGATGAAGTGAGGTGAGTGATGTAGGCATTGTTGATTTCTGGCTGTGGTTGACCATGGGTAACTGAGATTACGGAAAGTGCAGCCATGGATAGGAGGTACAGATGGGGCCTTAGGCCACACCCCTGAGGATGCCAAAGCTGGAGTTTGAGGTCCAGACCTCCTGGGAGGACCAAATCTCTGTGAGGGTTGTCAGGACAAGGGACGCAGGCATGAAAAATTGGAGAAGAAGCCCCATCCCAATGCCTCTAGGTGCAGCAGTATTTTACCAGTAAAATTTGGGAGTGAAGAAAAGAGGAAGATAAGTCAGGAAGGTAAATGTAATGCCAGCTGAAGAGAGATGTGTGATTGACATGTCAAGGCCAATGATAAAGACCTGAGATGCTCTTGCAGGAATGCAGGAGTCACCTTTTGGTCTATTTGTGTGATAAACCACCAAGTACATCAACATTGTTCACATTCATGCCTTGATCTGTGGATAAAGACTATGTGGCATGTTCTCTTTTCTGTCTTTGTTTTATTTTTCATTCCCACTCCGTCACTGGCAACTTGTCCTCTCGCCTGGAAGGTTTGAACCCATCTCTTTCTAGATCTTAGACCATTAAACTATTTCATGGAATACATTGAAATCTGAGTACAAATATTCAGACAGACAGGTGATAGTTGACTATAGCGGTTTATTTATATACTAGAGACCCGTTGCATGGATTTGTGCACCAGTGGGGTCCCTTGGCCTGGCCTGCAGGGATTGGGCTGAAATTGATCTTGGGGTGCAGGTGAAGCAGATTTGGGGATGACAGTGCCCCAGCAGCAACCTAACTCATGGCCATTTCTGTGAGGACTCAGGCTCCCTTCTCTACTGGTCGAAATGTCTGCCCCCTGGTGATCATTGCATGTCATAGCGACCAGGCGAATGGTCGCCGGGTAGGACGGTCACTTAGGCTTTTATATAGAGAGATTGGTTACAAAAAAACAAAACAAAACAAAACAAAACACAAAGTCCCACTTTCCTAATATTTAATTCATGAAACAACCATAAAAGTAGGTACGTCTGTGCTGCTCTTCCCCAAAATGCGTGACCTCTTCCAGTTATGAGAAAACAGACATACCCAAATTGAGGAACAGTTTACAAAACAACCAATCAGTACTCTTCAAGAGGGTCAAGGTCATGAAAGACAAGGAAAGACTGAGAAGCTGTCACAGACCAGAGGAGATGGAGGAGCGGTGACAAATGCAGTGTGGGATTCTGGACGGGATCGTGGCACAGAAAAAGGGGAAAGAGTCATGATATTCCAATAAGGTCGGAGTTTGGTTAATAATATTCCAATTTTAATTTCCTATTCTTGATAACTGCACAATCTATACTAATAAAAGGGTAATATGCTAATTAGACTGGGAGACCTTCAGGACAAAGCCATGGTGGTGAGGCCAAGGCAGAGGTGGTTAGGAGCGATCAGGCTGGCAGGGGATGGCAGTTGGGGGCAATCAGGCTGGCAGGGGAGGGCAGTTGGAGGCAAGCAGTCCAGTGGGAGGGGGCAGTTGGGAGCGAGCAGGCTGGCAGGGGGGGCAGTTGAGGGCGAGCAGGCTGGCAGGGGGGCATTTGGGGGCGATCAGGCTGGCAGGCAGAGTTGTTAGGGGTGATCAGGCAGGCAGGCAGGTGAGCGGGTAGGAGCCAGTGGTCCCAGATTGCGAGAGGGATGTCCCAGATTGGAGAGGGTGCAGTCCGGGCTGAGGGACAACCACCCCCCCCCCCCCGTGCATGAATTTCATGCACCAGGCCACTAGTAGGTATATAAGTTGTTAATGTTAGGGGAAGAAGTGTTAGGGGCACCTGGGAACTGTACTATTTTTGCAACTTTCTATAAGTCTGAAATTACTTCAAAATACAAATTTTTAAAAATATATATATTTTATTGATTTTTTACAGAGAGGAAGAGAGAGTTAGAAACATCGATGATAGAGAATCATTGATCAGCTGCCTCTTGCACAACCCCTACTGGGGATGTGCCCGCAACCAAAGTACATGCCCTTGACCGGAATCGAACCTGGGACCTTTCAGTCCGCAGGCCGATGCTCTATCCACTGAGCCAAACCGGTTTTGGCCAAAATACAAATTTTTAAAAAATATCTTTTTTTAAGTAGGTAGCTGTAAAGAAGGCAATCACCGTTTTCTTCTGGATGCTACTGACTATTTTAGAATATAAATTGCATGATAGCAAGAAGCTTACTTACCCCATGCACCAAATGTAATGGTGATTACTGGGCGTAGTCTTGTCCTTATGTTATTCAAATGCCTTCTTTTCCTGTTTTAGTGTTTGGAGCAGAGCCAGATATGATCCGGGATGGATCAACCATACCAATTGCCAAAATATTCCAGGATATTATCCAGAAGAGTGTGCTGATGCTTCCACTAGGCGCTGTTGATGATGGGGAACACTCTCAGAATGAGAAAATCAACAGGTAGGCTCCTGTGGGGGCTACGCCCTCACTGCCCAACCCCAGGTCTGCACACATGGGAACCTCCCGACATGCTGCATACTTTAGATTGAATTGATATCCTCAAGTCTTTCTGTTCACATTGTAGACTAGTTTTCCTCCATCATTTGAATGGAAATAACAGTGTTTCTCTTACTTCTCTCATTAGGCGGAACTACATAGAAGGATCCAAATTGTTTGCTGCCTTTTTCCTAGAGGTGGCTCAGCTGCATGAATAATGGCAGGAACCTTCCAGCTTAGATCTGACCTGCTAATACCCTGGACAGGAAAGGAATCTCAATATCCAGAGAATTTTGGTCCAGAAAATAATGTTTTCCCTCCCATTTAAAATATCTTTGGACATTTGGACCAATAAGTATAGACATTGGGAATGGTCTAATGTCCCATAGCAAGCCTTTCTAAAGTCACAGCTTCCTTTACCAACCTGATCTCCCCAAGTTCAGCTGCAGTAGCCCAGGACTGGACCTCCCCTCACAATGATTGGCGTAGTCACTCTAGCTTGCTTTCTAGGTCCAGAAGTACTCATGACACATAATCATTCCATGCAGTGACTGTCAGTACTCACCCCCAACCTTGCTTGTACCATATCTTCCTTTTATCTTATTAATAAAAACCTTGGTCTCCACCACTGACTACCATGATTTCCCTGTGGGTTCATTTTTAGAGGAGTTACTAGAGCTTGATACCATGTTAACCTCTTGCTTCCCCTTCATTTATTTTGTCCTGCTCTGAAAAGTTCTGAAATAGAAATGATCACTATGCATAGCCTCATGTCACTTGGGATTCCTTGTGTGAAGATGAGTACATTTTTACCCCAAGCCCCTTCACCTTTGTTGGGATGGATGCCAACAGACCACCTGATTCCTGCTCTTTCTTTCTCCCCATCAGGAAAGGCCCACTCGTTCTTTCCAACGTCTGTGCATATGTAAATTTGCTACAGCAGAACCAATCCTGATAGAAGTTCACTCAGCCCATTGGAATTTTACTCAATGACTACATCTAAATTGCTCAAAGCTTTTAATAGCACCAGTGATAGATAGAGAACTAATCAACCCTGACATCAGTAACACACTCTATATTTAAAGCCATCAGCTCGTGTGCATCCATTAATCATTTCAGTTAACCATCTTGTTTGCTTGATTGGATTTGATAGTGTACACAAACAAACAAGAATGTAATTTTTCTAAGGTTGAGAATGTAAACAAATCAATTCAATCTTTATGAATTCATTATCTAAATCACATTAATGGAGAAGAATTTAAGGGTTTATTAAAAACGTTTCTCTTGTGATTCAAAATAAACCAAAGCATAAGGCATTCCATCTCTTTGTGGGTGGGTCCTTGAAATGTCAGTGTTAAAATTTTCACATCTGAAATGGCTGGGTCATGGGGCCAGTGATCCACTTACTCTGACTCCGGTCACAGAAATGGGACCTCACTTAGGCTTCAGCCTGTGTGTGGGGCGAGACACACACAAAGGGTCCACTTGTCTGAATGAAAGAACATCAAGTCCTGGCAGTTGAGTGTTAGCAGGTGTTTCATATTCTTCAATATTAAGTTTGGTTTGTGCTTGCTGGATTACATTGAATCTTGTGACATTTGGGATTTTGTGGGACCTACCTGATGTATTTGGCAGAGTTCCCAAGAACTAATTGTACTAGAGGTCTATGATGCTAACTTTATTTTAAAAAGGGTGTTCAGATAAGTCAACTTACCAAAGCAGATTGTAAAATACTATATGGTCACTACTTCTGAGCAATGTAACATCAGTTTTACCAAGTTACTGAATAATAAGATGTATTCTTTGATCTTCACTCCTGCTGAATCTGAGACCTGCAGTGTCTTGGTTAATTATTCAGCTGCCACCAAGTGAGAATGGAGGAGGACGAACAAGGTCATTGAATCTAGAGATTCTAACCCTGGGATGCCTGAGTCCAGAGCCCATGTCTTTCCGCCTCCTCGTCACCCCAGCTCTCATAGGTCTCTCTGGATTGTTCACCTGGCCTTGAGCCATCTAGCTGCCCCAGTTCTGCTGTGATAAGCATAATCTTCCAGGTTGGTTACATTCAGAGGTAAGAGAAATCTACCCAATTACTGGCAAGGAGACAAATTAATCAATTGTGAGAAGACAAAGAAGTTGAGGATAGGGAAATTTAAATATTTACTTTAAGAATTTCATTGAAGCCCTAACCGGTTTGGCTCAGTGGATAGAGTGTTGGCCTGCGGACTGAAGGGTCCCAGGTTTGATTCTGGTCAAGCACATGTACCTTGGTTGTGGGCACATCCCCAGTAGGGGATGTACAGGAGGCAGCTGATCGATGTTTCTGACTATCCCTCTCCTTCCTCTCTGTAAAAAATCAACCATATATATATATATATATATATATATATATATATATATATATATATATATATATATAAAGAATTTCACTGAAGAAAGATATACACATGGGTGAAAAGATCACCCAGTGTACTTGTTGGGGTATGTGGGGACAGCTTGATCAGGAAGGAACATAATTTGACCGGAGGAGGGCAATGTGTCGGGGTTAGGGGCTATGACCATCAGTTGGATTTGGTAGATGCTCTTAAGGAAAACACTGAGGACTGTGGATGTTTTTGGCTTTCTGTTGTAGTCATAAAGTGTACTGGCTGGGAAACCTGTGTGCATGTGCACTGGACAGTGGTACACATTGCCTACTTCCTGCCTGAGGAGGGCAGTGGACAAGCACACACAGAGGACCTGCTCCACGCCTCTTCTCACTACACAGCTCATCCCAGTGCACACCTCCCCAGGCCTCTGTGTCAGCCAGAAGCCAGGGACACCCAGCCCAGACCCCTCTCCTGAGAACCAGACCCAGATCCTCCTGCGTATTTCATATCAAGAACTCGACTCTTTCTAAATGGAAACTTTCATCTATCCTCCCAAACCTGTTTACCCTCTGAAGTTTCCTGCTGTGGTAAATGGACTGTGAGAATCTTGAGTCTTTTTGAACACTTTCGTCTTTCAAATCCAATTCAATATCAAGACCAAAATCCACCACTTCCTTCCATCTGCATTGTTACCTCCAAGATCCTGTGAGCCAAATCCTCTAACATCTTTTATGGTGGGTTATTGTAAAAGCCACTACCTAATCTCTGGTGGGTTATTGTAAAAGCCACTACCTAATCTCTACTTACCTGGCAAACCTCACCAGTGTACCTGTCACACAGCCTATGTGTCCCTCACACTTGCTTAAAACCCTGAGTGGCCAGCTGGTCCTAGAGTGAAGCCCCCATCACAACAGGGTCTACAGAGTGGCCCACTCTGTCCTCCGCTTTCTTTGCTGGCCTTACTCTGCCTCACTACTTAGGCCCTTACCTGCCCCAGATCCTTCTGCTACCTGTCCCTGTCCCGGGCACTTGACCTGTCCTCTTGGTCTGGCTCATCCCCCACCACCCTGGACTCCATGTTGTTCTTCAGATCTCGGCTTAGTTGTACTTTTTCAGAGAAGCCTTTTCTGATTCCCCTAGTGAGTTAGGTGTCCCTATTCACCATCATATTCTCTGTAGTTCTGTTGTGCCATTTGTTACCATTGTATTTAAGTACATATCTGTATAATGAAGAAACAGCCAGCCGTCCCCCCTTCCCCGCTAGATTGTAAACCTTTAGGTTCTGTCTATTGTGGATTCTCCAAAATTCCAGACGTGTCATGGGTCTTCAGGAAACATTTACATAATAGATGAAGATCTCCACACATGTGTGACCCATCTATATGCTGCCATGTTTCCCATCATTTAAGCAAACTTTAAGCTCCTTACATAACATCAGATTCCATTTCCAACCAATCTCTGTACTTCAAGGCCCAGCAAAGTGCATTGCATACAGTAGCTACTCCTTATTTCTTGCTAAAATCATCCTTTTGATTCTGCAGTTGCAATTTTGGAGTGTCCCTGCCTGGTGTCCCACCTGAACTTCTATATTTTTGTTGTTGTTGTTAATCAAGGATATTTTTCCATTGTTTTTTTTTTTTTTTTTTAAAGAGAGAGTGGAAGGGAGGGAGACAGTCAGGAAGAAACATCCATGTGAGAGAGACACATCAATTGGTTGCCTCCCGCACGTGGTAGGGGCTGGCCAGGGATTGAGCTTGCAACCGAGGTTATGTGCTCTGGGCCAGAAAAGAACAGGTGACTCTTTAGTCCATGGGCTGATGCTCAATCCACTGAACCAAACCGGCTAGGGCTGGACTTCTGTCTTTATGCTCTTCACCTCACGTGTTCCTTGTTGAAACCATCTTGGGAGCAGCTAATCTTGGGAAAAGTACATAAAACAAGTCATGCTGAGGTGATAACAGCTCATGTGTACCTTCCCATGCATCACCTGTGTCTTCACAGCGTCATGCCTTAGTTCAGAGGCCACAAACCAGCAGCATGAGAGCCCAGAAGGCTCCTCACTGTGTCTCATGTTGTCTTCACAATGTCCAAATTGCTTCTGAATTGAATGCCAGCATTTCAGAATTGGCAGGCTTCAAACAAATGATTTCTCTCGTGCAATCAGAAGGTTGGGCAATACTGACCTGTGGTTCCTGCAGGGTGACAGCCAGCTGAGCTGAGAGCTTGTGCTGACTATGCACAGTGTCTGGCCCATAATTTGTGCTCAACAAACACCTTTTTTTTTAATAATATATTTTATTGATTTTTTACAGAGAGGAAGGGAGAGGGATAGAGTATGAGAAACATCGATGGGAGAGAAACATCAATCAGCTGCCTTCTGCACACTACCTACTGGGTATGTGCCCGCAACCAAGGTACATGCCCTTGACTGGAATCTAACCTGGGACCCTTAAGTCCGCAGGCCAATGCTCTATCAACTGAGCCAAACTGGTTAGGGCTCAACAAACATCTTAGAAGTGGACTAAGAAAGCAGGTCAAGCCCTGACCGGTGTGGCTCAGTGGATAGAGCGTCGGCCTGTGGACGGAAGGGTCCCGGGTTCAATTCCGGTCAAGGGCATGTACCTTGGTTGCGGGCACATCCCCAATGGGGGGCGTGCAGGAGGCAGCTGATGGATGTTTCTCTCTCATCATAGATGTTTCTAACTCTCCATACCTTTCCCTTCCTCCCTGTAAAAAATCAATAAAATATATTAAAAAAAAAAAAAAGAAAGAAAGAAAGCAGGTCAAGAAAGAAAAAAAATGCTATCTATTTGGCTTTTCACTTCTACTGATAGTTGCTTTCACTTAAAAAACAAGTCCCCAAACCAACTCCATTTTATGATAGGGCCAAATGACTTTTAAATACTATGCTACTTTAAATATTTAGTTTTAAATGTATTCAATGTCATCTAGCTATCATTTTTTAATGTTACTTTTTAATTCAAGTTTGAATATTAACTGAACATGTAATAGCTAAATAATTAAATAATGATTTGAGATCTTGATTATATATTTGTTTCTGTGATAATGTAACTATGGTTAGATCTAGCATAGTTATGTTATCTGTCTGTAATACCATTCCACTGCCTTATATGATGAGCAATAAAATTTACATTTTTATTTATTTATGTATTTTTAGAGGGAGAGAGGAAGGGAAGAAGGGATAGGGGGAAGGGGCAGGGGAGAGAGAGAGAGAAGGAAACATGGATTTTTTGTTCCACTTATTTATGCATTCATTCCTTGACTCTTGTATGTGCCCTGACTGGAGATAGAACCACATCCTTGGTGTATCAGGATGATGGTCTAACCAACTGAGCTACCCTACCAGGGCAACAAGCAATAAAATGTAAACCAAGGCCTAACACTTGCACATTTTCCTTCTGTTCTCCCAGTAACCAACACAGTTAACACCTACCTTTTATTTCGTAGAGTACTTATCATGTAAGAAAGATAACCTTCCTCCTCACTGCCTTGAAAAGAACTTTCCTCTCTAGGAAGCAAGTCCTGGGAGGCAGGGGCTGGGTTGAGTACATTCTATACTTTGCTCAGCAATCAAAAGTTCAGTCAATTGATTGAAGACAAAGGCAGAAATACAGAAGATTTTCTGCAGCAAAGTGATGTTTCTTTTATTTCAAATTTTTTTTCAGCATGATGTGAAAGAGAATGGATGGTAGGTGTAATGACTATAATTTCTTAACAGTTATGGTAAGTAAATAAATGCTTCTGAGCTTTTTAAATTTGGGTAGTGTGAAGAAAAAAATTGTCATTATGTGGAAAAATTATACTTAAAACCACTGTTCTAGTGTAATTTCTTATTCAGAATGAGAAAAGATGTCAGATAAATTATGCCTTTGAGTATAACAGAAAATATGAAGTTTTAAATCATTTCACCTCCCACACTGAAATTCACCAAAAGACATTTAAAAAGAACTTATATTTAAAATTCTAGTGTGGGTGGTTAAGTGTTCACAGCATACCATCACTGTTATTGTAGGTGGGCATTTGAATGTAATGACAGAAAATGCTAATTTAAAGGAAATTAGAACTTCAAAAGACACTATTAAAGTAAGTTAGTCATCAAAAATTAGTCACCCCAAATGACCTCAATGTTTCATTTCAAATTTTATGTAATTATCCTATTTAATAAAGAGGTAATATGCTAATTGACCATCACACCCTCACAAGATGGCCACGCCCCATCCCCTCAGCCCCGCCTTATCCAGCCAGAGTCCCCCAGTCCACTCAGCCCCGCCAGGGGGTGGCAGGTGCCATGCGCCTCATCCAGCCGGAGTCCCCCAGTTCCCTTAGCCCCACCTAATCCAGCTGGAGTCCCCCAGTCCCCTCAGCCCCGCAGGGGAAGGCAGTTGGGGGTGATTGGGCTGGCAGGGGAGGGCAGTTGGAGGTGATCAGGCCAGCAGGGGAGCAGTTAGGCATCAATCAAGCTGGCAGGGGAGCGGTTAGGAGGCTATCAGGCAGGCAGGCAGGCGAGTGGTTAGGAGCCAGCAGTCCTGGATTGTGAGAGGGATGTCCGACTGCCGGCATGATTGGAGAAGGTGCAGGCTGGGCTGAGGAACACTCCCCCCACCCCTCCTGTGCATGAATATTGTGCACCAGGCCTCTAGTAATCAAATAAAGGAGGTTATCTAACTTTGTTTAAAACCCCATTTGAAGAACCAGAAGGCAGAGCTCTGGCCTATTACATCAGCACAAAGTGAGGGAAGGAAGTTTTAAAAAGGAGAGTCCCAAAGGGGAAGCACCAAATTCTGCATATTCTGCCTAAATCTCTGGATGACTTCTAAACTATGGATGTGTGAAGCAGATGAAAGCCTCCCAGCTAAGGCTGAGGGAGGGTGAATACAGCCCAAATAACTGTGTTAGAACAGTAAGTACAATCAGCCTCTTTGGAGGAACATAACTGAATTCAGAATCTCTACCGATTACTCAGATGTCTAGGATACAAATAAAAATTACTAGACATTTAAGAAAGAGGAAAACATGATTCATAACCAAGAGAAAATCAATGTAGCGTAACCACAGAGAAATAAGGAAAAAAACCCTAGCTGCTTTGAATAGATGTTTGGAGATGAAATAGAATCAGGGAACATATAAGATAGATAAACAGAAATGATCCAATCTGCAGGTCTGAGAGAAAATAAAAATAAAACAAAAGACAGCTTCAATGCGCTGTGTATAATATCAAGATGTGTAATATGTATATTTTATTGGCATTCAAGAGAAAAAAAATAGGGACAGCTCTCTTCCCTCCTCTTAAGGAGTCTCTTTACTGGGACTACATCCTAGCCACAGGACCAGATTGGTAGGAGCAGTCTATGTGTGAATTTTGGACATTGAAAAGGGGAAATAGTCACCAACTTTACCCAATATGGAAAGAACCAGAGAACATGACATCACTTTGAGTTTCATTTTTCTTACCTGTAAAATGAAAATAATATCCCTATTTAGAGAGGTAATAAGAGATAGTACATTTAAGGTTTTAGCATAATGCCTCTCATATATGGAAGTTGGTATATCTCTTTTGTACATTCTCCTTTTAATTTTCCAACCTGCTACTGTAAAAATGTTTACTACTCATATCTAATAGGAAAAATGACATATACCTAGAAAATGATGTAAATCTATTGCTTTACTTCCTCAAATATGATAGTGTATACATATTTTACTTGTGAAGTTTGAAAAGTTGCTCTGAGTTTTTCCTTTATACTTTCTTAGACTGCTACTATGATAGATTTGGTAATAATCCGTCTGTATCATTTAAGTTGCTTCTTGTTGCAATTAAAAGAAAACCTGACAGACAATAACAGGACTTATTATTTTTTTTGGCTAATGTGAATGGAAAGGTCCCAACAGGGCTGGCTTTGCCTGAGTCCTGACCCAGGCTGACTGTCTGAGAGCCCTAGGCCTTCACCAGGTGTCTGTGCACTATTCATGTCAGATATGACTCAGCCAGAGGAATCCTTGCTCTGAATTTCACCCTTAGAATCAGAAAACTAGTCCTTAATCAGACCAATGGAAACTCCCAACTGGAAATGAGGGACATTGGGTAGTTGGAGAGATGATCTATCTATATAAAAAGCCAGCGACCATAACGCCGTAACGACCTGAACGACGAGTCGCTATGACGCCCAGTGTGGCCAGCGAACCGGCCTGATCAGGGGGTTGGGCCGCTGGCCAACCTCCTGTGGCCCCTCCACCAGCCGGCCTGCCCCTGATCAGACTCTCCCACCCCAATCAAGGGTGGGGCTGGTGGCCAAACGCCCTCCTTACCCCCTGGCCAGCCCCGCCCCCAATGGCACCCCCCACCCCAATAGGACCCGGGGCTGGCCAGCCAACCTCCTGCGGCCCCTCCCCCCAGCTGGCCCCGCCCCCTATGTGCTCCCACCACCCTGATCGGCCTGCAGCCCCTTCCCCTGGCCGACCCCACCCCTGATCTCCCCCCAACCTCAATAGGGGGCAGGGCCAGCCAGACAACCACCCATGGCCCCTCCCCCAGGCCGCTGGCTCCCAATTGGCCCTCAACCCCAATCGGGGGTGGGGCCCACCGGCCAATCACCCGAGGCCCCTGCCCCCAGCTGGCCTGGCCCTGATTGGGCCCTGATTGAGGGGGACCGCCTGGACCCCACCTGTGCACAAATTCGTGCACTGAGCCTCTAGTACAATTATAACAGAACTGAGTTGGCTCTCTGATGAGTGAATAGTAGTGACTGTTCCATATTATATTAACTTTAATTAAAGACCAGCAGTTTTTTAAAAATATATTTTTATTGATTTCAGAAAGGAAGGGAGAGGGATAGAAACATCAATGATGAGAATCTTTGATTGGCTGCCTCCTGCATGCCCCCTAATGGGAATCGAGCCCGAAACCCAGGCATGTGCCCTTGACTGGAACTGAGCCTGGGACCCTTCAGTCTGAAGGCGATGCTCTGTCCACTGAACCAAACCAGCTAGGGCAAGACCAGCAGTTTAAAACTAAATATGAGGAGGCAATAACCAATGGGAAATCTGTATTCTTTATAATATTCAAGTAACTAATTTTTATGGTAGAAGTATTAGCATAAATATGAAAATTTAAATGGTTTAAACCATCTCTTCCACCAATTATGTGTGATTGTTGTTATCTTTCCTTAAAATTCTATTAGGTTCCTCTGGTCAAATATAAGTAATATCTACTCATTGGCCACTTCTCTCTCCATTGCTGGAATTGTTGATGGGCAGGACCACTGTGGAAAAGGCAGCATGGAGAGGGCATAATACAAACTTAGCACACCCCGATAAATCCACACACTTAAAAAAAATAAAAAAATATATATACATATACATATATACATATATATACATATATATATACATATATATATATATGTATATATATATATATATTTTATTGATTGATTTCAGAGAGGAAGGGAGAGGGAGAGATAGAAACATCAATGATGAGAATCATTGATCGACTGCCTCCTGCACGCCCCCTACTGGGGATGGAGCCTAAAACCCGGACATGTGCCCTGCCCAGGAATCAAACTGTGACCTTCTGGTTCATAGGTCAACACCGCACCAGAGCCATGATGGCCAGGCAAATCCACACACTTGGATGGACAATAACTGAATGTCAAAACTGCAATTTTCTTTAGGTTAATTTGCAGCAAAGAAAGAACTATAGCCGAAACCGGTTTGGCTCAGTGGATAGAGCATCGGCCTGCAGACTGAAAGGTCCCGGGTTCGATTCCGGTCAAGGGCATGTACCTTGGTTGTGGGCACATCCCCAGTAGGGGGTGTGCAGGAGGCAGCTGATCTCATCGATGTTTCTAACTCTCTATCCCTCTCTCTTCCTCTCTGTAAAAAATCAATAAAATATATTAAAAAAAAAAAAAAGGAAAGAATTATAATCTAGATCTTCTTATCTTGTGGCAGATGGATTTGAGGATAATCCTCAATTTAATGGTGGTCCCACCCCTCACCCTTGGGAATGGCTCCAACTCTGATTCAGAAGTGCTTCGGAAACATTTAAGAAGACAGATTATTGCATGTAAAACTATAATGTAGAACATTACTTGTATCTCACAGATAAAATTCTACTCGCTTGGAGCAGTCTAAGATGATAGGGGGAGGCATCAGGTACAGGTGCAAAGGTAAGTAGTGCTTTAAGAAAACTTGTCTGCAATATTAGAAAACATTAGTCAATATAAAGAGCAGAGTTCAAAGACCATGGATGGGAAGCTGCATTTCAGAGAAAAGTGGTGGAGTGGGAGCTCCAACATTGGGAGGGGAACCAACAGCTCTGTCCAGTCAATGGAAGGAGTGGAACCTTGGAGCAAGCCACAAGGGCTCTATGAGTTTCACATAAACAGCCTACATTTGGTTGGGCTGCCATCTCAGTCCAGAAAAGTTGCTTGGCCTCCCATCACTGGGACCTCCATCCCTTCAAATGCTAAACAAAAGTTAGAGAAATGTTGGTCTACTCTTGCTTTACAGCAATACTGCAAACATAAATTAAAAATTCTTGTCCTGTGGCTACATAAAAGTGTGGGGAAAAATAATTTTTTAAAAAGCCCCAAGGTTTTACAAACATTTACATGTAATGTAAATATAATTATAAATACAAGTAATAAGATAATTATATAAATTTTATAGATTATATAAATTAATAAACATCTGTGTGTATATATATATATTATTTATATATATATATATATATATATAAATTTTCCTGATGAGACACACAAAACATTATCAAAAATTTTCTATATTCCTGGGTTTTTATAGAGCCCTGCATGAAATATAGTAGATGCTTAATAAACAATAGCCATCATCACTATTAGTATTATCTAACAAAGTCCTTTACAATATTATTATACCTTATTAGTATGATTTAGAAATTTTAGAGCCTCTTCTATTAATAGAATTTCAAAAGGGAAATTTACCCTAAATAACTCATTTTACACACGAGGAAAAGGAGGTTAAATTGACTTCCTTAAGGTGATATTATGATGTAAATGGTCAGGTCTCAGCAAAATAATGCATAATGGAACTGAAAAATCAACTCAGATTCTACTTCACTGCTCAGAAGATGAACTGTTAACTAAATCCTTAAGGTGAGAAAGGTAGCAAGATTCAGCACCTGAAGACCAACAGAATGCCTAATTCACATGGAGAATTGTGCTAGCTACTATTATTGTTGAGAAGTTTATCACCTTGTCATACAAGACTAACACTGTTAAAATAGATGGTAAAGATTTTATTAATAAGCACTACATTTTCAAGTAAGTTTTAAGTAAATTTCTAGGGAACTCTGAAGACAGAATCTAGTTTTAATTATCTGTCATTCAATAGGCATCCAGTAAATGTTGGTTAATGAAACAGATATAACATAGACAAGCTGGTCACCTGTTCTGAGAAACTTGTTTTCCAAGTTTTTATACAATTTTTAATGGACAATTACTGAGTCAGTATGTAGAGTGGAAAAGTCTGACTGTGGAGTTTAGAGCTAAGTCCTACTTTTACTAGCTGTGTGTTCTTGGGAAGGTTGATGCTTCTAAACAGCCCTTTCCTACTGTGGAAGACATGCGAATTCATTTGGATTCTATTGAGAATTCAGGTAAGGTCTACAAGTTCTCTATCCCAGCGATTTACCTTTTTCATCTCATGGCACACATAAACTAATGACTAAAATTCTGCAGCACACTGACAAAAATATACATATAATTTTGATTCATTCACACCAGTCCTGGGTGTGCCTGTCGTTCTCTGGACCTTAGTGAGCTGGGCGCCTGTTGGCTGTTCTCATTTTTTAATTTGACAATCTAAGGGAAAAGAGGTCAGTGCCCCTGACTAGTCAGGTATTGCATGTTTTAAAAATTCTTGCCACACACCAGTTGAATCACGGCTCTATCCTAATTAGTCTGATTTAAATAGCACTGAGCTGAAATTGGCCTTGAGAGATGATGTGGGTAGGAAGTCTATCATTTTAAGGGCGTTATTTCAAAGCCTACTCACTCTATCTTCCTAAATACAATTCCGATTATTTAACAGGTGCCCCTGTGCCTACAAGAGAAGTTATAATTCTTCGCCATCTAACCCCACGTGGGGTACCGCTGCCCATCTCTCGATAAGGTGTTGCTGTCCCTTCACTTTTCAAGTCTGGTCTTCCCTCCTGGGTCCTGAGTTTCAAAGACAGGGTTCTGGAATCCAGGCCCTAGGATGTTCCCGCACAAGGGGCAGAGGGGCTGTGACTGGGGCGGATGGTGTCTTTCTTCGGCCAATCCTTGTACCGTTAACGTTCACAAACAGTCCACGCAGGAGCGTTTTAAACACCCCAGGCGTTTTCGGTTCTGATGGCCCAACTGAACCACCACACTGAACTCCTTTGCCTCGGAATTCGGCTCCTGGCTCCATTCGGCTTGTGACTGCGAGGGCCCCAATTGGAGTCACCGGAGAGCTTTTTCTCTTCATCTGGAGGGGCGCACGCGCCTGGCTCAGCAGAAGTATCTCGGTCCTCTAAATGAGGGCCTCGGCTGCGGCACCACTCGGGCCGGGTCTAGGCCCCTCAGGCCTTCGCAGCGCCCGGGGCGCGTCGGCTTCTCCCGCGTCACCCACGGGGTTTTCCAAGGCGGGCGGCGAGGGGGGTTGGAGGAGGGACGGGAGGCGGAGGCAGAGTCGCCCGGGAGGAACCCGCTCGCGGACCCTCTAAGTCCCAGGTTGCCCACCCCGGCCGACACCGCCAGCTTTCCAGCTGGAGCACTGTCTCTCCTTTAGACTGACTCCCTCGGCTTTCCGTTTTCTCTTGGGGAGGGGTGGGACTTCCGGCTTCATCTCCGAGCGACTTCCGGCAAGAGATGATGTACCGAAAACAAGACGGCACACGGACCCGTTGGCCATTCGAGGTAAAGAAAAAGGGTACTTGGAGTGGGTTTTACTAAACCGGTCCCGAGATCCTGTATTTTGGCTGTAGAGTCCGGCGGTCGGTTCGCGACGGAGTTGTCCAGGGAGCCGCCGGAAGTCGCTCAACGGAAAGGCAGGATGTCCCGCCCCTTCCTCCCAGAGGGAAGACGGTGAGCCGGAGGAGTCAGTCGTAGGGGCAGCAGGAGCGATCCTGTCGGCAAACAGGTAAGTTACAGTCTGGCCGGGGCGGGGGGTTTGGAGGCGGGGACCGTCCAGCGTCAGCGCGGGGCCTGGGGGCGGTGGCTTGCGGGCCGGGGCGCCGGCGGCTGGACGCCGGGAGCCCCGCCAGGGCCCTTCGCTCTTCCTCCTCCCCCTTCCCCCCGCCTCCGCCCCTCCCGCTCGTCGGTCCCTCCCGACGCCTCCCAGACTCGCCCCTCACATGCCCGCGGGTGCTCGCCACCGCCGGCCTCCGCTCCCTCCCGCCCCTACTTGCTCCGCTCCCAGCCCCGGGCAGGCTCACGTGCACCCGCGGGCTTCGGTTTTCCCGCGGCGCCAGGATGTCAACGCTGAAGCGGCGCCCCTTACCGCCCGCTGGCTCAGGAACAGACCCAAACACGCCCGGTTTCCTTAGCCGCCCGCCCACTCGGCCTCCCTAGCTGCCACCCTACCTCCTTCCGTTAAGGACGCTGGGCTGGCAGCGGCCCCACGCTGTGATCACCGTCGCCGTGGCTAACGCGGGGGCCCGGCCTCTTGGGGTTTCACCCGCCCCAGCACTTGGAGGGAGACCGCTGGCTGCCGCACGCCGCTGTTCTGGCTGCGCGTCTGTCCCTGCAGCTGCACAGCTCCCAGCCCGCCAGCAGTCCCGCGTGTGCCTGCCGCTCTCCGGACCTTAGTGAGCCCGGCGCCTGGAGCTGCTGACCCCTGTCGGTTGCGTTGCATTTTGAACAGCCCATGTATTTCATTGGGGAGTTCTGGAATAGGATATGTTGGCAGGCTGGACATCCATAAACACACATGTAGAATTTCTTTGTTTTATAGGTTATCATAGCCCTAATGGTGATTGAGGTGTAACTTTACCGTCTGTGCCGGTGGGTCGCCTAATAGTGTACGCGTGCTTTGCGGTGAGGTGTTAGTCCACTTGGAACACCATATAGATATGTGGGGAAGGGCACTTGCGTGTGGATTAGAACATCATTAGGAGAGCACAGCAATCTTGTAGGAGTCCCTTTTTTGCCAAATGAGAACCAGATTAAATACTTTGGCCAAAGTTAACATCAGGATTCAAATTTCAAGGTGTTTGTTACTCATTCTTTTTCAAGTTTGCTACATGTGATATTACAGACTCCTTCTGGCACGTCTGAAAAATGTTAAGGCAGGGCTGTCAAGTAGCAAATGTCTTATTGCCTGATACCTAAGGCAGTTGTGATTATTGCTGTTAACTATTGCTACTGGTGCCTTAAAAAAAGCTGTTTAGGAATTATTTAAGATTTACAGAAAAGCTGCAAGATAGGACACAGTTTCACTAGTATTCAGTACAGTGGCTACACTTCAACAGAATTAGTTCCTGCTCTATTCCAGACATCATTCTAGGTGCGGGAGAGGGTGACATACTGCTCTAGAGGATTTCAAGGTCTGGTTGAGGAGACAGATACACAAACAAAGAGGATGCCTCTTGAAAGTGCTGAAATGGAGATACAGGAGCACAGAGGACAGTGTGTTAGATTGCCTCGAAAGGAGTGGTGAGAGCTTTCAGGATACCTGTTTGAGTCTCAAGAATCAGTGGGTATTCATTTGATTGATGGGACATTTTCCCCAACATTCAACCTTATTAAGTTTGTTTTCTGCCAGGAGAACTCTCTAACCTAATTTGATTCCCCCCATCTCTGAGATTCGTTTTGCAAGTTGTGAGAAGAATCCCAGTTTATCAATCTGTGAGAAGGAGATTAAATGAAACTTAATGTTTCTTATGCAGTAATGGAGATTTCTAGATCTGTACTTTTTTAAGTTCTTTATTTTTCATACTTGTTAAATACTTTTAGTGGTCTGGTCACACATATTGTTTATGGATAGGAGTTTGGAACTATAATTTGTGTTAAATTCCCACACCAGAGGGGACGTTTAAGTGAGTGTCTTAGTCAGCTTGGGCTACTGTAACTAAATACCATAGCCTGGGCGGCTGAGAAAGCAGACATTTGTTTCTCACAGTTCTGGAGGTTGAGAAGTCCAAGCTCAAGGTGCAGGTTCCTGGTGAGGGCTCTGCCTGCCTTGCAGATGACACCTACTTGGTGTGTCCTCACATGCCAGAGAGCAAGAGAGAACTCTGGTCTGTCTTTCTCTCAAAGGATACTGATCCCATCTTTGGGAGCCAACCCTCAATGACCTTATCTAAACCTAATTATCTCCCAAAGGCCCCACCTCCAAAGACCATCACATTGGGAATTAGGTTTTCAACATATGACTTTTGAGTCTGTGGTAGATGGGTTTCTTGGAATTTTTGTTAAGTGTAATGAATTCCTCCAAAATAGACTTGATAGAGAACTGAATAGGAAACTGTGAAATTAGCATTTATATGGCTTTTACTAAAGAATACACAATGTTATTTAAGTTATTTTAGAGTTATTAAATAAGATTCAGAGACCAGTGGATGAAGAAATTTTGTTTCATTTTAACAAAAGAACTAAGTGGTGACCCACAGTGGTGCTCTTTTAACTTATAGGTCTCATAGGAATGAATGCCCTTACAGAGTTATCAGTGAGGGCATGAGGACTGGCATTGATCTATTACAGTTCCCTCATTGTCTGATAGAGAGGCTGAGCTCCACAGAAGCTAAGTGACAAATTTATCCCAGAGATTAGTGGCAGAGCAAGGATTAGAATCTGGCCTTCTGATTTGCTGGCTGGCTGTTCTGTTCTTTCATCACTGATTCTCAAACTTACAGTGCTTCAGGGTCACCTTGGGGGCTTGTGAAAAGAGGGTCCTTACAGAGGTTCATTCAGTAGTCTGGGCTGGGACTGAGAATTTGCATCTCTGACAAGTTCCTGAATTCTGTTGAAGCTGCCGGCTGTGAGACCACACTGTGAGAAACGTGGTCTTACACTTCGTTTTTGATCTCTTATAAGAAGACAGTAAGTAAACCTGCATGGGTTTATGCCAGCCTAACCTTTTCCCTGGTACTCAGAGATTCACATTTTTCTTTCTTTCTTTTTTTTTTTTTTAAAATATATTTTTATTGCTTTCAGAGAGGATGGGAGAGGGAGAGAAAGAGAGAAATGATGATGAGAGAGAATCATCGATTGGCTGTCTCCTGCACGCCCCCTACTGGGGATCCAGCTGGCAACCTGGGCATGTGCCCTTGACCGGAATCGAACGCAGGACCCTTTCATCTGCAGGCTGACCCTCTATGCACTGAGCTAAACCAGCCAGGGCTGAGATTCACGTTTTTAAATTTTGAGTTACAAACAATGCACCAATGTCAAAATGATTAGGTGAAAAAAAGGACTAGAAATGGATTATTTGTCAGAGCGAGTCATTTTCAAGGATAATTTTTGTAGATAATTTTAGAGGTCAGAGCATGTTATTCTTGAAGGGGACACACTTGAGCTGTGAGGGTCCTCAGTCTTATCAACACTGACAGTAAAAAGAGTGTCCAGATCGATTGCCAGATTGTTTAGCAGTGAACATCAATTACTTCCAGTTTTGTTACGTGATGCATTTCTCTGTTATCTTGTGTGTTAAAATAGAGATCCTTTCTTATATATCAAAATCTCATGAGGCCCTAGCACAGTTACATGCCCATAGTAGATGTTACATAAATGAAAGTTGAACCCAATTAAAAAAGAGGAAGGGTGGGGACATAAAGTAGTTTATTTATTTGGAGAGATTTCAGTGCCCTAGGAAAGTTACTCTGCTCTCTAGTTATCCCAACTGCAGGTTTTTAGTGAATAAAAATTCCAACTTAAGCCTCATTTGTAATTATTGGAATTTTTTTAGAACAATTACTGGAGGAGATAGTGTATGTTTTATGTTAGAGTTAATAAGTGGTAAACTATACTTTAAAAAAAAAATCATTCATCTGAAATGATTTTTAAAAACATTTTACTTTGAAATAATTTTAGAATTACAAAAGGTTGTAAAAATAGTCCAGGGAGTTGATATATACCTTTCAACCAGCCCCCCTTTGTTAACATCTTTAACCACTAGAGGCCCGGTGCACGAAATTCATGCAGGGGGCGGGGGGAATCCCTTCAGCCCAGCCTGCACCCTCTCCAATCCGAGATCCCTCTCACAATCCGGGACCGCTGGCTCCTAACTGCTCACCTGCCTGCCTGCCTGCCTGATCACCCCTAACTGCCCCCCCGCCCCCCCGCCGGCCTGATCACCTCTAACTGCCTCTGCCTGCTGGCCTGATTGCCCCCAACTGCCCCCCCCCCCCCCCCGCTGGCCTGGTCACCCCCAGCTGCCCCCCCTGTTGGCCTGGTTGCCCCCAACGGCCCCCCCTGCTGGCTTCGTAGCCCCTCATGGCCGCCTCTGCTGGCCTGGTTGCCCCCAACTGCCCCCCCTGTTGGCCTGGTTGCCCCCAACTGCCCCCCCTGCTGGCCTGCTTGCCCCTCATTGCCCCCCTCTGCCGGCCTGGTCGCCCCTCACTGCCCCCTCTGCTGTCCTGGTTGCCCCACGTAGCCTGCTGTTCATTCGTTTGGTTGTACCTCACTAACCCCCCCGCCAGCATGGTCACCCCACGCAGCCTGCTGTTCAGTCGTTTGGTCGTCCCTCACTAAACCCCCTGCCAGCCTTGTTGCCCCACGCAGCCTGCTGTTCGGTTGTTACTGTGAGGGCATCCTGACCAATTTGCATATTACCTTTTATTAGTATAGATAGTGTAGTCATTGAGACCAGGCAGTTGATAATATAACATCTTCATTCGAGTTTCACCACTGATGTCCTTTTTCTGATCCAGGATCCAAACCAGTATTAGTTATCATGTCTATTAGTGTCTTCAATGTGACAGTTCCTTTCAGATTTCTTTATCTTTCAGGATCTTTTGAAGAGTACTGGTCAATTATTGTGTAGAATGTTCCTTGGTTTGGATTTGCCTGATTGTCATTATTAAGTTGAGGGTTAAGCATTTTTGGCAAGAATGCCACAGTGGTGAGGTTGTGCCCTTCTCTGTATTGTATTGGGATGCACGTGTATCATTGGTTGATCTCTTGGTTGAGGTGGTGTCTGACATCCTTCTGTGCTCTCAAGGGAAAAATTTTCCCGTTGTAATTAATAAGCCTCATAACTTCACTGATTTTGGTGCAGAAGTTTAAAAGAAATGAACATATAATGTTAGAATCCCTGGTGTGTGACCCTAACTATGAACTATTTCTTTTGGTGGGAGACTTCATTATTTGTCAGACCCAGGTATAGCAGAGGAGGGTAAAAAGAATAGGCACTGGGCTAACAGTTATTTGCTCAACTTGGTTTTTAATTGGAAGCAATGGAAACTGTTTGCCCCAATTCTTTTGCCGTGGTTCTGCAGTGTCTCACATCTGTCTTCCAGGGTATAGCTTTCCATAACTGAATTTCTTAAAATTCACAGCTTTTCTTAAAATTTGTAGAAGATGAATACCCTTCAGTTCTTAGGCAGTTGCATAAGGAGTTGCTTATCCACTCGCTAGTCTGTAGAGCTGGGTGTGTTCTCTTTGTAGGCCATGCTGATGAAATGCAAGATTATTACATATGTACACATATAAAGTGTCTTCTTTCAATATGCTTGTGCCTTTAATATCCCAACCAGAGTAAATTGGAAGATATTAATTCTGTTCTATCTCCCTCACAAGCTCTTAAGCTCCTTGGAGGCAGGGAACAGATCTCTTTTTATTTACCAATGAGTTGCTTGGTACCTGGCACACACAAAGCACTCAATAAATGTTTGTTAATAAATGAATATTATGTGTCTCTTTTGTTATTTGCTTTTATAAGTTCCCTGAATATTGTGAATACCTTCCCACAGTAACACTGCAGTGTACTCTGCAGGGCATTGAGTCTGCAATGTGCCACAGCAGCTGTATCGCTAACCCATCCTGCACTGTTGGGTATTAGCTTGTTTCAAGTTTGTTCTCTTATAAAGAGATCTATGGTGAATATATGAAACACATTTTATCCAGTTATTTCCTTAAGATAAATTCTGTGAAGAGTCATTGATAGCTCAAAGAAGATACATGTAAGGCTTTTGATATAGATATTGCAAAATTACTCCCTGGAAAGGTTGTATAGATTTATAGCTCAACCACACTACCCAATGTTTACCTGTCTTAATATTATTATTTTTTTTTAGAATAAGACTAAATTATGGGTTTTTAATGTTTCTAAGTAATATTCCTGGAGTGTGATGGAGTGGGGAATCATAGTCTGGCTAATTTGATAATAACATTCAAAGTTTCACATTGAAAATTTCCACTTTTTGTTTGCTTCAGTGGGAGAGCCGAATAAACCTCAATAAAGTGGTTGACACCTAATCAGTATTTTACTTGGGGCACTTTTTGTATCTTCCTAAAGTTGCAGTTGGCGAAATCTGTGACCCTTAACAAACAGGAAACTTCGAGAACGGCATACATTTCTAATTCATATCATTCACAAAAATCAGCTACAAAAGTCAACAATTAAAGGCTTAAATATGGAAGGCAGAACTATGAAACTCTTGGAAGACAATGTAGTAGATCAGTAGTTGTATGACTGATGTACAGGAGAGAGTTTAAACACATCACAGAAGGTACAGACCATAAAGAAAAAGATCGGTATGTTTGACAACAGTATTGACTACTTGTAATTTTTTTTAATGGATTTTTCTAGCTTTTTAAAAAATTTTTGATTTCAGAGAGAGAGGGATAGAGATAGAAACATCAAGGATGAGAGAGAATCATTGATCGGCTGCCTCCTGCACGCCCCCTACTGGGGATTGAGCCCACAACCCCAGCATGTGCCCTTGACTGGAATCAAAGGCACACACCCTTCAGTCCGCAGGCGGATGCTTTATCCACTGAGCCACCCCCCTGCTGTCCTCATCCATAGGTGTATGATTTTTGTCCAATCTCTTCCAGTACCCCCCACACAGACACCCCTTTCCCCCTGAGAATTATCAATCCACTCCCATTCTATGCCTCTGATTCTATTATGTTCACCAGTTTATTCTGTTCCTCAGATTTTTAATTCACTTGACTTTTAGATTCACTTGTTGATAGATATGTATTTGTTGTTCATATTTTTTATCTTTCTTCTTCTTCTTCCTCCTCTTAAAGAATACCTTTCAGCATTTCATATAATACTGGTTTGGTGGTGATGAACTCCTTTAGCTTTTTCTTATCTGTGAAGCTCTTTATCTGCCCTTCAATTCTGAATGATAACTTTGCTGGGTAGAGTAGTCTTGGTTGTAGGTTCTTGCTATTCATTACTTTGAATATTTCTTGCCACTCACGTCTGGCCTGCATAGTTTCTGTTGAGAAATTAGCTGATAATCGTATGGGTGCTCCCTTGTAGGTAACTAACTGTTTTTCTCTTGCTGCTTGTAAAATTCTCTCTTTGTCTTTTGCCCTTGGCATTTTAATTATGATGTGTCTTGGTGTGGTCCTCTTTGGATTCCTTTTGTTTGGGGTTCTGTGTGCTTCCTGGACTTGTAAGTCTATTTCTTTCATCAGGTGGGGGAAGTTTTCGTTCATTATTTCTTCAAATAGGTTTTCAGCATCTTGCTCTCTCTCTTCTTCTGGTACCCCCATAATTCTGATGTTGGTACGCTTGAAGTTGTCCCAGAGGCTTCTTACACTATCTTCAACTTTCTGAATTCTCTTCTTGCTTCTCTGGAGGAGTGTCCTTTGCCTCTTTGTATTCCAAAGCTTTGAGTTGATTCTTGCGATCCTCTAGTCTGCTGTTGGGTCTCTGTATAATATTTTTTATTTCAGTCAGTGTATGTTTAATTTCTAGTTGGTCCTTTTTCATATCCTCGAGGGTCTCATTAAATTTATCTGCCTTTTCCATGAAATTCTTGAAAAACCTTATAACTGTGGTGTTTTTTTTTTTTTTAAATACATTTTATTTATTTCAGAGAGGAATGGAGAGGGAGAGAGAGATAGAAACATCAATGATGAGAGAGAATCACTGATTGGCTGCCTCCTGCACGGCTCCCACTGGGGATTGAACCTGCAACCCAGGCATGTGCCCTTGACTGGAATCGAACCCATGATCTTTCAGTCCACAGGCTGACGCTCTATCCACTGAGCCAAACCGGCTAGGGCATAACTGTGGTTTTGAAATCTATGTCCATTCGTTTGTTCTCCTCCATTTCTTTCGTTTGGGATCTGTTTCCTTGCCTCCTCATTTTCACTGCTTCCCTGAGTTGGTAGGGTAGCTTTGTGTACTAGGTGTCCTATTGGTTCAACGGGTCAGCCTCCCAGTTACCTGAGGTGGACACTCTTGGTGTACCCTTGTGTACTATGTGTCCCCCAGCAGGAGCTACAGCAAGAACTAGTTTTCTCCTCCTTTGCTTGGGCGGTTTTGAAGCAGTCTGACTGGAGCTGCAGTTAATTTGGTTGAGCTGCCACAGAACAGGCCATTTATATGCAAAAGCCGCTGTGTGGAGCCTGGGCGGGTTTGTAGAATGTACAGGGCGGGGTCTCAGGGCGGGGCGGGGTCTCAGGCGTCACTAGACTAGGGCGTGGCAAACGGCGATGGCTGCCGTGAGCCCTCTCTGCCTTTCTGCGTTTCCAAGTCCCCGCGTCCCACGCTCCAGCGCCGTAAACACTGATTGCTGGGCGTACCTCTGCAAAAAAGTCACTCTCACTTTCCGACCAGATGGCCGAGAGTCCAGCTTCTCCCCGTAGGCTTCTGGGTCCCCTGCGTGTCCCCAGAAACTGGATTTCAGAGTGATCAGGAGCTTGTCTCCCTGCGGGTTGAAGAAAAACCGCACGCCCAGTCACCCGCCAACAACCCGCTTTGTGCGCCTCCGTACCTCAGCTTTTCAGCGTTTGTGCTCCTTTCTCTCCTTAGTTGTAAATCTGCCACTCAGCCAGCTTTCCCGTGGTTCTGGGTGGTAGACGTTTTGTCTTTTAGTTGTATTTTTGAAATTGTTGTGCGAGGCAGCAGTTCAGTTGTTTAACTTTGCCGCCATCTTGGTTCTCCCTCCCATTTGTGATTATTAAACGAAACCTAGAAAGTCACAAGTGAGGATTAGATATTTTCAGTACATATTTTTGATAAAAGATTAGTGTCCAGAAGGGCAAACAACAACAAATCAATAAGAACAACAAATCAATAAGAAATGGGCAAATAACCCAAATAGGCCTCTCACACAAGAGGAAACCTGAATGCAGATATTCTTAACATCATCAGTAATTAGGAAAGGGCAAATTAGGACCAAAATGGTATATAGTTTCATACACATTAGTTTGGCCATGATGTAAAAATCTGTTTGGGAGGTAGGAAACAGCTGGAATGCTACACACAGATGGGAGTATAAATTGGTACAATAACTTTGGAATTATCTAATAAAGTTAAAGATGCACATGCCCTTTGACCCAGTAATCCTCTCTCCCCCAAGGTCTTTCTCCTAGAGCAGTGCTTCTAAATTGTGTTCCCAGCATTTCAAGGGAATTTGTTGGAAATGCGAATTTTGGGATCCCACCCAGACCAACTGAATGGGAAACTTTGAGGGTGGGCCAGCTTTCAGTCTCAACTCGCTGTCCAGGTGATTTGCTAAAGTTGGCAAAGCACTGCACTAGAGAAATCCCTGCACAGGAGTGCCTGGAGATGTGGATGAGAATGCTCAAGGTTGCACTGCTCATAAAAGGAAAGCACTTGAAGCAATGTCTGATGGGGGAGAATGGATGAATTGTATATATTTCTGAAGTGAAGTATTCTACAGCAGTGAAACTGAATGGATTTCTACAACACTAAGGATAAGTGGCAGGAATAGCTTTTTTTTTTTTTTTTTGCGGGGGGGGGGGGGAAGCTATTTCTAGAAGAATGCATATAGTTTTTTTCATTTTATTTTTTTAAAGTTTAGAAACATGCAAAGCAATATTGTAAATTGTTAGCAAACAGATGTGGTAAAGTAATAAACAGGTAAATTACAAAACAAAATTCAACTTACTGGGTAGCTCTATAAGAAGAGGGAAGGTGATAGGGACACCAAGAGGGACTTCAAAGATAAGAATTTAATTTTATGAAACTGGGATCTGTAGTCAGGATTTTGTTATGTTAAGTACCTTGCACTTATTAATTTTTTGCATCTACCAAAATTTTAAGAAACTGGATGAATAAGTGATTCTATGGAAAGTAACTTCATAGGATGATCTCATCATAATTACTAACTGGGCAGGTCATGGTGGATGATCAGGCCCCAGGCCTAAAACTTCTTTAGTAAAAGGTTTATCTTTGCTTTTAGCAAGTCCTGTCCATTGGTTCTGCTCATTTAGGTTAACAAACCTTGGAATGGCCAGAAGTAATACCTCTTGAAGGCATGACCACCCTCAAGAGAGCACATAATCTTAAGTATCCTATAATCCTATCCTGCCTTGTTTCTCCACCACATCCTCTTCCTTAATTTCAGATGCATACAAGAAACTGCAAACTGTCATTCTTCAGAGCATTTGAGATTTTGCTTCCCGGCATTTGTCCGAAGTTTGGCTCAAATAAACGTTATTTTAAACCCTTATGGTAGGGCAGTCACTACTTGAAGTTAACAAGTACAGGAAAAATAAAAATATGGTTCTAGAAGTTCTAAGTCAAATTGTCACTATTTTTGTTTAATATTCAGCATGCTAAAGTTGTCTAAACCGAAAGAACTGTCAAGCATTTATTATCACGTCATACTTTGTATCAGTCAGTGCTTGGCTGAGAAGATGGCAGCCATGGGAGTCCCTGAAGAGCAGGTATGTCTGCATTTCAGACACAGGTAGTGCTTGTCCGAGATCCCTTATGGGTAACTGTGGAATGTAGGCTTTTAAAAACAGATTGTAGGTATTTCAGCTCTTTCAGTTTCAACTGCACTTGCTAAAGCTAGAGCATCTATCTTAATTCTGAGTGCTTTTCATTGTGTTTGATGTTCATACTTCCCTTTTATTTGAACTGATATGCTGTGCTTTTTTCTTATATTAGAAACACCAAAATAGTTTTAAATACAAACAAGTAAGGTAATAAGAAGCCTAGTAGGGAAAAGACATTGTTCGACACAGTTGTAGTAATACCAGTATAATCATCCAATGTAACTAAAGCCCAGCGTGATTGTTACTAAATATAATGGAAGCTGTTTTAAGCCCAGAACAAGCAACACCACTTCTTTAGAAGTGTACAGATCATTTGTGATTTCTGCTGATTGTGAATTATGGATCATAATTTGATATATAATTATTGGATCAATTATTACAAAAAGAGGAATCACAGTTATAGGAGTACATGTAATTATAAAACCATTAGAATTTAAACTAAGGTGGTAATGTACTTTTAAAAATAGCTTAGAAAATTTAGATCATTCAAAGAGAGGTAGTAGAAATTATATAGTCTTTCAGAAAATGAGAGCAAACGGTTTTCATTAAGAATCTACATAGTCCGTGTTTTAATGGTACTTAGTTATTTTGGTGTTCAAATTGTCCTAATAGGATTTGGCCAGTAGGAGCCCATTCCAGCTGACTCCTGAGTCCTTGTTGCATCATTATTTAGAAGAAGCACTTTCTCACTTTCTGATATAAAAAGATGCTTTAGGCTTCAAGTGTACCTACCTTGCCCCTGGAATCTGTCATTTCTTAAGGAGCCCTTTAGTGGGGATGCTATGAGAGGCCAAGTTGTGGGTGTTAGCTCTGCTCATTGTTACTGGGCCTCTTCCCTCCATTCTTGAGGTTAGTGTGAGGTTCCACGAATCAGAGGTAAATTTCTTGATGTCCTGGGGTGTTTCGACCAAAATTAGACCCCAAGCATCTGTGACTGTTGTAAGTCTCATTTTTATTTGTTTTGATTCTCAGTTTAGTACAAGAACCACAATTATAAATGTATTTCTATCTTAGGAATTATTTTCTTTCTTGAGAGTAGTTATTTTCCATTACTTTAACCATGTATCGATAGTTTTTTAAAAGCTATCCTCTCAGTCTTCCTCCCAAAGTAATGTATTTTGGAAAGTACAGAAAAGTACTAGGATGAATAAAAAAACACACAACCCTATAATTTCACCACCCAGAGGAGGAAAAAAAAAGAAAACTATTAACCTTATAGTTTTGTTAGAATTATACTTTTAAAATTTAATACTGAAGTTCTCCTTTCTAAATATACTTTTTTCTTTTTTTAAATCCTCATCCACGGATATGTTTTGATTGATTTAGAGAGAGGAAGGGAGAGAGAGAAACATCCATGTGAGAGAGAAATATCCTTCAGTTGCCTCTTGTACGCACCCGGACCAGGGATTGAGCCCAAAACCTAGGTATGTGCCCTGACGAGAAATCGAACCCACAGCCTTTTGATGTACGGGATGATGCTCCAACTAACTGAGCCACCCAGCCAGGGCTAAATATACTTTCTTAACACTGATATTTGATATCTAATAATTTATATTCCATATATCTTGAGGCTTGATAGTTTTACGTGCGTTAGCTTATTGACATTTGTAATTATATTGTTTTACAAATTTCTTTCAAAATTAGTAGTTTAATCTTTGTTTCTGTAGTTCTTTGGTTAGCCATTGTCTTCCATCTCTTCTCAGTGGACCTAAAGAATCTAAAAGCAAGAACATTGGGGAACATGTCTTCAGATGTTTTAAAGTTATATTTCCCCCAGATTTACATTTTGGAACCATCCTTTTCTTCCTCTGTTTCTGCTGGAATGAAAAAGAAATTCCTGATAATACCTTTCTATATTGATTGAGTGCTCACCAATTCCTTACTGTATGATTTTTCTCCTTGAATCTATGACTCTTAGTCCTTCCTCCCACTTTCCAAAGAAGGAAATGGGGGCTCAGAAAAGTTACCTGGTTGCCCTGTGTACTGCACATATTGTTGGTATAGTTGGGATGAAAACAAAGTCCTCCTTGTACCTTAATATTCTTTTTCAGTAGTGTTTAAAATTTTCAGTGTAAATATGTTTCTTTAATTTTATTCTCCTAATTCTCTTCCCTTTCCTCAGGATTCATAGGCTGTATGCTTCATTCTCTTGCCTTTTGAAAAAGATGAAAGGCAAATTTAAGGAAAGTGTACTAACTTTTATCTTGAAATGCTTTTTATGGCTACATTGTAAATTCTCAACAATAAAGGGTCTAATGGAAACACTTAATGAGGAAGTAGGGGCTCTATCACACATACACCCTACCCCCCTTTTGTAGTGAATAGACCCTTTAAAGTAAATTAAGTAAAAGAGATATATTCTGTTGTTTCAGTGTTAATATTTCATGACTGATTTTATAGATGGAATTATATTTTACAATAAAAAGGAAGAAGAATTTATATAGCCTCTTCTATTTGATGTGAAACAGCAAATCCCATTTCTCTATAGCTGTAAAGAAAATTCATTATAATGTCTTTAGTTGGAAGAGATAGTTTCATTGTGATTAGATACATTGATAATAAAATAACCTTTTCAAATGGCCTAAGATACAAACAATCCCATGTGTCTGCTTTTAATGGCATTGAAGTGTTCTATCTCTACTCATAGGATCTTCTTCCTTTCTTTTATCCTGTTTTTCTGTCCCAATAAAATTTTTTCTCTAAAAAATTAAAACAATTAGATGGAAATACTAATAAAGCATTGGTTTTGAATATACTTTGAAAGGAGATATATTAAATTTTAACTTTTTCGTAAAATCTCTTTAATTATACAAGTACATTTGTCAGAGGTTGTTGATACAAGATTATCATAAAATAAACTTTATTATTGGATTAATTTAATGTATTTGGAAAGTAGTACTTGAGGTGTAGGAATATATATATATATATATATTTTTGAAAAAAGAAATAGGTAGGTAAGACAGCTGAGCTGATTTTATTATTTTAATCTCATGACTTGTTTTATATTGTTTTCATACATTTTCACAAGTAGTGCTGGGATGCTGGGGCTCTTTGGTAACAGAAGGAGTGACGTCTATCTGTTCTCTTCTGCTCACTATGGTTTGGTCCCTACTAGTATGGTTTACTGGTCATTGTTTAAGCTCTAATGTAAACACTAAGCAAATAATCTAATTTTTAACTTGCAGGCAAAATTGAATTGGATATTTGAAATAGAATAGTATCACTGGAATTATAATAATATACTGTTCTGAATTGAGTGGAGCTGTTTTTCTCCATCTGATAGTTGGACTTTGCTCTGGCCATTTGGGCTTGGAAGCACATAGTTGCAGCCTGCTTGTCTTCAGTGTGTCTTTGGACTCTGGCTAGGGGAGGTCCTTTTTTAGGGTTAAGCTAAACATGGTATGTGAGATGCTTTGGAGGTGGAAATTGGTCAGGTATGAGTAGGCCAGAGGCCCCTGCGTGGCCTAATCTTAAATGCTGCCTGCTAGGGAAGGTGAGGGAGTTAAGTAGTCTGTGTGGTCAAAAGCGTTGTCACTCCTTCAGCCTGTGACTGTCCATGTGCTTGTCCAAAGGAACTAAAGGCTACTGTTAATTCTGAGGCAGGTCAGTTGCTAAACAATTATAGGGGCTTATAAAAATGGAAGTCTTTATCCAAAATGAGGAGGTGACTCAGGAAACATTAAGACATTTCTTTTATTCCACATGAATCTAAATTTAAAACTCTCCCCCCTCATCTCTTTATTAGTGAGCCCTTTACTAACGCTTGATTTTATTATATCAGTTTTTCATTGTAAGTCGTATCTGATCTGAATCTGATTTTGGTAGTGGGAGAGGCATCAATCTAAATGTCAGTTTATCAAAGTTCTAATATCCTACAGAAGTTTGATAGGAATTATGCATTTCAAATAGTATACTTCAGTTAATATTTATTGACCTCCTCCTGGATACTATTGTTCTGGTTCTGAAGATTCTTATTAAAGGTGGAGCATATAGGAAAGGAAAACACACACACACACACACACACACACACACACACACACACACACACACACTAGAGGCCCGATGCACGAAATTCGTGCACGGGGGGTTGTGTCCCTCAGCCCAGCCTGCACCCTCTCCAATCTGGGACCCCTCGAGGGCAGTCGGTCATCCCTCTCACAATCCAGGACTGCTGGCTCCCAACTGCTCGCCTGCCTAACTTCCTGATTTCCCCTAACTGCTTCTGCCTGCCAGCCTGATCACCCCCTAATCACTCCCCTGCCAGCCTGATTGATGCCTAACTGCTCCCCTGCCAGCCTGTTTGCCCCTAACTGCCCTCCTCTGCAGGCCTGGTCACCCCTAACTGCCCTCCCCTGCAGGGTTGATCGCCTCCAACTGCCCTCCCCTGCGGGCCTGGGCCCCCCCAACTGCCCTTCCCTGCAGGCCCGGTCGCCCCCTACTTCCCTCCTCTGCTGGCCTGGTCACCCCTAACTGCCCTCCCCTGCAGGCTTGATTGCCCCAACTGCCCTCCCTTGCAGGCCTGGTCCCTCCCAACTGCCCTTCCCTGCTGGCCATCTTGTGTCCACATGGGGGTAGCCATCTTTGACCACATGGGGGCAGCCATCTTGTGTGTTGGAGTGATGGTCAATTTGCATATTACTCTTTTATTAGATAGGAGATTATATATATATATATATATATATATATATATATATATATATATATATTACACATAAAGGAGGGGTAAACTTGAGCCATGTATATTCTAGACAAGGTGAAGGGACAGAGAAGGGCAATATATTAGTAATTTATTGCTACACTAGAGGCCCGGTGCACGAACTTCCTGCACAGGTAGGTTCTCTAGGCCTGGCCAGTGATCAGGGCCAATCAGGGCCTTCTGGTTGCCAGCCAGGGCCTTCCTTCCTTCTGAACTGTCCTCTGGTGGTCAGCGCATGTCATAGTGAGCGATCAAACTCCTCGTCTCCCACTCGATCTCCCGAGGGGACACTTTGCATCTTAGCCTTTTATATATATAGGTAACAGATTATGTCAAAATGTAATTGTTTAGGGCCTGGCCACTGTTGCTAAGTGGTTAGAGCACCAGCTCATGCACCAAAGAGTCTTGGGTTTGATTCTGGTCAAGGGCATGCACCTGGGTTGTAGGTTTGATCCTCAGCCCATGTTGGGGCAGGTGTGGGAGGCAACCAATGGATGTGTCTCTCTTACATAGGTGTTTCTCTGTCTCTGTCTCTCTCTCTCCCCCCGTCTCCCACACTCTTCCTCCTTCCCTTCCTCTCTCTCTAAAAATCAGTGGGAAAAAAATATATCCTCTGGTGAGGATTAACAACTACACTTAGTGGGTTAAAGCAACAAGCATTTATTACCTGGTAGTTTCTGTGAATCAGGGTTTGGGTTGGGCTTCCCTGGTGGTTCTGACTGCAGGTCTCTCCTTGGCTGCAGTCAGGATTTAGTGGGGCTGTAGTCATCTGAAGTCTGGCCTAGGGCTGGCAGAGCTGCTCCCCAGAAGGCTCACTCACGTGGCTGACGGCAGGAGTCCCCAGTTCCCATCTGGTGCTTGGTAGGAGGCTGAAGCCCTTGTGCAGAGGACACTGCGCAAGTGTCCTCACAGCCAGGCACAGGATTTTCCCAGGTGGGGGGATGCAAGAGGGGGCACGCAGGGAGCACAGTGCCTCCATGACTGTATCTCTAGAGTTGGGTACCCTCACTTCACTGCTTCTGTCTGGTACAGGCAGGCCACTGAGGCTAGCCCACACCAAGGGGAGGGAGGCAGGCTCCACCCTTTGAAGGGAGTGCCAGAATGTGTGGACTCACCTTAAACCACCACAGGCATTTTCCTGGATGGGGAATGTACACGTCTACAAACTTAAGCTTGGGAATGCACTATAGCCTGTCCTGAGCATGAGTGTTCATGTTCTGAACTTACCACACCATGTTACTATCCATTGTGGTAAAACTGCCTCTGGTATATCCACTCGGTGGCTTTTAGGGTATTAAATCATACTCTTTTTTTGTCATGGAAGAGTTTATTCATTTTCATAGAAAGGTGATGTGTTTATTTGTAGGCTCAGATACCTTACTTTGTGGTCGCTGTTACAAATTGATGTTTCTGATGGGAGAGAATAGTGGGAGGAAATTACATAAAGTATATGCCATGGTGTTTTGTAACAACAACTAATATTACAGCTTCTCATTAACAGACTCTCTATATGGACTTCGTGCTACTTTATTAAATTAGGTAATAGTGTAATGGTAAGACATAGTTTCAATAAAATGTTCATTTGCAAATGGTAGATTAAGAAAGAGATCTGAGTAGTCCACCAATTTCTATTGATTCTTGTCTCACTCAGCTGTCACCTCATAGCTCATAACAGGCTTGTAGGAAGTCTTACCTGTTCCCACCTTGTCCTTCCAGGAGAAGAGAGTCCCTACGTTGGCATCTGAATGGTGTCTGCATTGCAGCTTTCTCTGAACCCTACAGAGGGAAAGGGCAGAATTCCATTGAGAGTTTTTGTATATGCCTCTGTGCACACACCTGCTAGGTTGCACACAGGTATCCCCAGCTGTGACTTTATTATTGGCATGGTGCCAACATGTGCTAATTTCACACTGCTTGCTTGTACCACTAATTCGGATGACTTTAGAAGGGTTGAAGAGTGGGAGGCATGAGATAGAGGCAGAGAGAAGGTAGTTTCTTGTGTGGGTGGCCTCGTCATATCAGTGAGAGAGTATGTCTGTGAGTGTGAGTTTGCATGTGTATCTGGGGCATGGGGAGAGAAAGAGAGAGCAAGAAAGAGAGAGGAAGAGAGGACTCAAGCTTGCTTAATGTATACTTGTTAGAAAAGAGAAAAGGGATGAGAGAGAAACAAAGACAAGATTTTAATGAGAAAAAAGTGGGAAAAAAGGAGGTAAATGAGTGAAAATTTTCATGCCTGCTGCCCAATAGTAATGATAGCATGTGAAATGGTTGAATAATTGTTAGGTTTCTCTAATAGTTCCTGAAATCCGTTAAAATGCTGCAGGAAACTTCCCATGAGAAGTGGCCAGCAGGTGTCATCAGAAGGCTGCTAGTGATTTGTTTTATTGTTCTTAAAAAGTATGAGTGTTTTGATTCCTTTTTTTGCTACTTTTTTTCCTTTTAAAACAATAGAAGAGGCTATTTCAGTTACGGCAGGAACTTTCCTTCATGATAGATTCTTGGTGAGTTAATAATTTATAGGTAAAATTGAAGATGATGAAGTGACATGTAACTTATTTCTTAGGGCACAGCTAGTTGAGAATTTGGTAAGAGTGGACACTATAAATGGGTCTGCATATTTGAAAATAGTTGGGGATGGTGAGGATATGCAGTAAGTGGTAATTGATGAATTTGTACAGGAAGCATACTAGTATGCTTTAAGAAGATTTGGTTTCATAATACATCTCATTATTCTAGTGTAAATACTTACCAGGTTGTCTGAATGTTGAAACCTTACTGTGGGTAGAAATCTGAGACTCATTTTCTTTCTCCACTGGGTATAAGTACCAGTGGTTTCAGAGGACACCTTCCATACTCTGTACTCTGAGGATTGCAGTTGTTCCCGAGAGAAATAAAGGGCCTTTAAGGAACAATGGAGACTTGAATGTTTGTTGAGTGAATGAATGAAATATATCTTCAGAAAAATTAGCCCCTAAACTGTTCTACTCAGGTGATTTTTTATTTCCATTAAAAAAAAGAAAAAGACCCTTCCCACCTCTGTTGGTATTGTTCTAAGACCCTTTGTGAGGAAAGGTTTTCTCTTTAATTTACATCAGCATGAGCATCCTTGTTTCCATTTAATTCCTCCAGATCACTTTAAGATACTTAATAAACCACATTGCACTCCTGGGTACTGACATCATCCCGGTTCTGGGCCTTATAACATAAACTGTTAAAAGTTTATGTTATACACACTTTTTGCTTCTGGATTTCTCCACCCGTGATGTGTCCTGCATACTGAGAAATTATCTTCCTAAAGCCAAGCTGGGTTTTGGTGACTCCTCACTGACACTACTGAATAAATTCCAACTCTAATTCGGAGCCTGTATGACGTGGCCCTGGGTGACCTGCCTTTGGTTGAGCTTTAGGCAGTAGAGCGGCAGAGTTTAGCTGTTAGCTGTCTGGAGAGTCAACAGTCTCACACACCCATCATGTGTGTTTTAAGGCTTTGTCTGAGTCCTTTCTCCCACTTGAGATGTTTAACTGTTCCTACCTGCTTCTTCAACAAAAGAAAAAAATGGTTTTAGTTTCCTCAAGGTTAAGCTTGAGTGATATTCCTGCTGTTTTAGCCATATATTCTGCTTGGAAGTGTGGTCCCTTTCTCATCTCTACTCGGATCTTAGTTTATATCACACACACTCATAAAATGTGGCTTGTATTAGAGTTCCTTTGCATATGGATCCTAACAGAACATGTGTCTGGTTTGGGCAGAGAAAGTGTTTGTAGTACCATAGTTCCCTTCATTTGGCAGGCACCCAGTATATATGTTGAATGTTGTTCTTTCTTGATATAGTGACATGTTGAATTATTTCAGTAATTTAAAAAATTAGTTGGGAAATAACTAAAGTTTAAAGTTTTTGAAGCCATTATGTAGATGATAATAAAGGGTGTCATTATTTGTCTCCTGCGAATTCATGTAGTTGTCATTCTCTTGTCTCTAAAAATATGAGTCGGGCATCATATTTAGACCATTACTTCTGAATAGATGCATCTGGGTCTTCCCTGAGTCGGTGTTCATATGTTCTATACGTATTATTTCTCAAGATGAAATTCCTGCCGTGTCCACAGTGAGGGCAGTATATAGTGTGCCACAGCAGTGGGTGAGTAAGAGATGGCTAGACTCAACATTGGAAGGAAGGGAATTCACACCATTTTAGACCAGGCATTAAAAAAAATATTGACCATAACTTCTGTTATGGACATTTTCAAACATAAACAGACTACACAATTTGATGGAAGAGTACTAGTATATTGAATCCCCATGTCACTGTTACTCAGCTTCCATTATTATGAGCACATAGCCTTCACTATGCCCTTCTTCTGAACTATTTTGAAGCATATCTTAGACATTTTTTCATTTCATCTAGAGCAGTGGTTCTCAACCTTTCTAATGCCGCAACCCTTTAATACAGTTCCTCATGTTGTGGTGACCCCCAACCATAAAATTATTTTCGTTGCTACTTCATAACTGTAATTTTGCTGCTGTTAATGAATTGTAATGTAAATATCTGCTGTTAATGAATTGTAATGTAAATATCTGTAATGTAAATATCTGTTAATGAATTGTAATGTAAATATCTGGTCTTAGGCTCTACTGCAGCAGTTCTCAACCCGTGGGTCGCGACTCACAGGTTGAGAACCATTAGCAGGGTCGCCTAAGACCATCGGAAAACACAGATATTTACATTACGATTCATAACAGTAGCAAAATTACAGTTATGAAGTAGCAACGAAAATAATTTTATGGTTGGGGGTCACCACAACATGAGGAACTGTATTAAAGGGTCGCGACATTAGAAAGGTTGAGAACCACTGATCTAGAAGTACTTAATGAATACCTCTTATATCACAATGTCTGAGAAAGGATTTATGCCCAGAATACATAAGCAACTGTTCCAGCTTAATAATAAACAAACAACCAAATTATGAAATGGGCAAAAGGCTAACAAGTGTTTCACAAAGCACAAAACAAAGTATTTGGCACCATCCCCGATATCAGGGAATTGCAGAAAGGAACGACTAAATTTTAAGGACTGATACAGTGTCAAATGTGGGCGAGGATGTGGGTCTTTAAGAATTCTTGGCATTGCTGGTGGCTATGTAAAACAGTGTGGCCACTTTGCAAATCAGTCAAGCGGTGCTTCTTATAGCTAGCTAATCCTGTTCTTTCACTCTGTGACCCAGCAGTAGCACCTTTAGGTATTTACACAAAAGAGATGAAAATAGATAGTCATAAAAAGACTTGTACAGGATTATTCGTATCAGCTTTACCATAAGAGCCAAAAAAGGGGAAGCAGCTCAGGTGTCTATTAACAGAATCATGATATATCCATGTCGTGCACTTTGCTGATATTTACAACAAAAATATTGTGCTGAGTAGGAGAAGCCAGATCCTCCTCCTTCAAAAGACAAATTGTCTGAATGCATTTACATGAACTTTGGAACAGGCAAAATGAATCTGCTATAGAAGAATTTGGAGCAGTGGTTGTCTCAGGAAGGCAGTTACCAAGGACTTAGTGTGAGGTGGCATAAAACAGTTTTTTTGGGGAAGATGCCAGTGTTCTCTGTCTTATGGGACTTCTGTGGACCTCTGAGCTTCTCTTTCTGGCACCTCTCCTTTCCTTTAATCTGCCCTACAGACTCTAGCTGCCCCTCAACTCTGTTGCGAGACTCCTCGCTGTGCTCTGGCCTGGGTCCTTGCTCCAGGTAGTAAGCTGGGACTCACTTGGTTTAGCTGTCATCTCTCAGAGATCACTGCCCTTTGGTGCCCGATGTCCAATGTCTTCTGTTGTTGTTTCATAGATTTTGTGTTTTTTGTTTTGTTTTCTTTTTCAGTTGTTTCATGCATGAGAGTACATTCAGTCCCTGTGACTTTTCTTGACCATAAGGGAGTGTCCTGGATGGAGAATATATGTATTTAAAAACAATATATTGTCTCACCCCTTATATTGTAAGGCAGATGTTTCATGCTGTTCTCTGCTGTCATTCCAGAATTTAGAACCAAGAACACTTGCCGTGTAGTAGACACTAGGTGAAATTTTTGGAACATACATGTGGTTAATTTATTCTCTCTTGCCTCCTTTTACTCTCCTATTACAAATGTTGAATAAAAAAACTAATGCTGTATCTAAAAGAGCATTTTTAAAATTGATTTTTAGAGAGCTAGGAAGGGAGAGAGAGAAACATCGATATGAGAGGGAAACATCGATTAGCTTGCCTCCTGCACACCCCCTACCAGGGATTGAGCCCATAACCTGGATGTGTACCTTGACTGGAAATGGAACCAGCAACCTTTTGGTGCACAGACGATGACCAACCAACTGAACCACACAGGCCAGGGCTAAAAGAGCATTTTCTAAAAGGTTCTTTGGAACACCAGTCTCTAGATTCTTGATAAACAAAGAGTTCTGTAGTAGAATTAGTTTGAGAAATGCTTATGTACTGAGAAATCCTGTGTAAAGGAATTTTGTTCAAACCAGAGTTTTCTAAACTTATTTGACCAGAGATATAATTAATATTTTCTGGAACACAGTCTGAGGAAGTAATGAATATCTTATAAGTGCAATAAAACCATGCACATTTATCTTTTTCACTCACAAAACATACAACATGTCACTATATTATGATACAGTTACAAATACAAGACATTTTGTATTGTAGATTATATACAACAAATTATGTATTTTTAAAGTAGCTTTATTGAGACATTCACATATCATACAATCCACTCACTTAAGCTATGGTTTAATGGATTTAAGTATATTCTCAGATATGTGCAGCCATCACCACAGTGAATTTTACAACATTTTCATCATCTCAAAAAATAGATATACCCTTTATCTATATCCCCTTATCCCCCAAGGAACCAGTAATCTACTCTCTGTCTCTATAGATTTACCTATTCTGGACATTTCCTATAAGAAGAATCATATCAGTATGTGGTTATTTGTGACTGGCTTCTTTTACTTAGCATAACGATTTCAATGCTCATCCTGTGGCATCGATGAATCAGTACTTCATTTCTTTTTGTGACTGAATAATATTCCATTGTATGGCTGTACCACATTTAGTTATCCATTGGTGAATATTTGGGTTGTTTCCACTTCCTGGTTGTTATGGATAATACTACTATAAACATTTGTGTACAAGTTTTTGTGTGGGGCCATATGTTTTCATTTCTCTTGGGCATATACCTAGGAGTGAAATTGATGGGCTCTATGGTAACTCCATGTTTAGTGATTTGAGGTCTTGCCAGACTGTTTTCCACAGCCGCAGCATCATTTTACATCCCATGTAGCATTGTATGAGGGTTCTGGTTTCTCTACATTCTCACCAGCATTTGTTATTGCCTGACTTTTTGATTCTAGCCATCCTAGTAGGTGTGAAGTGGTGCTACTTTATGGCTTTATTTGCATTGCTCTAGCAACTGCTGACGTAGATTATGTTTACCTGTGCTTTTTGGCCATTTGTGTAGCTTTTAAAAAAATACGTTTTTATTGATTTCAGAGAGAAGAAGGGAGAGGGACTGAGGGATAGAAACATCAATGATGAGAGAGAATTATTGGTCGGCTGCCTCCTACATGCCCCTAACTGGGGATTGAGTCTGCATCTCAGGCATGTGCCCTGACCTTCTGGTTTATAGGTCGATGCTTAACCACAGAGCCATACCACCTGGGCAGCAGCTTTGTTTTAATCTGCTTTATAGAGTAGAAGTCCACGGAAACAGAATTTGAAAAGAAGGCTTCTTTATTTAGAAAAAAGAATTAGTAAATTGAAATGTAGTGGTAAAGAGAGTTGAAACTTGGGAGTTTTTTTGCAAGCTGGTTGAGAAAATCCCCTTTTCTGTGGAAGATAGCATAGTGTTGCTTCCTGAGTCACAGCGTGGTAATATTGTGTTCCCAAAATCCAATTCATACTTTTCATTAACGGTCATGTGATCAAATTAATCTCAATATGAAGGAAATCTTATTGAGGCTAATTTTATAATATTTTTCATCCAGTATGTCACCTTATGTTGATTTTTGGATTAACGTGCGTGTCTTTATGTTCAAAGGTTTAATACCATGTTTGTTTTCTTCATAGGTTATGAGTGCCAAGTAAGCTACCCTGACAGAGGAGCAGTGTCGGCACATTAGTAATGATGGATTCTGAGAAGAAACCAGAGAATGATGAGGACGAAGATGTAAAAAAGGAAGCAGAAGACTCAAGGACTGTTTCATCTCAGGATGTGGAGTGTAGGCCCTTGTCTGATTTGGTAGTGAATTCCTCTGAGAATTCTAGCAAAAGAGCTCTTTCAGAGTCATCAACCAGCGTTTTTGTGGCGGAAGATGGAAATAAACATGCTTCCAAACGAATGAAATTCGGTGAGGCCGAGCCCTGTAGGTCCGAAGAGCAGGGCGTTTGTGGGTTATCTGAAGTGGAGGTCTCGTCCAGTGAAATGGTGAAGGCGTCCTTCCTGAATGACTGCTCAGATGGAGATACTTGTCCTCCCACCTCGTTTTCCCTTCTCTGCAGTTCTGGCCCAACTGACACTGTTTCTCTGAAAACAGACACTGAGAAGATGATTGCTCAGGAAATGGTTTCCCTTGACCCAGAAACAAAATCTTTTTCCAGCAAAGAGGTTGTTACTGTTGGTTGTACCATCGGGAACATCGATTCAGCTTTCAGGTGCAACATGTGTGACCATTTGTTTTCTTCTTGCTCGGACCTGGAGAAGCATGCTGAATGTCACGTGCCGCCATCTAAGGAGCCTGCCCACTGCCCCTGCAGCCACGGAGCGGAGAGCAGCCCAGCATTGCAGACCCACGCCACACAGACACATGGTTCACGTACTGTCTTTTCTTGTGACCTTTGTGGCTTTCAGTGTGTGGAAGAGAACCTTTTGAATGCACATTGTCTTGGAAAAACACATCTCCGGCGCCAGAATCTTGCTGCTCGTGGAGGATTTGTGCAGATCTTAACAAAACAGCCTTTTCCTAAGAAATCATGTACAATCGGAACAAAGAATGTTCGCGTAAAACCAAGAGCATCTAAACAAATAGCAAAGAATAGTGATTCAAAAGGACTAAGACATGGTGGAAGCAAATTTAAAGATTTCAGAGGCAGCATTTCTAAGCAGAGTGGAAGTAGCAGTGAGCTTCTTGTTGAAATGAGGCCGTCCAGGAGTACTTTGCTAGAAAAGGGAGAGATTGTTGAAGAAAATGTCACTTCCTTTGGTACAACTCGAAATCCTGAAAACCAGAGTAAAAAGTTAGGAGCATTAGTAGGCTCACAGGGTCTCTTAGATAAATTGGAATCTACCAAAAAGACTCTACAGACAGCACATGGTATCAGCGCAACCTCGAGACCGAGACCTGAGAGAAACATTCTCATGTTGGCTAATAGCTTCCGACGACGAAGCGGCACTTTCCCCTTAAAAGGCCAAGCCAAGAAAAGGTTTAATCTTTTAGGAATTAATAAACGGGGCACTAGTGAGACTCCCAGGACATATATGAAACACGTTAGAGCACAGATGAAAACAGGTGATTCAGAGTCCATGCCTAAACACATAGAAACGGGTGGTAGTACCCACAGTCTGTGTGTGTCTTCCTCAGAAACCCTGGACCTGAAGCAGGATGAAAGAAATGCCCACCTTGTGAGCTACTTTGACCCTCCCACAGTGAGGGCAGCTTCTGACCGTCAGATGTCGTGTACTTGTACAGACTGTGGCCAGGTGTCTACAAGTAGGACAGAGTTGGAAGTCCACATGAAAAGGTGCCATGCAAGAGAGGTGAAATTGTCCTGCCAGACATGTGACTTTTCCAGCATGTCGAGGAGGGACCAACATGAACATTTGCACAATCACCAGCTTCAGCAAACTGCCTCTGTCCTCAGTTGTCAGTGCTGCTCATTTATTTCCTTGAATGAAACACATCTTAGAGACCACATGAAGGAAAAGCACAGTATGGGCTTTTTCTGTTCTCCCTGTAATCTGTTCTTCTTGTCTGAGAAGGACATGGAGGAACACAAGTCAACTGAGAAGCATATTTGCTTATTGGTTCAACCAAAGACTTCTCAATCATTTCACAATGATTTGGTTTTACAGACTTTACCTTTAAGTACTTTAGAATCAGAAAACACAAAGGAGTCTATGAGCGAGTCAGAAAGAGTGGCTCAGGAAGAACTGACTAAGATCCGGGTAAGCCATGGAAGTGAAGTAAGGCATTCAAATAAGCCTCAATTTCAGTGTAAGAAGTGCTTTTATAAAACACGGTCCTCCACTGTTCTCACACGACACATAAAGCTCCGGCATGGTCAGGACTACCACTTTCTTTGTAAAGCATGTAATCTTTATTCACTGAGCAAAGAAGGAATGGAGAAACACATTAAGAGAAGCAAACATCTTGAAAATGCTAGGAAAAATAATATTGGCTTAAGCTTTGAAGAATGTATTGAAAGGGTTTGTATAGGTGCAAATGACAAAAAAGAAGAGGTTACGATTTCTGGAAACGAGAGGACAGAAGGCGACATAGAAGGTGTGCAATTGCAGGAACATAACTCTTTGGAGAAGAGCATACTCACTGCCAAGGAACAGCCACAGTCTGGCGTAATTGCCAAAGATGATGAGTTAGCCTTGACCACCACTCCAAAGAGAGGGAGACCCAAAGGTAACATCTCACGGACGTGTTCACACTGTGGCCTCTTGGCCTCTAGTATTACAAATCTGACGGTTCACATTAGACGAAAACATAGTCACCAATACAGTTACTTATGTAAAGTGTGTAAGTATTATACTGTAACTAAGGGAGATATGGAGCGTCATTGTGCCACCAAGAAGCATAAAGGACGTGTAGAAATAGAAGCAAATGGAAAACAAAGTTCAGATATCATTATTGGCCCTGAAGTGGGTAACCTTGAAGCCTGTAGTAGGAGCACCGGTTCAGATGAACAAGCTAATAAGTCAGCTGAACCAGATCCCTCCAGTTCAGAAAAAACAGGACAAGAGCACGGAGATCAAATTGAAATTGAAGTTGAAAATGTATTTCATTCCACAAATGGGGAAGCTGGCAGTCACGTTATTGATGAGAAGGAACAAGTATCTCTAGAACCAGAGGCCCTGGTGCAGCAAAGGGAAGTATGCTCGCAGAGAGGTGCCCTGAGCACAAGTGACAATAAATGTGCACACTGCGAGTTTAGTGCTCACTCTTCAGCTTCCCTAGAACTGCATGTAAAACGGAAACACACAAAAGAGTTTGCGTTTTATTGCATGGCATGTGATTACTATGCCGTGACTCATCGAGAGATGACCAGGCATGCAGCAACAGAAAAGCACAAGGTGAAAAGGCAGTCTCACCTGAACTCTTCTGACGTGGGAGCAAGTCCTTCAGAAATGTCCAAAAACGTCATCATACCGGAGGAGCAGCATCAACAAAATTCTGAAGAATTCCAGATAATTTCAGACCAATCACCTGAAACTCTTAAATCTAGAAATGCTACTGGTCGTTCTGTTTTAGATGAGAATACTAACTTAGACATGTCTAAAGTACTCTGTGTTCCTGACTCTATAGAAGTTGAGACTGAAGAAGAATCTAATCTTAGTGAAGGTCCTTCATTTTGTGAAACTTTGCAACAACCCCTTGCCAAGGACAAAGTTAGGAAACCCGAGGAAGTGCTGACCCTTAACATTTCCTCTAATGGCCCCCCAAGCAAATTTCAGAATGAAAATTCAGGAAGCTCAGCTTTAATTTATGAGACGACAAAGAACAATCACAACAAGTTGAATGACATCGGTGATCCAAGTGCACATTGTGATAGCGATGGAGGGAATGGAGGAGACCACGGAGGTGAAATCCTCAGTAAACGTGGATGTCTCGGAGTCCTGGATGGAGCTCATTCAGCTGAAAGCACCGTCCCTGTTGTGATGAGAATGATGGAAGGACAGCTAAACCTGGATAGCCGTGGTCAAGACCAAGTTGGAAATGTGCAAAGTTCAGTGGATTTGAAAGCTATGCAAGGAGATTCTATCTTGGAAAATAAGGAAATTCTGATGAATTCCCAACATGAAACTGAAATTGTTATAGAAGAGGATGGTCCAGCTTCTGATAGCACGGTTGAAAGTAATGATGTTTATGAAACTATAATTAATGTTGATGATAAAGGACAGGCCATGTACAGTTTTGGCCGGTTTGATTCTTCCATAATAAGAATAAGGAACTCAGAAGATGGTGAATTGATAGACCAGTGTGAAGAGGGTCTGATAACAACAGAAGTGAGAATGAGTGAGTCACCCTTAAAAGACTGTGCTCAAGGTGTGAAAAAGAAGAAATCTGAAGGCAGCTCCTTTGGCGAATCCACACGAATCCGTTGTGATGACTGTGGTTTCTTAGCAGATGGGTTAAGTGGACTGAATGTTCACATAGCCATGAAGCATCCTACAAAGGAGAAACACTTCCATTGTTTGCTGTGCGGCAAGTCCTTCTACACAGAGAGCAACCTGCATCAGCACTTGGCTAGTGCTGGCCACATGAGAAATGAACAGGCCAGCGTGGAAGAGCTTCCAGAGGGCGGGGCCACCTTTAAATGTGTCAAATGTACAGAGCCCTTTGATTCGGAGCAAAATTTATTTCTGCATATTAAAGGGCAGCATGAGGAACTGCTCCGGGAGGTGAATAAGTACATAGTGGAAGACACTGAGCAAATCAACCGAGAGCGAGAGGAGAATCAGGGAAATGTCTGCAAGTATTGTGGCAAGATGTGTCGCAGTAGCAATTCTATGGCGTTCCTGGCCCACATCCGCACTCATACAGGTATGTGAACCGTGGCACCTGTGCTTCTCTATAACATGCCCTTGAGTGGTAAAATCTGGACATTCCCTCCCACCCGATACGCAGTCCCTGCTGCAGTTGCTGCTGGCCCTCACTCGATTCACATGACTGCTGGGTGGTGCTCGGGACAACTGCCACAGTCATCGCTGACACTTAATATCTATGAAGACCTGTAGGCCTCATTGATCTCAAAGGCAGGCTCTTTCACAAATTCCTTTCAATTTTATCAAAAAGCCTAGTGCCTCTGGTGCTTTTGTTAAATTCCTGTCTGATAGAGCTTTTCACATGTTTTAGGTCCAAACTGTTTGGTTTTTCAAGGTATCTATTAAGTGACACTGTTTTTCAGAGCAGCAGTTGCCAACCTTTCGGACTTCATGGACCACAAGGGGTCTGCGGACCACTGGTTGGCGACCGCTGTTTCAGAGGATATATTAAATGGCTTTTGAGAAATGAGATAATAAAAATTTTTATACAATTTTACAGTTTTAAAAATATTCATTGCCAGGTAGTTTATATCCAAAAGTATAACTCCCAGGCAACAAAATTCTACTTTCAAAGATCAGAAATACTCAACAGCTTTCAAAGTCAGTATGTTCAGGGGTTTGTGTTCATTGATACAGGTCCTGGTAGAACTTGGTGAGTCTCTGCTCTGCTTCGTGGTTAATTTTAGGTAGATATTTTTTAAAAACTTTTTTTTTTCCTGAAAAATGTATAAGCCAGTGTTCTAAATTTATGTAAAAATTCACTGCACTGTTTCTATAAACCTGCCATACATTCTTTATTTTAAATAGACAGCTTTTCTAAATCATTGTGCTCTGCTTAGACAAGTTCTGTCTCCATAGTTGAATTTATGAGTGGATTTGAATAATAAATTCACATTTTAATGAACATATTTTCATTAGAACTGTAAGGTTTATTTTACTGTACTTTAAAATAATGGCTTATTATTAAAGCTATACTTTAAATTCATGCAGTTTTGGAAAATGTTTGCATCATCACAGGAGAAAGACAAAAGAATATGAAACATTATTAATAGTTTAGGGTGATTAAACATAGATAAAAGTTTTTCATTGGAGAAAGTAGCAGGGAAACCTGCATAAGGTTGATCTAGGTGAATATCAGCATTGTACTCTTGATTCCAGCTATTCCCAGTGCAGTGGAGTTGTGATTGTGGTTTGTTGGAGTTATTAATACATCTGTGCATGCTGTATTATAGTTTGCTTTCTGAAATGATACAGTTTTAGAAATTGGGCTTGTTCACGTGCACAGGAAAGATGTACTTTCTTAATATGCCCTCTTAAGGCAGATAAAACTGAATAAAACTAAGAGGAAGATGCTAATGGAGCTCTTTTTAGAATTCTTTATGCAACTGTCTGGTCAAGACATGTTGCTTATAATTGATGTGTCCATTACTTGAATTCTCTTGTAATTATAGTCAATAAGTCTTGTAAATGTGTTAAAGCTCACTAAAAGCATACAAATTCAAGAACAGAGTAAGGCTAATAATTTAAAATAATCAATGTAGGCATTTCAGCACTTAATTTCCCTTGTGTGTTGATAGCTGATCATTCTTAATCCATTAAGATTTATTTAGTCGTTTACAATGCAAAATAGGTTTGCACTGGTCACTTGTGCCATTTGAAAATGTCCACCAGGTTAAGTGCAGAATGTAGTCCATTAGTCTTCCTTGACTATATGTATTAATTGCATTTAAAATCAAGTTAATGTGGATGTGAAAGTGAGGTAACTATCAATATGTGACAAAGTAACCCTACTTATATAAGTTACATCATTGATTGTAACATTTAGTAAAAGTTAGCATACTTTTTAACATTTTGTGTTGGGCTTATCAGCAAGCACATTTTTGTTGTGTTCTGAAGCACTACAAAGGCGAGATCCTGAGGACACAATGCCCGTCTGCCATTTAAGTCTTGCAAGGCATTTTTTGGGGAAGTTGCTCTCCAGGTTTTCACTCCCAAGTTTTTTTCTTGGCGCCTCTTAGAATGAATTGCTTTTCTGATCTGTTGCTTATGTCCATGAAATAGTAATGCAGGAACTGTTATTAATGGTTAACTGGAAAAGGGCTTACTCTTCCAATCCTTGTTTTTATACTTTGTGATTTACTATATGTTTTATGTAACCTTTTCTTCCTATCCTCAGTACGATGAAAGCAGCACTATAAGAAATAAATGAGTTGGTCATTCAGAATTGTAGGGAAAAGTGTCGCCGAGCTTCCAGGGTGTTTGCTGTTTGAAGCCACCGCATGAGCAGAAAGAGCAGGGTCTCCTTTCCCATTACATGAGTGGTACAAAACCCCGGGCCTCTTTTCTCCTGCATCATTCTGTTAGAGCTTTAATTTCCTATAGCAGGGAAGGTGTCTTTAAGCTAGAAGACTGTCTGCAAGCCTTCATTTTATGTTGAAGTGCACTGGTCATTCGTGCTGTCTAGAAGTGTTCACATGTGGGGAACCAGGGAGTTGTATGACTTTACTGAAAAATTCCTAAGCCAGGGCTGGTGGTATCTGTCACTAATTATGTGATGGTTTTTAGAGGTTGAGTTGGCTTAAGAAGAGATGGTTCAGGAGAGTTGGTCTATAGGAGGTAAGCAGAGTGAGAGCATGGGTGTGATTCTGTTCACTGCTTCATCTCTGTGCCCTGCACACAGCTGGCTCTCAACGTTACTGTTGGAGAGGTGAATAAGCGGATGGACAGTTGTGTGAATGAAGTAATGAAGTGCCAGTGTGTAGGGAGGAATGTAGCATTTAGGTTAGAGTTGACAGGCATTAGATGCTGGGTATATACATCTGACTTGATTCTTTAAGACCCAAAGTTTTATTAAATTTTTAATTTTAATGTCACATTCATGTTTGCATAACAGTTAGCAATGGCTGATGTTAAGGAAAGTAGTACCTCTGGTCCCCTAATGTTTGGATTTTTATGGCACAGAAAGATGTTAACATAGTCTACTTGGGATATAAGATATGAAAAATACTCAGAGCCTTCATGATTTCTGCATGAAAGCTGTCAACACAGTAACTCATTCATGTGTTGTGAGCACACTGGCAGTAATCACTGAGACCTGAAGGAGCTAGAGTGTCTCACCAAGGAGCCAGGTACAATCCACTGAAAGCACTGAAGGTCTGTATCTGGCCCTTTGTGGCACATGTGTTTGCACAGGGAGGAGCTCATCACAATGTCAGTGCAGGATGAGCAAGACTAAAGCTTAAATCCACAAGACAGATGTTTTAAATCCTTTCACTATATTGTAATACAAATGTTGAGGGAGCTTTATCCTCTTTGTTTGAAGTCCTGGTGTTATTGTTAAATTAATAATTTCATAATTACCTATTATCTTGAATGCATTTTAATCCAAAGTACAGGTAAATTGGTTCTTCTCACTTATGTCTTTTATAAGTCCCTTTAATAGAGTTCTCTGTTGAGATGAAGTGTTTCATAGTGGTGATAGGCTTAGTTTTATCAGAATCATTTAAATAAACTGTAGTTTCTAATGTGATTGATATAATGTGATTGCTGTAAGCTGCAGTCTCAACCTGCTTTTGACATTTATACATAAAGCTGACTAGATATAACCATTCAGGTGCTAAATATATTTTACATCTACTTCTAACGACAGAAATGGAAGTATTGAGAGATCTGGCTTCATTGTCATTGAACTGTGAAATATTCAACCTTGTCTGCCTGTGCTAGTACTACTGTTGAGTTTTTTATTTCTGTTAGAAGATTAAAATTAAATGCTTCACTTTTTTTGTCAGCTTTTGGGAATTAAATTGAAATTTAAGACTCTAAAATTTTTTACTGAGTGCTTCCATTTCAACAAAGTATTCTTGGAGGATTTTTTTTCCAAGGGCACTGCACAAAGGTTCATTGATCAAATTTGATTTATTGCATTTTTTTTTGTTTGAGCCTTTTTGTATATTTATTCAAGTTTACATATTTCATATTCTGTCTGATCATGTTAGAAGAGATGTTTCACCAAATAGGGACTCAACATGATCTGAAAAATCTGGAAACACATTGTACTGACATTAAGCAGTGATTTCTGTGATTTTCATTTATTTGAAGATTTAGTGGCTAGAAAATCAGAAAATGGTGTATATATATTGCAACTTAAAAAGTGTAGCTTCTCATTAATGTGGATACTGATTATCACTAACTACATTGGGTAAAGTCTGCTACTGACACTAAGTTTGTTGACTGTTAAATAGTTTTGTTTTCTCATTGAGTATAGGTTAATTATTCTTTATGAAATAAAATAATTTGTTGGTACTGTGTTTTTATGTTGAAATATTTGCTCTTGAAATTAATAATCACTAACATGTCAGTTCTTTTGGTTTGCAGAATCAGTACAGATTTTTGACTATAAAATGACCATAAAAGCAAATAATTTATCCATTGCGTATTCTTAAATTCTATGCTGTTAAAATAATAATATAGTGACTCTTTGGGAATAATGTAAAAAATATCTAAAATACCATTATTAATATGAATAAATTCAAAGCTGCAGAAGTTTATTTACTTGATGACACATATACTTGAAAATATCAGCTACTTTATATGCATTTATGTTTTTAAAATGTCACATTTTAAATGTGGAGTGACTGTGAAAGATACTTTTGTGAATTGTAAGGAAAATATTTAAAATTATTTATCTCATCTCATCTACTTAATACTAGTCACCTGGGTCACTTTTGACTTTAAATCTTAGAAATATTATTGAAAGTTAGGGACACTCACTGAAGCATTCAAGTCTCCTTGGTGGAATAATTATGGAATGCAGGTCATTTCAAGTTAGAAAGGAATGCAAATGCTCCATTTTAGGGACAGAAATTTGTAATTAGATTAAAAGTATGATTTAAGATCTAAGCCTCTTTTTAAAGTATCAGTACAGTATTATTCAAATTAAAATAATATTTTATGTTAAATTTACTTAGGATCAAAACCATTCAAGTGCAAGATCTGCCATTTCGCAACAGCTCAGCTTGGCGATGCCAGAAACCATGTCAAAAGGCACCTTGGGATGAGGGAATACAAGTGTCATGTGTGTGGGTGAGTAAATTGAAACTGTTTCCACTGTGTGAACCAGGAAGCATATGCAGGATTCCATTGTTTCAGAATTCAGAAGTGATATGAGTAAGAGGGGCTAAAATTACGCATGCATATTCCCCTTCCCATTGTTATGATAAATTCCTTAAATACAGTTATGACATTCTTCTCTACTTCTAATCCTGTACTGAAGATGAGCAATTTTATGGGCTACAAGGTCAATTTGAACCTGTAATCTGTAAATTGACTAAATTATAGGATGTTCATTCACATTGCCAGAGAGAACTGGAAATTCCATTTAAAGACATAAAAAATACATAATATAGCTTAAGGAGTGTATATGTATGTTTTTTTACTTTTGCTTTGCTGCTTTAATTTTAATCACATCAGTGGCTCTTTGGATCCATTGGACATATTCTATATGGAAAAAAGCAGAAAAAGACTTAATTTTGGACAACTGGTTACTATTATTGCTGGGATGAACCTTTAAAAAACAGTGTATAATGTATGTTTTTATGTAACTTTATTTCAAAACTTGTTTTCCTTTTTTAGTTAATGGGCTTTTCCTCTGAGGAATCATTCACAATCTTTAGTTGTCATTCAAATGTGTTACATTTAATAGGAAGCACTGAGATGCTGTAAAAAGTTTTAAAATGCCATGGGGTCTATTGTATGTCATAGGACATTCAGAGCTGGATCTTAATACCCTACTTCTGATTAAGGATATATTTTAATGTTATTATGCCAGAGAAATGAACTAATAAGTGCATCACATAAAAACACTTTCTATGTGAAACCTGAAATTCTTATGTCTAATTCACAAAATAATTTAGGTTCAATTAAATTATGCAATGTGCTCATGTTATATTAGGGTTATTTTTTTTTATTTGAAAATTCCTCTGGTTGGCACTATTGTGTAAATATAAATTACTTTTAAGTCATAAATACCTGGTTTTTGTTGGATACTACACTTCATCCCAAGATGCCATTGCATTTTTTGAGCCTTAAGATAATTTTAAAAGTGACTTTGCAAGCACTTTTATTAACCATGGTCTGTGATTTATTCATGGACAGAATTGATGGTTCAGTGACTTGCAGCTAAAGTAAATGAAGACGAACCTTTGCCCTAAAGCCCCCTGAAGATCAGTGCAGAATGAGTTTGTTGCTACTGATTTTAGCTGCAAGGGTCGAGTGCCAAATGGTTCATTTTAATTGCTCTAGGTCTTGAAATTAAAAAAGATATCTCATTTATTGTTTTTACCATATGAATGGTAGGAAAGAGGAAGGCCCTGACTTCAACGAAAATTTGCTATCAGATGATCATAAGCAGTGTCTTCCTCATTTCAACAAAACAAACAATTTTTGCATACTACTGTTATTAGAAATCTAATTCCATTCATTTTTATTAGGGTTACTAAGACCCTGGAAAAGAATGAAGAAACTTTTTCAGAGAACAGTTTTTAACACATGTAGCATCGAAAATGATACATGATTGATTGGCTTTGCTTATATGATTTGAATAATGCACACTTTGCTTAGCTCAATGCTTACCACATACAGCTGAAATGTTGCACTAGTGATTTATAGATTTGATGCCCAAGATAAAGAATTGAAAATGCATGTAGATATATTGAGCTTTATACTGCTATCATAGAGTTCTACGTATATGTGTGTGCGTAGGAAAAGCAATCTAGATTCCAAAATTGTATCTCTTAGAATTATGGTAGTCATTGAATTGTATTTGACCATGAAATGATAGATCTCTTATTTTTTTTAGAAATGAAATTTGATTTAAAAGTTACATAATAGTTTCACAGTATAGATATTTTCACAATGCAGCTAATCATTCTGAAGAATTGCAGTAAACTCAAAAATGCCTATTGATTGATGTTGTTAAAGTAGAACAATAGTGAGTTAAATACCCTTCAATATTAAAAGTGTATCATAAGTTCATGTGTTTCAAAGGGATAGGGCAGTATGTAAGTTAAACATTAAAGTGGAAAACATTAAAAAATGTAAGAGTTGGCTACCAGATTAGTGGCAGTAGAGAGCATTGGTACATTAACATCACTGACAATGTCAATTCATTATCATTGATGGCTAAATAATCTTAGAGCTGCTCCGTGGACCTATTAGTTCCTGAACATAAGCAACTCATGCTGCATTTCTTCATTAGCTTTAATTGCTATAAATTTTACTTTAAAAAAATCATACTTTAAAAGGTGAAGTGATCTTTCAGGAACATTAACTGTATAATTTTGTCACAAACAGAAGGTCCTGCACTGTGTTTTCTTTTCTGCAGTAATTAGTGTCTTAGTGTATGTCTTTTATAACTTCATTAATAACCTCTTCATTATTTTAGTTGAAAGAAAAAAATGTTTTCAAGTAATTTTGATTGCATGATATTATGTAAGAATAGTGGGGCAGGCAATATTTTCTTTCTTTTTTTTTTTTTTTTAATTAATCTGTTGGCTTTCTTGGAAAAAAAAGCCACACAAAACAAAACCTAGTATTTTATGGTGAAATTTATGGAAATAATAGTGTATTTTGTTGACTTGATCGAGCTCAGTATTAATGTTTCAGATTATTTGTGATTGAGTTCTTTATCATATCTTTATGTGTCTTTTATTTGAACATTGAAGATGCTCATCAAATATATAGCTGATATTTTTTTCTGAGGCTTAGTTTAAGATTGTGTATTAGCTACTCTCCTAACAAAAGCTGCCTTTTAAACTTTCATTTCATTTTTAAAAATCTACACTGATTTTCTTTGAATCGTTAAGCTGAATTTTAAGATAATCTCTTGTCCCTTCTCAGCAAATCTTAGCTACAATCTGTCATTGATTTAAGTTTGTTTGAAAGAGAAGCTGAATGTCGTTGCTGTCTAATTCCTACTGGGTAGCTGGATTCAGAACTTGGGATTTAAGTTTTGTTTACTCATGTGGTTTACATGCTCAATAGCATGGTAAAATTTAAGAATGTATTGCTTTGAACTCCTGTTTTAAGAACATGTTATAGATAACTTCATTTACAAGCCTTTTATTTTACTTTCACTTTTAGGAGGAACAGTTTTTGAATAATACAGCTTCTTAATGTGTTTCTTACATCTGAGTGCGAACTTGAGGACTTTTATAGAATACAGATGTATTTATATATACTTGATGGATAGTTAATAGGGAAATGGCTATGGGTCTGATAGAGGGGTTTAGTGGGGGAGAAAATAGCAAATAATGGAAAGCATTCCTATATATGTTAAAATTTTTTGTGGGACATATGTTTAAAAACAGGTTAAACACATATTTTTACTAAATCCATGATCTTTAACTTTATTTTCAGTAGTCAAGAACTTGAAAATCTCAGTGGCTCAAAAAAGTTGTTATAGATACCGTGTTTTCTTAAATTTATTTAAATTTATTTAATACTGTCTCTCTGTACATATAATAGTATGTATAATACTCTAATAAATAGTATTTATGCAGTGCTGTGGTTTAGTGGATGCCTTAAGTAATATTTATTTGTTGATCTCTATAGTTTCATGAGATTGTTTATCTCATGTTTATTATCTCCACTGTACAGATAATAAACTTGAGATTAAGAGTATTTTTAGTAATGGACTTAAGTTATGGAGTAGTAATGGTAGACTACTGTTTTCTTCCTTTAACTGTCCCTTTTCCTTATTTCTCTGCTTTTTGTAATATTTGTTGTTTTGGTTATTATCTTCTATAGGTACTTATTTTTTCCTCTCTAGGTTGTTTTCACTAGCATGTAATAGCTGCAACTTATCTCCTTTCAGCCCCCAACCACTCTTATTTCCTGCTTTTGCTCAGATTTATGTTCTTTTAAAAAATTGCTTATGCAGTGTTTTACTTTAATAATCTGTTATTCAGTCTCATATTTGTATCTCTCTATTTCACTTTTCTCATATTAAACAGCAGTTTTAAAATTTTTTACTTTTCCCATTTTTTTATGTGTTGATAATTTATTCCACTTGAGTGGTTAAAAGTTAAACATGGTGCCTAAAAGAGTGAAAATTTCATTATCTTTTCAGTAGGATAAGAGGGGTAAAATTGAACAACCTGAGTTATTGTTTTTCATTACTGGTTACTAAATAAAAAAGAGTTAGTAGAAAACTAGTCAACTCAGTAAACCTAGGAAATACACCTAACTTTGTAGGCCATAATTCACAACACCCTGGTATGCATGATTTATGGATTATGGTATTTTCTGATTGATTTTCTATGTCTCACCTTGAATCTTGTGTATAGAGTTAAATAGTTGAGTAGAATTACCTAATCAGGAGAGAATAAGGGCATTTTCTAAATCTGTCACCTCTGGGTTAATGAAAAGATTCTAGACATTTTCTATTGTGTATTAATTTGCTTATGAACTGTTTATTCTAAGCTGGCTTAAGTAACCTAAAACAGAAAGTTACTAATGGAGTAAAACTCTTTGTTTTTTTTTTGCATGTGTGGCATTACCTAGTTTTTGTGCATTAGAAGGGATCTCTATGTAGATGATTATAATGTCACTTTCTGACCTTTGCAGCTTGAATAATTGTAAATCATTGCTTCATAACGTGTCAGAGAATGTCTGTACTAGGCAATTAAATGGCAGAATATAATAGACCAAATTATTGCCTGTCATGTTTTCAACAACACAGTTAGTATTTGAGTTACACTTAATCATTACGTGCATTAGCAACTTCATTGGAATCCAGCTTCAGGCTGAGCATGAAATACATTACATTATTTAAACCTCTAATGGTACAAGTCATTTATTTGTGTTGAAGTGTACAACATGCAGAGTTTCATAAAGCAAGGAACACTTGAGAGCTTAATTTATCCAAATCAAAGTCTAAATGCAGATAAACACAAGTGGCAAAAATTAGTAATTTTTATAGGCTGGAAATATTTAAAAATATATGGTTGTGGGTAATTGTAGGCAGCAGGAATAAATTAAAATCACTATTTTTAGTCTTCTCTGAGAACTAACACTGTGTATACCTAAGTCATTAAAAACACCATGGAATTGCATTTTTAGCTGAACAGTTAATTACACCCATCATATCTACAGAGGTATCCAAATAAAATAAGTAGTTTGTTCAGCTGGTTGTTTTGGTTAAAGAGATATAGATAGAAAAACTTTGTTTTGTATTGTGGCATGAATTATGCTTATAACAATATAAAGTGCAGCCTCTCCCATTTAAAAAAAAATCTAAATTAACATCAAAAGTACTCTTATAAAGGGTGTATTATATTTAAAAATATTTTAATGCTTTTTCTTTAATGATATATTTTTGTCTTTAGTATGAAATTTTCAAAATGCCACATAATGATTATTACTGTCTCTCTTACTGTCAGTGAGGAATACAAAATGACCAAAACTAAAAAATTATTTGTTTATTCCTCTGATGTTAAAGCTCTTGAAATATCATTTAAATAGTGAGTGGACATTATTTTATATTTTTTACATACAAATCAGTTTATAATTAGAAAGTCAAAGAGATATCTTAGTTATAATATTAACATAAAAAACATTCAAACATTCTCAGCTCTGATTCTAGGGTGTTTTCCAATGAACTGATTTGTAAATGTAGGAGAGAATTGGGGAAAGGGTTAGGTTAATGGAAAAGAAACAGAAGAACATTTTCCCTAGGCTGTCCTCATGGTGAAAGGAGACATGTACCCTATTCTTGGTTTTTGTGGCAGTGTTTTCTTGAATTTTTGCCATGGCAAAGTGGAGTTATAGATTTACCCCAAGGTAGTAAGTATGATCCTATATAATAAAAGCATAATATGCTAATTAGACTGGACATCCTTCTGGATGACCTTCTGGACGAAGCTGGGGCTGTGAGGGCCAAGGCAGAGGTGGGGGCCGAGCCTCTTGCACACATTTTGTGCATCGGGCCTCTATTTAACTTATAATAAAATAGAAATTAAATACACATTGTCACTTCTCTTTGACAATTGTGTTGCAGTTGCCCTCTCTGTTTAAGATCTATCCAGTGAAAAAGTCATATCTCAGTGACTTGAGTCATTTTTGCCTTATTTTATTTTAAAATGGTTTTGTGATGGCTTTAAAATTATATTGTGGACTCCTAGGATTCTTTAGCCCTCCTGCCCTCTACAGTGGAATACAGGAGGATAGCCTCTCTCCTGGTTTCCTTTGCTTGTTCTGTGATTTTTGTCTTTATTTTTAGCCTGTTGTCTCCCTCCCTCTTCCTGTTTATTCATGTGTTTGTATAAGTCCTTTAATTTCTACAGGGATTTGCTCTTTGATGTGTCCAAGACAATGAGAGGAGGTGTTGGGAATGTAGATAGGAGGGAAGCATAATCAATGACTGACATATTATTTTATTTCCTGTGGGGCAGATTCTTCAGAGATTCCTCTTATGCAGGCCCAGTGATCAGGTAGTGCAAGGGCTCTGTAGTCACATGCTCCATGTGGGAGAGACAGACATAAAGGGAGATGCCCCTCAGGAGTAGAAGTGAGAGATGGTGGTGGGTAGGTGCTCATTCCTGCTGAAGAACATGAGGAATGGCTTCCTTGAGAGGTTATGTATGAGTTGGGCCTTAAAGGATGAGGAGGCATTCACAGAGCAGACTCAGACATTTTTAATAGAGGGAACAAAAGTAGCAAAGAATGGGATAGCATAGCATATTAAGAACACTGCAGGAAATTCCTGGAGTGTAAGTGGCTAGATGGGGTGAAATGGGAGATTAAAAAAATCTATACTAATAAAAGGGTGGTTGGGGCGATACGGCTGGCAGGGGAGGGCAGTTAGTGGCGATCAGGCCGGCAGCGGAGGGCAGTTAGGGGTGATCAGGTTGGCAGGGGAGGGCAGTTAGGGGTGATAAGGCCTGTGGGGGATGGCAGTTAGGGGTGGTCAGACCAGAGGGGGAGGGTAGTTAGGGGCGATCAGGCTGGCAGGGGAGAAGGTAGGGGGTGATCAGGCTGGCAGGGGAGCAGTTAGGGGGCGATCAGGCCGGCAGGGGAGCAGTTAGGGGGTGATCAGGCTGGCAGGCAGAGGTGGTTAGGGGGCGATCAGGCTAGCAGGCAGAGGCGGTTAGGGGCGATCAGGCCGGCAGGCAGGCAGTTAGGGACGAACAGGCCAGCAGGCAGAGGCAGTTAGGGGGCTATCAGGCTGGCAGGCAGAGGTGGTTAGGGGCGATCAGGCAGGCAGGCAGGCGAGCGGTTAGGAGCCAGCGGTCCTGGATTATGAGAGGGATGTCCGACTTTAGGCCTGATCCCACAGT
>NC_137082.1:51498658-51641158 GCF_951640355.1 Cnephaeus nilssonii
TCCCCATTAGTTTCATATTACAACTTCATGAGGTGCTTCCTTCCTTGGTCTGAAGAGTCAAAACAATGAACTATTGGCAGAACTCTTTCATAAATCAGAACCAATGCAAACAACACATTTTAGTGCCCCTTTGGTTAATTCATTTTCCTCAGTCCCGGTCACCTCTTCACATAAAGGATATGTTAAGTGTTTATTGCTGAGCATTACTGACTTTGGAATGAATTTATGCTTTCTTTTTTATGAGAGTTACATAAATTATGAGTGGAAATATTGCATAAAAACAAGGGAGGTTGTTAGCAAAGATTATCAGACATGGGTTGGTAGAAAAATGAAAATTCTAGAGATTTGAAATTTATAAATTTATATTTGAGTCCATGGTTTATGTTCTGTTTTTAGATTTTGTGGAGTTCACTGAACTTGGTTTGTGTGGCTTGACATTTTATTGCACCAAATTAAGTCTATCAAGATAAACAAAGGTAGCTGCAGTAAGGAAATTGATACCATTGCATATCTTGTGGATATATATTTTTCTAATCAAATTAGCTGGTTGCTTTTATATTTTATGAATTTTCTTTGAAATTTTCTCACTTTAAATATTATAGATTATGCTGTTTAAATTACAAGGGATTTCAGGTTGAATTACTTTAAAAGTTTATTCAAGAGGCATACTCTCCATTTTCTATATTTTGAGTAAGAGAAGAATACTGTAGCTAATTAAACCTGCCATTTGCCAACTGAAGTCAGTAATATGAGTTTATGTTAACATATCTGGAAAATACTGGGCCTTTTTTATATCTTTGGGTTAGAAGATTAAGAGAGTTTTTCTCCATCTGAGTAGATTATTCATATATTTTCAGACCTATTGTGAAATATTACCAGCCATAAAAATGGAATGTTTTGTACGCAAATGTTACAGTGTGGATAGTGGGTTTTAGAAATTAAATGGATTTAACTTCCATAAATTGATTAATAGTGATTCATTTAAATTTTAGTAATGTCTTTTACAAAATAGTGATATTACAAACTAACAAGTTTGAAAAAAACTAATTCTCATTTAATCCGTAAATTAGTTAATTATTTTAAATAGAGTATTCTCAAACAAATATAATGATGCACACTAAGTACTTCCCTGTAATATCTTATTTAACTAGCATATACTATTTGAGATAAATCAAATACTATTTTAGTTTCTTTATTTGAATATTTTGAATTTACCTTGTTAATATTTTATCATGAACATACTATTACATTGTTCATTAGATTCCTTTTATTTGATGAAATTTATATCTGTTGAAATAATTTTAACCAATGCCTATTAGTTAGGTTTCATTAGCAATGACTGAAATAAAATGATTGCACTGTGGTGATTCTGTTCGGTCTTGATAATTCATGGAATAATTCTGATGTTGGGGACTTGTACTTGAAAAAATAAACTGGAGGTAGACATACCATTCCATCATTGATATTGAAGGGGTATGTGAGCAAATACAAAATACAAAGTACAGTTTTAATTTCTTGCTCATCAAGAGTGACATTATTATTCACTGACAAGTGCAGTTAGTGCCCTGTCTTCCCTCTAGTCCGATCTCATGGTAAGTGTGGCAGCAACTTCATGTTTAAACAGAGTGGTTATTTAAATACTCGTTCTTACAGAGCAATAAAGGCCATGTTTTGGCCAGATATAAAAATTTTTGTTTGCATTTCTATGAAAATTCTTTTAGTGCCAAGCCGAGTAAAATATTATACGTACAAAAACTGTGATTATACATATGATAACTTAAGGCACTTACTAGGTAATTTGACTTAAAACTTTTAGTAACAGTTTTGGAATTTGCATAGCTACATAATGTAAGACTTGGGGGAAAAAAGGTTAATAGGCCCAGAAAATCTCTCAGTGATAGAAAGCTATTTAAACATAGAAAAATTATATTAAAAACAACACATTAAACTACTTAGTCATATATCATTACAGGTTTGAGATTGTGAGGCTGGTATAATAAATTAAATTTTATCTTAATGCATCTGGGATTGTTCATTTTTTCTGGTCTACTAAATTAAGCACAAAGAATCCTGGTTTCTTAGAGAGAAACATGATATTAAACATTTGCTTTAACTGTTCATTTCCAGTAGATGGCTATAGTTCACTACCAAATTGAACTTATAATAGATTTTTTACAGTAACTAAGTCAGAAGATGAAGGTTGAATTACTATAAATGAGTTGCCTTGTACATTTTTTCTTATTTCATGTGCTTAGTCATAAAGTATTGTTATTTTTTAAAGGACACCATTTTAAATGATTGAAAGGTGGTATTTTCTACTTTTTCTTCTTTGATAAATGTGTAGTAATGCCTTTATTTATTACAATTTATTTACTTTTAAAAATTCCATATTAAATGAGTAATACTAGTGATTGTTGAATTATATAAAATTATACTATTCTAAGAACTCTATAGATCCCATAAGTTATTGCTTCCCTAAATTCAATCAACTTATTTTAACATTTATTTTAGCCTTTAAATTGAAGTACTATGACTCATTTATCACTTGTGTTATCTAGATTTACTGGCTTTTACTGAAGTATTTCAAATGTATTACATATTTAAGCAATATGTGTTTTTTATTGGATCTGCATCTAAATATTTCAAACATAATTTAACCAAGCTAAATAATATAAACACAGGTTTACATTTGAAAAAAAAAGTATTAGCTCATAAAGTACTTGGAATCTGCATTGCAATTGGACATGTGTCTGTCTACTAGGCTGCAGCAATAGCTTGTAAGCATGGCACTGAGATGATAAGTGTCCTTATTGACTTTTCACCCGCGTCCATAAATATAACTGCACGCTACCTGAGTAAATGAGTTTAAATTTATTGTGTATGTGGGGGTTTTGAATGCAACAAAAAATGTGAAAAAGACTAGACATTTTCCCTCCTCAGGACCACTATGTAATTTGTCTATCTTCTTTCACTGAATTTTGTTTTTGTTTGAGTTGTGTGTACATGTGTGTGTGCATATATATGATACCGATGTAATTTTATGTCCTGCAGGTATTGTTTGAACCAGGCAGTTCAGGATTTAGCTTTTCGTTTTATTTTACAAGTGAAAACATCGGTTTTGTGTGATAATGTAAGACTGCAATTTTAGATCCTTTTTTAATCAACTTCCAATTTACATGGCTGGCTACAACTGTTTAATCTATTATTAATAAGCATCTTGCTCAGCCATACAAATTATAAAAATAATGCCACAGTTCCAGGAGAATTTTATTTTCACATTTAGAGTTTATACATATATTTCACATTCTCCCTTGAAGACAAATGAATTATTTTTGTGTTTTTTTATTGATGTGGTTGTATAAATTTATCATTATAATAGAAGTCAATTAAGAAATAGTCCGCAATTGTAACTAATTAAGAGAAATTTTATTCACACATTTTGTTAAGGTGTAGTTAGAATATTCAGATGTCTTTGTGAATCAATGGATTTATAATTCACAACCTGAGATAGGTTACTTATGTAAAAATAACTAATTTATTTTTCCCTAGACACTAAAAATTTACATGAATGTGAAAGATTTTTTTTGGTAGGCAGTTCATTTTTTTATGGATGTATGTTAATTTTCATGTATACAATACAGTTTTATACATATGTGAATAATCAATCCTTCATTTGTTGAGTCCTTAAAGGACAAAGGATATTTGACCCCACCCTGAGACCATGCAATGTAAGTTTACAAAAGGATCAGGGAACACAGATTTTAATAATGCAAACAATATTAGTCCTGTCCCCTCTGGCGTTTGGAACCTGGACATGCTGATTGTATACTTTGATTCTTAAACCGTGGAGATGTATCTGATGCCCCCGGGAGCACCTGGCCCAGCTCAGAACATTTCAGTGATTACAAGGATGGTGCCTAGAGGGCAATTAAGGGACAGGGCGAGAGATAGACAGTAATGAGTCCCTGTGGCACCTTAATGAACCTCAGAAAGGGAAGCAGAGAATTCGGTAACAGTCCTGGCGCAGAGAAGAAGGTTGTTAAGTAATGTGGAGACTATTTACCAAGAATATTATTTTTGTATTTTGATATTTGTATAATCAAAAGCAGGTTTTTAAATCCCACCACTTAATGTATTTAACATATTCTTTTCGATTAAGTTAATAATTTAAATGTTATTAATAAAAACCTTTGTTTTTTCCTATATTGCTCCTTACTGTGCCCAAGTTTCATTTAAATAATATGCTTGCTTTGAATGCTCTATTGCAGTAGGTTATTTTCCTTACTGTTGAGTTAGTAGGTGTGTTTTTCTTTTACTGATATACAGTAATTTTAGGTAAGTGTTGAACTAGCTTTTTTGTGTGTGTCTGTGTGTAGACTTCCTATTTATTCATTGTATTTTTTTGAGTTGTTAATATCTACAGTGGAAGCATACATTCCCTGATTTGGGTTAAGCCTGTGAAAGCTGAAAAATTGAGTAATCTTTTGAAATAGACCTTTTCTTGTGTGTATGATTATGTAAAAAGGATTATAACAGAAGGAGAATTTTATATCGTACCTGTGTTTCATACAAGAGCATTGGATTGATTTGAAATCTGGTTTATTTTACTGTTGATTTTTCTGACTCAGATTTCTTGCTTAAAAACACATTCATAGCATGATGCAGATGGATTTCTATGTGATTTCTTATTTGTGCGCTTGCATTATTGTGAACAAAAGAAAAGAGAGTGAAAAGGCAAACTGCTGTGAGAATGAGACTTGATACCATCATCCTAGTTCTGTAACCATCGTCTCTGCTCTGTGCTGTTATACAGATACTAATGTATGGGCTCTCTTGCCTCATGGTATTTGCTGTGGTACCTGCTCAAGTGTACAGGCATGGCTGAGACAACTGACTGGCTCTGAAGTGCTCATCTTCAGAGCACTTGGCTCTGGGCTCCTTTGCATGGCATTGCCTGAACCACTTCTCAGACACCAGCAATCTACCTACGTGTTCTGTAAATACTGTGGGCAGCGGGGCCCAGTCTGCCGCGCTGTCTCCTGCGACCACTAGGGGGAGTCAAGGAGTGTCCCTGCAGTTCCCCACCTCCTCCCCATCTCTTGGCCTTGCTCTCCCTCCCCACCTCCCTTCATTTGTTTTCCTCCTTTCCTTCCCTCTGCTTTCCTTCTCTTCCTTTTCTTTGTGTGTGGAACTTATATTACTGTAACCTTAGCCCCTGTACAGTGGAACATCACTGCAACATAAACAGCAGTTTGTCTTTAGTTTTTAAAGTTCTTTACTACATGTCATATATTTTTCTAACTGCTGTTTACATTCTTAGAGGATGACAAGATTTTACAGTTTTAATGAATAAAGAACTCTTGGAAAAGTGTTACTACCTAGATGAACATTGAATTGAGTTTAAAATAACATAAAGGAAAACCATGATGTATTAAATGTCCAGTATGATTATTAGAAATGTTGTGTATAAAAATAGCCATAAAATTATAATTTAGAAACTTTTACACATACTTTTGTTTTAATTAGAATGTTTCCGAAATTGTGAATATTCCTGAATTGCTCTTTCTGATTAAAATTCATTTATGGGTGGCTGACTTGGGTCTCTGTTACATGATCATGATTTTTTGCTTGGAGTCTTCTTATAAAAACAGGTGGCTATTTATTCAGCTATGATGGTCACTAAATTTGACCTAAACACCCATAAATATTTTAGCTTTCTCTAAAGAATAACTATTAATGTAAATTCATGTAGGAATTTAAAGCACTATGTATTATGCACTTTAAATTGTGTAGCTAAAATATACTTATAATATGTTTTTCGTTTTTTTATATATCTATCTGGGGAAATTTGAGCACATGTTAATATTTCTCTCCCCAGATTTGTATTCACCAGGTATTTAAAGATCACAATTTTTGAAATAGCCAGAGAACTTAATACTGGCATGTTTTGGGCCTGATTTCTGATTTTATAATACATAAAGTTTTATTTTTTAATGATTGGGTTTTAATGATTTTAACTTTTTCCTTGAGAATTCTCTTGTGCTTTATAAAATGAACCGGTTTCATTGTTCATTGAAAATGCTTAACATATGCAGAGTTGATTACGCACCATGTAGAATGTTAGTCATTACTGAATAAATGTGTGTGAAAAAAGGAATGCCTAGAAATTCTGAAATAAAAATGTTTGTCTTTTACTTAATTTTGAAATCGACTGTTAACATCAGTTTTACTTAGCCAAACTCATGGCTACATTTATATATGTCTGAATATTTATTGTAGGAAATTTATTTATATACTTAAATGGTAAAATCATCTTAAAATTGACAGTGGTTACAGGAGCTATGATTGGTGTTTGTGTTTGAGAAAACAAATAGAGAAAACACTTGTGAATCTTTTAATGATTACATTTTTGATAGCTTTAATAAGAAAGCACATAATTTGTGATGACTTCAGTAAAAAAATTGCAGCCAAACTTTTTGAGTTAGCAGCATAGTAAATGGGGCAGGTTTTGCATTTTGAACAGAAATGTTATGAACTGTGATTGAATTTATTGTGAAAGTGTGTCAGTATTAATAAAAGTATTTAGGTTCAAGTTGCTGGGCTTCATAGCATTTTTAAAGTTAAGGATTGGTTACTGTGAAGTCACTTCTGTGTATTTGGTAGTATGCAGAAGATGGCAAATATATTTCTGTGCAATTTGGATTATTATGCCATTTCTTATTTCAAACCCTTTTTGTCAGGACACCAGGCAAAACAATGATGCTTTGAGGACGTAATTAAAGATATTGTTCAAAGAACAACTTTCTGCATATTTGAATTATTACTGTCATCAAAATCATACAAATATGGAAATATGATTGCCAGAAGCATATAAATCAATGATCAGCATGGCCTCAAAATCCAATAAATATGTAGAGTTAAATACTTTAAAATGCAAATTGTGCCTGATGATTTGCATATGGTGGAGTTTAAAGGAAATTTGTTGCTTAACAACCTCTAAGGTACAGTTAGGGCTGTGGGTAAACATGGATTTTTTTATTCATCATTGGTCAAGTTGCAAGATTTGATAAATGATGGGAGACTGCTTTCCTTGGTTAAAATGACTGCAATCTTTACTGAATCCTAAAACTGCCTTCAAGTCATCTGAATAATTAAGAGTTAATTATTCTTCATCCATCTAGATCAGAAAAGGACAGATTTAGGGAAGGAATTTATAATTTTTGCCTCACGTCCTGTCATGTCGTAATGTGATAAACTAAACTGACTCCAAATAATATCTAGTGACCTTATAGTAATTAGGCCTCACAAAACATTTCTGTTGCAGTTTTTTAATTGCTTACATCGATTCTAGAAACTACACATTAACAGGCTTATAAGTTTAATTGTCTCCAAAGAAAGCAATATAAAATTCAGGTCCCATTACTATTGTGTTTTAGGTTCATTGCTGTGGGTGCATACCAACCAGCCAGCAGATAAGTTTCCCCGTGTCCTTTAGAAACAGCGAGCGGTGTGGTGCCTCCTGCATTGTTGTTGCAGGAGAGCAGACACACTGGGAAACATTATTTTCAAAAGTTATGTACATGGAAAGGACAGTGAATCTTTCTTCACCTGGGAAGTATTAAAATAATTTCACTTTCTCAAAATTAATATAATGATGGAACAGATCACTTGTTCAGATTTACCAATAATACACATTATTTTAAGAGGCTGAAAAAGGCAGCTGAGTTAAGAAATAAACTGTTTCGTACTATTATCTGTTAAAAGCAGATGGCATGGAATTCACATAAAAACCCAGAGTCTACTTAGTGAATTTGTTCCCAAACGATTTTCTTTGAGAATAGAGTGTTTTGTGAATGTTTACTGATCACAAGAAGAATTGTAATAAAGAAATCAATATGCATGATCCCTTTCCATGTAGTACAACAGGGTTACACTGTTAGGTTAAACACAGGCAGCATTCCTTTCCAGAAAATCAATTTGCTGTATAGCCTGGAACCGCCAGTGTCTGTAGAGTCATTTTGTGTTGTGCGCACAGTAAATTCTGTATTGGCACCTTCAAATAGTATTGACTGCTAAAAGGCTATCAGCTGAGTAACCTGACTTTAAGCAGAAAGGCCAGTCCCTTAATAATAACAAATGCTATTATTCTTTTTTATATTTTGTCACAAACCAATCGTTTCAAAAAAGCCATTTCTTGTTTTTTAAAAAATATATTTTATTGGAAATGCCAAATGTGATTTTAGTGAGAAATATAATTTTAATATTCATTAATTATATCTGTTTACATTCTGACCAAGTGTTTTCATATTCTCAAATTATCTGCATATCTCAAAAGCACATTTTTTAGGCTAAGTAGCAATTGCTGCTTATTTTGAAAAGTTGGAGTAAATTTGAAAGGATGATATTCTTTTATAGTTTCTTTGTTCCTTGCCTCCATTTCCAAACCAAAAAAAAAAACCCAAAAATCATTTTTTGAGAAGAAAGAAGTTTACTTAATATTTAAAGCTTCTTAGTTGCTACACGTCGTTGTTACTGAGGCAAATATTTCGGGGACATGTGTGAAAACATCTTATTTTTAGGTCTTTTTACTCCTCACCCTAAATTTGGCTCTTAAAATGATTCTGTCATTTTCAATGTAGCTGTTCAATTAAAAAGACCAAGCTACCCGTTAACGATCATATTTTTATGAAGTGGTTCTACTTGATCATGACTTTGGATTCTGTTGGCTCCTTTATAGTACATTACAGTCATGCTGATCTGCCTTGCGTGCCAGTGTGCAGTATCTGTGTTTAAATCCCATGGACAAGTTTGTGTTTCAGGGTGATGGACTGGAACTCAGCAGAGCATTCAGCCCCTTGGGTCTGTAAAGTTTTTCTAGGTGTAGTAATTCTTTTTTGCTCCCTATTCATTTGTTGATTTTTTTTTCATTTGTTGAGTTTTGCAAAAACCTTTTTTCTCTAGGCTGCATGCTTCTCACATAGGATTTTTTGTTGTTGTTAATGAATATACTTCTTTAAACTGTAACTGAGAAAGGGCTTTATCCTGTTAAATTTTACCCCAGCTTACTAGGGAAGTGATGAGATCTCTAAGACTAAGAATGTAAAATGAGTAAGCATTACAAGTGATTTTTGCATTTCAATCAGTCTTTTGTCATTAGACTACCACCTACATTCATGGAATCTTCATGTAGTAACAGACAGTGTAGTTTAAGAGCTGATTATTTCAGAAAATGCTTTTCCAGTACATCATGCAGGTGTGCAAAAATTTGTAAGCTTAAGGAAAAATGAGTAGGTTTGGTTAGGTTGTATATTTACCCATGTTTTATATGTTGATAGAAAACTCTAACATTTAAAAAATAAATCATCACTTATAAAACGAGTTTACTCTTTGAGAAAAACATTCTTGTAATAGGCACAAAATTATCCAAATAATAGTGTAAACCAAGCCAGGCATAGCAGCCGACAGAAAAATGCATTCAACCAGTAGGATCATGGATTTGTTTGATTCAGATAATTGAAAGTGTTTCATACTATTATTGCAACTTGAAGGCTTGTTTAAGTGTCTAACTGTCAGTCACGCTGGAAGGTGAAAAGTATTCAATTGTCACTCTGTCAGTCAATAGAGATGAGAACTGTCTGCCTAATGGATTTCTTTACATAGATGTCTGCATGGAGGTAGAAGTAAAATCAATGTGTTGTCATGTGTGAGTACGCGCATCAAACTGCCAGGTGAATTGCAACTGTATTTCTGTAACATCTACATCCTTGGCTTGTTTGTGGAAGGCAGAGGCAGCTCTGCATGAACATGTGGGGAGGGGCATAGGTAGACAAGTGCATTGGGGGACAGCATTATTTAGTATCACCTGTGTCCATGAGGGCATTTATTATAATCTCTAAAAACAACCTAGTTTTAATCAAATTACAATGAATGAAGTTTTTCATATCACAGTGGCATTGCACTTAGAAAGTTCCATTTTAGGCACTTGTCACTAAGGAGCTCATGTTTCTATCATGCCTAAGGTAAAATAATACTTCTGTATTGGAAGTCACCTAAATTAGTGGTTCCTTTTTTAGTAGAAGTTTTATCAACAGCTAGAATAAAGACATCAAACCTTATCAGAATTTTTGATGACAGACAACTGGGAGGGGTAGACAGATCAATGAGTAGATGACCATCATAATTTGAAATCATTTAAAAAATAGGGTGCTAAAACTAAGGAATGATGAAATGTAAAGTCCTGCATGTAAGTGGAAAAAATTAACTATGTGAACGTGAAATGAGTCCTGGCTCCACACAGCACATTATGTAACACTAAACAGAGGCTATGTAGCTGGTAACAAACTGAGCAGTTAGGATAGTATTTCAGAAATTTAAAGGTCTTTTGTATTTGCGCTGCTCAGATAGTACCTAAAGTAATTCAGCTAATTCTTAGAATTCATAAAAACTCTGGCCAACTGTGGACTCTACCAAGAAGGGTGACAGAATGTGGGAAGATCTCATTTCACATGGTCAGTTGAGGGACCCTGGAGAAGATTTAGGGGGTTAGGCAGCGGAAGCAGCACATGCCTACTTTTGGAGTCTTTAAGGTCATCGTAACCAGGAAGAAGGTGCCCTTTCTTGTGGTGGGACTGGAAGTTAGACACAGATGACAGCAGTTGAACACTATGAACTTTCTAACATGAAGACATTATGCCACAGAGTTTCAGTAACTCTACGTGTTTGTGCAGAGGCTGGACTATAATTTGTTAACACGAAGTGCATAGGACAAGCTGTCCTGGTCCAACTATTCAGAGACTGGAATCTCACAGGAAAATATTGAAGGAACAACAGTGATCAAGTATCACCACAGTCTCTCTAAAGAAAGCACATTTTCACATGCCAGAACCACTACACATAGGAAGTATTTCATCACTTTTAAAAATGAGTTTTTATTTTTTAGAACAAGAGTTAATCAATTGAGAGAATAACCTTCAAAAGGCCTATTAGACTCCATATATATATATAATTGGACATAAAACACTGGATTAGTTTAAGCTGTACTACATAATGATTTGATATGTGTTTATATTGTGAAATCATTGCTGCAGTTAACACCCACTTTTTGGGTTTTGTTTTATCTCCTTTTGATGGAGCTTCTTGAGAAAAGGTACATGGGAAGTAAGTGTCTTAAAACCTAGTGTGTCTGAACATGCCTTCATTTTACTCTCACAGCTGATTGATAACTTGGCTGGTGCACTGTTACACAACAAATTACCACAAGTCTAGCAGCTTAAAAGCACATCTAGTTCTGTAGGCTAGAGGTCTGGACATGGTGTCTTGAGTGTGCACGGGCCTGATTCTCACATGGAAGTGTGTTAGAATGTTGAGTATCACTGTGAATTAAATATTGTTAATCTGGGAACAATATTTCCAGCTTCTTATTGATCTGTGTGTAGTTCCCTATTTTCAGTTACTATAGGATAATTCTGAGGGAATGCGCCATCCACCTCAGAGTCAGCTGGGATCACGGTCCTCCCAGCTTGTCACCCTCCTCCTGTTCTCACATCTCATTGAGGGCTACTGGTCTCAGATGTGGAGATTGGTAAACTTGGTTGTCTTTATCCATCACACCTGGTCATCTGACCATTTCTGTTGGTGCTTCAAGGGCTCATCCTCACACCTTTTCCCTTCCTCTCCCAGAGTGTAGCTCCTGCCCACATGCCATCTCCTACTCAGGTGTTGTTCTGTGGCCTTTGCTTATGTTCTCTCTTATCATTGCATTCCGCTGCTGGTGATTCCCCAAACCAGAGCTTTCTCAAGCTGATCCTTTGACCAAAGAAAGTCTGAAATATTCTGCCAACTTAACTCTCACACTATTTAGCTTTCATGACTAAATGAAAATAATTGCTAGTCAACTAATTTCTAGGTACAGTGCTTTTAACAATAGACAACAGCAGCCATTACTTTTAGTGAAGGTTTCCCGTGTCATATAGTGTGCTCATCTTTTCTGTGTATTATGGTGCTTAGTGCTCATAAGCACAGCATAAGGGAGGCTGTGTGATCTCTAGAGTAGAAAAATGGAAACTTAGACCAATGTGATGTGGCTTTCTTGAGTGTTTGTATGTGGCTAGAGCCAGGATTCAGCTCTGATTGTAAAGCTCACAGGTATCAACATCACATTGTCTTGACAAGGCCTGTGAGAGCCTTTTCTGTTCCCTGGTAAATACCTTGGGAGCACAGACTCCCTGTACCTGAAAAGTACTGCGTGTTATGTTAGAGTATTTGGAGACTGTGATAGTATATGAACACTCAGAGACGCCATTCATAATTTTAAGGACTTTTGTTATTGATAGAATTAAGCCATGTTTTAAGTACTTTAATATGTAAAAAGAAATATTTTTTTTTACATATAATGCACTGTTTTCTTTATTATTTTATTTAACTTTAAGAAGTGCACTGAAGCACAGGTTTAGCAAGATGTTTGCCTTATTCCATATAGTCATCTTCTTTCTGCCTATTTTTGTAGAGCTGACAATTGAACAGTAAGTTGAAGGAGAAATTTCCATCTTCTAGGAGTTTTTACACAGTGGCTTGCTCTGTTAATGAAAGTTATGTCTCAGTAGTTTGAAGTGGACCCAGCATTTGGAGTTGCTGATGTTCATCATTCCCAATTCCCAAAGTGGTTTCCCTACTTTAGTCATTTCTTGTTGCTGCCTCCAGATGCACCTCTTGTTTTCAATCGAGCGATCTTTCGTTAACACATTTTAAGTTCCTAGAACTTACTGTAGATATAGAACACATACATGCATGGGACTTATATTAGAAGTATGATGTGTAGACTGTTAATTTATTTCACGTTGATTTCCAATGCATGAAGTTGCTTTTTCTATTTCAACATACAGGTGTATCCTCTTTAAGACTTTGTTAAAGAGTCAGAGCCTAGAAATATTTCCCACTTAATAGGACATTGATGGATCTGTGCTGGCTGAGCACATAACATTTATTCATTTATTTTAGCTCTGAACATTCCATTGTTTGGGATATAGCATTTAAAAAAAAAAGCGCAAAATCTCTGCTCTCATGCAGTTATGTTCTAGTGTGCTGAATTCTGCCTGTTTTTCTTTTTACAAATTGTATTGTACTGCCTAGCTGTACTGTGTATTTGCTAATTACATTTGCTTTTTTTTTTTTTTTTTGAGGTTGACGTATGATGACACATTAGTTTCAGGCATACAACATATGATTCTGTATTCATATGTATTGTGAAGTGATCACCACAGTAATCTAGTTAACATCCATCACCACACATAATTACACATTTTTTTTGCTTGTGATGAGGACTTTTAAGATCTACTCAAATATGCACTACAGTATTGTTAAGTGTAGTCTCTGTGCTGTACATTACTTATTAATTTATTAATAAACTAGTGGCCCGGTGCACGAAATTTGTGCACGGGGGGTGGGTGGGTGGTGTCCTTCAGCCCGGCCTGCACCCTCTCCAATCTGGGACTCCTCAGACATTCCTGTTGCAATCTGGGACCGTTGGCTCCTAACTGCTCGCCTGCCTGATTGCCCCTAACCACTCTGCCTGCCGGCCTGCTTGCACCCAACTGTCCCCGTGACCCCGCCAGCCTTCTCGCCCCCACTGCCCCCTCTTGCCGGCCTGATCGCCCCCAATTGCCCCCCCCCCCCCGCCAGCCTGATCGCCCCCAACTGCCTCCTCACTGCTGGCCTGTTGTCCCCAACTGCCCCCCCCCCCCCCACTGCTGGCCTCCTTGCCCCCAACTGCCCCCTCCCGCCTGGCCTGATCGCCCCTAACTGCCTCTGCCTCGGCCCCGCCACCATGGCTTTGTCTGGAAGGTCTCCCGGTCTAATTAACATATTACCCTCTTATTAGTATGGATAAGTCCCAGGCTTATTTTTTTTTATAATCGGTAGTTTGTCCTCTGACCCCTTTGACTGCCTGTCATTCATGGATGTTTCAGTGGCTCCTGCCATACAGGGCTGCACAGGTAGCCCCTTCAGCTGTTGGGACTGTCCTTGACATTTTTAAGTGTACAGTTCATTGGCATTAAGTACCTTCACATGGTGTGTAACCATCACCATCTCTCATATCTTAGAACTTTTTCATCTCATGAAACCAAAACTGTGTCCTCATTGAACACTGTCTCTCTGCTAATCCTCCACCAGCCCCTGGTGCCCATGGTTCTACTTTCTGTCTCTGTGGATATGATGGCTCTAGGTACTTCATAAGTGGAATCACACAGTGTTTGTCTTTTGGAGACTGGCTTATTTCACTCAGCATATTGTCCTCAAGGTTCATCATGTTGTAGCATGTGCCAATTTCTGTCCATTGTGTGTATAAACCATGTTGCTGACGGACACCTGGGTTTCTTCTACATTTGGTTATTGTAAATAATGCTGAAAAGCTGTTTCTTAAAGGAGAAGAAAAATACCTGAAATAGGAGTTTAAAAAAATACTTGTGGTCTTTTTAAATGAACCTACAATTACCTCGGAGAGAAAATGAAAATATGCACATTCTTAAAGTCTCCCTTGATTCTCATTATTTTCTTGCTTCAAGCCTCTATTAGATCAGGTCTGAGGAGAGGAATGTCAGGTTATTACGTTTTCTTACCATCTTCCCCAATCTGTTAGTAATGTTTTTCAGCTGTTCTGTTTGCAGTGGAAGAGTATAAGCAGAAGAAAAGAAAGGGTGAAGTTAATATTTATTGGGAGGTGCTGCATATTAGGATGGATGGGTGCTATCTCTTAAATTAGCTCAGGTGCTCCCTGCATGGAGTTGTTGGTAGTGAGTGAAGGTTCTGTCCTTTACTAGTGTTGTGAGAAGATGGCATAGGGACAGTGGCTGCTGAAAAAAGCTACCACAAATTTGGCTTTAAACAACACAGACTTACTGTCTTACAGCACTGGAGGTCAAAATTCCAAGATCACTTTCACTTGGCTGAAATCAAGGTGTCGATAGAGTTGGTTCCCTCTAGAACTCTAGGGGTTAACCCCTTTCCTTGCCTTTGACATGTAGTAACTGCTTAAATTCCTTGGCTTGCGGTCTCTTCCTCCATTTTCAAAGCCAACAGAATAACATCTTCAGACCTCTCAGACTCTGATCCTCCTCTTTCCCTATTTCACTTTGCCTTGTGATGACATCAAGCCTACCTGGCTAACCCATGGCAATAGCAAGATCATTAATTTAATCTCATCAGCAAAAATCCTTTTTTTCCTGCAAGGTAACATGTTGACAGGTTCTGGGGACTAGCATCTGGACCTCTTTGGAGGTCCATTATACTGCCTACCATAAGCAGTGGGTTGCTTAAAGTTAGGCTGTACATGCATTTCCTTGAGACCATAGAAAGAAAGTCAGCAGGTATTTATTAGAGGATTTGCTGTAGTACAAAAAACCCCGAGGATTAAAAAAGACGCGATTCATTGGAATTTAAATATTTTTGCATTTTATATTCACCTTTATATCCATGATCCACCGTTATTTGCTTAAAGTTTTATAATAGCATACACTAAGTAAATTGTTAGTTAGAACACATGGTTCCAAATATTTACATATGTCATCAATGTCCTCTGACCTACCTTTTAAGGAAGCTATTAATGTATTCTAGAAAATATGTATCTATAATTTTAAAGGTGTAAGCAAGCCTAACAGAAGCTAAAATCTCTAACACATGGATTTAATGTAGAGGTAAATCTGATGTATTATACAATTATTTCAAGTGTTGGTGCTTTGCCTTAATTGTGTAAAGGTTCAACTAACTTATATTTATGGGGAATCTAACTCTTATAGATTCTGTCTTCATACTCACCACTTCCAAATATATTCTTGTTTAGGTCCTCTGCTCACCACTCCTTACCCCACTTCCCCCCCCCCCCCCCCCTTTGTGTCAATTGATATACTGTTGGTAGCCTGAACTTGAGAATATTTACACCATGGAAATGGGCAAACAGAAACAATCAGGTTCTCCCTCCCCTTTCCCCTGGGAGCTGGTTTGCCTGCTCTTCCTTACCTGGAACTAACATTACTAATTATTCACTGTGCTACCAAATTCATTGGTGGATATTTAACACAGTTGTGCACTCTGTCCTTAAAATACTTATATCTTGGCTTTTCTGACACTATAGTCTACTGTTTTATTTTTTTTTCTTTGTTTGTTTGTTTTTTGTTTTTGTTTTATCAACATTTTACTTTTTGCTTACTCCCCACCCTGGCCTGACTTATAAAAGTTGGATAATCCCTGTGCTTGACTGTGGGATCTAGTCCCTTGTCTGTGCATACCAGGGATCAGTAAACTTCCCTGTAAGGGGATAGATAGTAAATGTTTTAGATTTTGTAGATCATGTAGTCTCTGTCCTAGGTACTTAGCATTGGAGTCTGCAAGCCACAGTCAACAGGTAAATGATTGAGTGTGGTTGTATTCTATTTCAAAAACAAGTCCAGGCCACCTTTGGCCTGAGTGGTGTAGTTTGCCAACTCTCTGATCCATACTCTCTTTGGATAATATTCGTTAGTATATTATTAGGGCTTTAAAAACCATCTTTGTGCCTAATCATCACGTTTACAGTAGGTCCTTGGGTTACGTTGGAGATCTGTTCCTATGGTGTGATGTAACGCGATTTTCACCGTAAGTCAGAACCCACCTACATAAGCACCTACGTCACTCACATGGAGCACATACACAGCAGTAATGAAATGAAACAGTAAAAAAATTTAAAAGAAAGATAATAATTCCTGACCTTTACTTGTGGTAAATAAATAATAAAAAACATAAAGCACATATGTACATACGTAGAAATGACAGAACTTTTTTTTTTATAAATAAATGGGAGATGGTGACGTAACCACGAAATGACATACATTGAGTCCGATGTAACCTGAGGACTGCCTGTATATCTCTAGCCCTGATTTTCTTTCTTTTCTTTTTTTTTTTTTTTTTAGCACTAGACGCGTGCATTTTGTTGCTTATTTGAAATGTTCACCTAAAGGCACTTCAAATTCAATGAGTCCTTTATTTGTTTCCCTGAACTTTTCTTCTACTTCCTCCAAGTGTCCTCTTCTCTAACTACGCACCATCCGCAATGCCTAGACCTTGTTTAGTGGGGGGCAGAGTGTTTTTGTACTTGTTCTTTTCTCTGTCTCCACTGCTCTTTGCTCAGATCTTCTCTGGGCTGGCTCTTCATTGACACTGGGGGTGGGTTCAATTGCCCTTTTTGGACCACCTACTTCTCACTCTCTTACTTTTCTTCATATTACACTTATCTAAAAGTTCTTTGTTTATGGATATACTAGAGGCCCAGTGCATGGATTCGTGCACCAGTGGGGTCCCTCGGCCTGGCCTGCACCCTCTCGCAATCCGGGACCCTTTGGTGGATGTTGGAGACTGGTTTCAGCCCAATCCACACAGGCCAGGCTGAGGGACCCCACCAGTGCAGGAATCCGTGCCCTGGGCCTCTAGTATGCATATAAGATCTTTGATTAATCTCTTCCTGCCCTTCCCCCTCCCCCCTTCCTTATGAGATTCATCAGTCTGTCCCATGTTTCCATGCCTGTGGTTTCCACTCCTGCATTGAACATCTGCCCCCTGGTGGTCAGTGAGCATCATAGTTACTGGCTGGTTGGCTGGTCTTTTGCTTAGGCTTTTATATATATATATATTTCCTTCTTTATTGTCGCTCTCTCCCGCTTGACTGTAAAGTGCCTTTGAGCAGGAATTATGTACAGTGAAACCTCGGTTTTCGAACTTAATTTGTTCCAGAAGGCTTTTTGAGAAGTGATTTGTTTGAAAACTAAATAATTTTCCCCCCATTAAAAATAATGTAAATTAAATTAATCCATCCAGACCTCTAAATGATTCTGTTTTAACCTTTTTTATATATAGTACATGTTTAATGTGTTCTTTAATCTATAAACAAACACTTTTTTTCTTAAATTTATCTAACCACCCACTACTAGCCTTAAATGAATCACTTTCAGCACTCCTTCCAGGGTTGCAGCATATTCCATTTTTCACATATCACTGCCTCTGAAATGCTGTCACCTGCTAACTGCTTTTTTCATTTATCCAAATCAACAAGTTTTTCTACCTCTTCAGTGGCCTGTGATCATTGTTTTGTGAGCACTTTCACACCCTTAGCAACATCAGCACACTTGATGGCCTCTGTATGTTTTAAAATTGTGCTAATCTTCCATTTCACCAGCAAAAAAAAAAAAGAAAACAAAAACAAATCCTATGAAAATATTCACAGCACAGTTTCCTGAGGTGTTAACAACTTGAGGTTTAGAGGTAAACTGCCTTGAGTTCTCTCCTTGTTTGTGGCTTGAGAGATGCTTTTTGTCATGGTGATGTATCAAACTGAAAGGGTTGTCAGGTCCAGAACTTAAGTTTGTTTGAAAAACAAGATACCTTTTCCTGAGAACCGAATTGTTGGAAATGGGAGATATTCAAGAACTGAGGTTTGACTGTATGTATTTTTAGTGCTTACGTTTTAAAATGATTTTAGATAATCACAGCATAAACAATTTTAAAACATATTAAAGTCTTAACTTCAGAACAAAGTGGCAGACATGAGGTGGAGTATTTATTGTATGTTTACTTTTGTGCTTGGTACTGGGAGTAAAACTGTGGAGAGACTCTGTTGCTGGTCCTGGAGTTCAAGGTACAGAAATCCAGGCTCAGGTGCTGGAGTGGAAACGTCTGGGAAGGTCTGCCCTCAGAGGGAGGGTGACTCACTGACTTTGGGTGAGGGCAGGAGGAAGGCAGAGTAGAAGTGTAGAAGTGACAGCACTTCCCACCTCTTTTGTCTTCATTCCTCTTTTTGGTGCTTACTTTTATTTTTGTTTGTTATTAAATGCATTATAAATAAATCCAGCATAGTTGCTGAATGTTTAAATTCTTAAATTTCCCTGAGTTTGGGATGTTGTATTATAGACCTTTCATTTGTGTTGTTATCTTTACATTATTTGATTCATTCTGAGGAAACATGTAGTGGAGATGACATTATTGGAATGGCTTTAATATTCTCTAAAGATTCCCATCCTAAATAGACTGGCTTGTCATACAACAATTGCCACTTTCCATGGTGTGAAATATCACTACCATATATATGAAATGCTTTGAAACTTCCCATTTTAGAAAGTTGGTTTAAAAACAAAACAAAACCAAACCCCCAAATAAATCAAGAGAATAATAGCTAATGACTTACGGCTTCAGAGTCATACCATTAACTAAAAAACAAATATTCAGGAGGAGGTAAGTTGAATATATTCCAATGATATAATATGACCTTTGTTAAAGAAGGTCATACTGTATCATTATAATCATCTCAGTTAGTGAAAATATGTGAACTTCTTATATTGCCACACCCACCAAAGAGGAAAAAAGTCTAAGATAGAGTCCTTTGTTATCCAAACTGTGATTTAAGTTCTGAAAATATTCTTGCTATGGGATATATCAGGGATGGCACTACTAATGTTTTAGGACATAAGAAGGAAAGGGAGCAGAAACTGAAAAATACATTTTAATACCCTTGATTATTGGGGTAAAATCAGGTACATTAAAGATTCTTGGCTGTAATGCACAACTTTACACAACTGGCTAACTGCCCAAAGAACCAGTTGACCCAAGTCTTCACTTTGAGAAGTGTGGTCAGAAAATCGGGACTGCTCAGTGTTCTGTGGATTTCGCTCGGATGAGCACAAGGTTGTCCCTCCTCTTGTGACTGTATCCTGTGGCCTAAGGTGTTACTTTAGCTTCAGGTTGGTGGATCTGCACCATTCGTTTTCTAAATGGGATAAATTGATCATTTTCTCCTTTCTAGTGTGGTCCCACAGCTCTGTAATGACCTAGTTTGATGTCTCCAGCCTAAGGATGGTTTTGTAAGATGTTTAGGAAGTCTCGTAATAAACGTAGCTGATAACTGGAACTGATCAAAGCCCCGCTCTCTCTCTCTCTCTCTCTCTCTCTCTCTCTCTCTCTCTCTTTTTGTGGCCAAAACTTACTGCAACTGAGAATTGGTTATTATGATTCCATCTTGGACTCTTACCAAAATGGTTTTCTTATTTGATAAGATGTAAGAGCTTTGTAATATTGTGAACTCACTTATTACAATGACTGCACTGTTTTTCTACCTAAAGTTCTGATTTATTCTTTCTTACAGTTAAAAAGACAAATTTAGTCTTGTTTCTAGTGGCATTTGCTAGAGAACTATCTCATGGACTGGCGCAGGGAACCTTTGTGTTGTCGGGAGCATTTATAGCTGATGGCTGTACTTTGAAGTGCTGAGCTGAGGTGTGTGGTGTGGAGGGAATGTGGGTGAGAGAGTGTGCACACTGTGTTTGTAAGAAATATATGGTGGGCTCTTTTTCAGTTTTTTGAATGGGTGGGCTCTAATATTTGTTTCTGCTTGTTGATTGGTTAGCTTTTGTTAGTGTGTCCTTGCTAAACTACTGGTATAGCTTTCAGAAGATGTAATTGTAACCAGGTGTGTAAGGTCAGGGTGGAAAGCAGTTTTATGGAGCTTTGTTCTAATAACATCTAACAAATCACTGGAAATATGAGTCATCAGCAAAGGCACTTTACAAAGCAAAAGGTGGAAAAATGTGCAGCATTGCAAATTTTGCAGAGTAGAAGTATTCATTGCTTTTGGAAACTTAAGTTTCTGATTTAGTTTATTCTTTTATAATTTTTTTTTCCAATTAGGAATATCTTGTATGTTTCATAGAATTCCATTGCTTTTCTTAGAGAAATAGGATTATTTTGGAGCAGCTAACTATTAGATCTGGTATGAAACATTTAAAGCCACATTCGCTATCATTTGCTGTGGGGTGGTTTGTGTTGGCTTCTTTGACTAAAGAGTATCAGAAAGGTTTGAATGTTTTTTTCTACAAAGAGCACTTATATCTGATTTTTGAGATAGAAATGCACTGCATCTCTTTCTTTTCTCTTGTACTGTTTTTATCTTAAAGCCAAGTCTGCAGCAGGCTGTTTGCTTTGTCTTACTTGTGTGAACGAAGGAGGTGTGTTTGTAGAACATACAAACTATTTTTTGCTTGAATACAGCATTTATGACTTATGGCCAGCATGTAGCCCTGGCTTTCTATTGAGAATGATCCTTATTGTCTTTGTATACTAACTCAGTGCAGAAGCACTTGTCTATTTTGAGCTAAACCAGACCTCTTGTAAAAAGAATCAAATTATTTCATCATGTTGAAAATGAAAAGCTATAATTACTTGTAATTAGGCTTCAGAATTTTTGAAAATTGAGGAATTCTTTTCCAGAGGTTTAAGATCACTCCAAATCAGTGCCTTTGGAAAATAGGAAATAATTTTCTGTTCAATTTGAAATTGATTTAATTTATGCCTTTGACAGCTATTTTGCTTTGATATTTTGTAGTGGGAATCATAGAGCTGCAGTGATTAGTGCTGTAATGTTTTCTGTGATATCACACACTGGTTTGTTCAGAATGGTCTCCTGCTTTTAGCAAGTTTCTGAAAAGTCTGGATTATAGAAGATGTTAAAGAATTATTTTTGAGACCCACGGCTCCATAGTACATGAGGAGTTTTGTAGGTGTTTTTGGAGGTTTCAAAATTTTCCAAAAAGAAAACAAAGTGAGGGCTGTGTTTTTCTAGAGTAACAAATCCCCCCCTCCCGCCCCCCACCAAGATATTGGAAAATCCACATATACTTATTTAATTTGTATTTTAACCTTTTGCACTCGGATGTCGAGTGTGACTCGACACGGTTAGCATTAGAATAAAGGAATCGAGAAAAAAGCAAGCGAGTGCAAAGGGTTAAAAAGAACCTAAGGTAAAGCATTCTTTCTACCTAATTTCTAAGATTAAAATTTAAAAGTTAAATATAACAACATTTTACAAATATCTTATTGATTAATTTTTAGAGTATTTTTAAAAGATGGGTACTTAACAATATTTTATATTAAAAGGCTCCAGATAAATTTTACTTATTTCATATCTACTGTTCAGTATTTATAAGCAACCCAATCACTTTTAATTTTTACAACCATTTCAGCAGGGAAAGTATTTTGTTCTTAAGTGTTTTCTTGAGAATATACATATTGTAAACTTAGTATTTTATTGTAAACTAGAGGCCCATTGTACGAAGATTTGTGCAACAGGCCTTCCTTCCCCTGGCTGCCGGTACCGGTTTTCCTTTGGCACACGGGACCCAGGCCTTCTCTCTGGCCTCAGCGGAGCCAAGCCTCGAGGCTAGGCTTCACCACTCCGGCCGCAGCAGAGAAGCCAAGCCTCTTCAGTCTTCAGTCTTCAGTTTTCAGTCGTCTTCATTCTTCAGTCTTCAGTCTTCAGTCTTCAGTCTTCAGTCTTCAGTCTTCACTTGGGGTGGAGCCTTCAGTCTTCACTCCGCGCCTGCATATGCAAATTAACCTGTCATCTTTGTTGGATTAATTTGCATACCCATGCCTGATTGGCTGGTGGGCATCATGGAGGTATGGTCAATTTGCATATTTCTCCTTTATTAGTGTAGATGGAATTATTTTTATACAATGATTTGGAAAATAACAAATAACTTGAATGGACTGAGTTTAATCACAGTTAATGGAAGCTAAGGCCTAGGTAAGTTTATAAGAAGCTTCTGAGGATGACAGTGGTTCCCTCAGTTTAATGACTTATCTTTAGGTAAGTTCTAACTTAGATTATCTAGTAATTTTACATTTTGAAACTTCCTAAGACATCTCCCACTAACATATCAGAACTCAGCAGATAGTATTCCTTCTTATCTTTGTGGCCTTTGGAGCAGATATGCCTGACTATACTAATAAATCTATGTTTTCTGGGCCAGTTCATTTAATTGGAATGTTGAAAATATTGGTCAATTTGAATATGTTAATTGTTTTCTGTTTTTTAAGATATAAAGATGGTATGACACTAATCATATACTTTCACCATAAAAATAACTTTAAACTTGCCTTGGCTGTAGAAATTTTATTTATTTTTTAATTTAAATTCTTTATTTTTTAAATTATTGCATAAGTCTCCTTTCCCCCCCATTGACCTCTCCCCAGCCCCTCCCAACCTTCAGCACATGCCCTCATCCTGCTACTGTCTATGTCCATTGGTTATGCTCATATGCATACAAGTCCTTTGGTTGATCTCTTACCTCCCCTCCCCTGCCTTCCCTCTTAGGTTGGACTGTCTGTTCGATGCTTCTATGACTCTGGCTCTATTTTTGTTAATCACTTTATGTTGTTCATTATATTCCACAAATGAGTGAGATCATGTGATATTTATATTTCTCTGACTGGCTTATTTTGCTTAGCATAATGCTCTCCAGGTGCATCAATGCTGTTGCAAGTGGTAAGAGTTCCTTCTTTTTTTACAGTGGCGTAGTATTCCATTGTGTAGATTTACCACAGTTTTTTAATCTACTCATCTGCTGAGGGGCACTTAGGCTGTTTCCAAATCTTAGCTATTGTAAATCGTGCTGCTATGAACATAGGGGTGCATATGTCCTTTCTGATTGGTGTTTCTGATTTCTTGGGATATATTCCTAGAAGTGGGATTACTGGGTCAAATAGGAGTTCCATTTTTAATTTTTTGAGGAAACTCCATACTGTTTTCCACAGTGGCTGCACCAGTCTGCATTCCCACAGCAGTGCACGAGGGTTCCTTTTTCTCAGCACTTGATGTTTGTTGATTTGTTGATGATAGCCATTCTGACAGGTGTGAGATGGTACCTCGTTGTTGTTTTGATTTGCATCTCTCAGATGGATAGTGACTTTGAGCATATTTTCATATGTCTCTTGGCCTTCTGTATATCCTCTTTTGAAAAGTGTCTATTTAGGTCCTTTGCCCATTTTTTGATTGGATTGTTTATCTTCCTTTTATTAAGTTGTATGAGTTCCCTGTACATTTTGGAGATTAAGCCCTTATCTGAGATAGCATTGGCAACTATGTTCTCCCATGCAGTGGGCTTTCTTGTTGTTTTGTTGGTGGTTTCTTTTGCCGTGCAGAAGCTTTTTATTTTTGATGTAGTCCCATTTGTTTATTTTATTCTTAGTCTCCATTGCCCTAGGAGCTGTGTCTGTAAGATATTGCTACGATATATGTCTGCTATTTTGCTGCCTATGGAGTCTTGTAGGCTTTTTATGGTTTCCCGTATTACATTTAAGTCCTTTAGCCATTTTGAGTTTGTTTTTGTGTATGGTGTACGTTGGTGATCTAGTTTCATTTTTTTTTTTTTTGCATGTATCTGACCAATTTTCCCAGCACCATTTATTGAAGAGACTGTCTTGACTCCATTGTATGCTCTTGCCTCCTTTGTCAAATATTAATTGAGCATAATGGCTTGGGTCGATTTCTGGGTTCTCTGTTCTGTTCCATTGGTCTGTATGTCTGTTCCTGTGCCAGTACCAGGCAGATTTGAGAACCGTGGCTTGGTAATATAGCTTGATATCTGGTATTGTAATCCCTCCAACTTTGTTCTTCTTTCTCAGGATTGCTGTGGCTATTCGGGGTCTTTTTTAATTCCACATGAATTTTTGGCGAGTTTGTTCTAGATCTGTGAAATATGCCATTGGTTGTCTGTAGAATTTTTTGTTAGCTCTTTTTCTATTCTTTGAATTAGGCATTGTAATAGAAAATGTCACAATTTTAATGGTAGCAGAAAGATTCTTCGTTTTATAATTGCCTATTATTTCTTCTCAAGGACTATGGAGAATAATGTATTCTGATATGATTTTAGTAGGAGGAATTCATAACTTATAAGTCTTAATAAGTGGGTATTGAAAAACCCATATAAAGAGATATAAACAATTCTACCTTCGAAATACATTCAGAGTCCAACTACTCCTCACCATTGTGTTCGTGTTCCCTGCTTCAAGCATGATCACCCTCCAGGATTACTGCCGTAGTCTGTGCTAGGTCTCTAGCTTCGATTTCTGACTCTCTGTGATCTAGTCTCAACTGGCTACCTTGAAGGCATCCAGGATTGTGTCAGTCCTGTTCTGTGCACCGTGGTGATTCCCATTTTCATGCCAAGTAGAGCTGTAGTCCTCAGGGTGCTCTCCAGGCCCTCCGTGGTCTGGAACCCCACTGCTTCCTGGCCGTATCTCCCTCTTCCACCCACCTTACTCACTTGGCTCCCGCCATGCTGGCCTCTTGAGATTCAGAGTGTACTGTTTCCTTAGGTCTTTTACTCTCACTGTTGATACTCAGTTGAGTGTTCTTCATCCATGTAACTGGCTGAATCCCTCACTTCCTATAAGATACCACCCCAGTGCCATCTTCTTAGTGCCACCTACCCTGACCATGCTATTTATACCACAGCCTGCCCTCATCATGATGCTCCTCTTCCCCTTCTCCTGTTCTGTTCCCCCCACGCATTGGTCGGCAAACTCATTAGTCAACAGAGCCAAATATCAACAGTACAACGATTGAAATTTCTTTCTTTTTTTTTTAAATTTTCTTTATTGATTAAGGTGTCACATATTTGTCCTCATCCCCCCATTCCCATCCCACACCCCTCCCCATGGATGCCCCAACCCTCTGTTGAACTTAAGCATTGGTTAGGCTCATATGCATGCACACAAGACCTTTGGTTGATCTCTCCCCCCTCCCCCCACCCTCCCCTATCCTCCCTCTGAGGCCCGATAGTCTGATCGATGCCTCCTTGTTTCTGGTTCTGTTCTTGTTCATCAGTCTATGTTGTTCATCATTTCCCCTAGATGAGCGAAATCATGTGTCACTAGAGATATACTTATAAGAATTGAATGTGCGACGAGCAATAATAGTTATGCTGACAGGCAAATGAATCAGTCTGTAGTGAGTTTCTGGTCCAACAGTTTTTTTGAGACCCAATATCAATGTCCACCAGTTCCTTATGAGTACATGTCGGCACTGACCCCTCAGCTCTGGATGGTGGACAAATGGTGGTAATGCAGGTCCGACTCCCTCTGGTTTGGTCTCGGCCGGACCCAGGGGCACGGCTTCACCCGGATCCAGGGGCCCACGGCCTCACCCGGACCCGGGACCCAGCCTCACCCGGATCCAGGGGCACACGGCCTCGCCCAGACCCAGGATTCAGCTTCACCCGGACCCAGGGGCGCATGGCCTCACCTGGACCCAGGGGCGCGTGGCCTCTCCCGGGCCCGGGACCCAGGCTCACCCGGATCCAGGGGCCCACGGCCTCACCCGGACCCGGGACCCAGGCTCACCCGGATCCAGGGGCCCACGGCCTCACCCGGACCCGGCACCCAGGCTCACCCGGATCCAGGGACCCACGGCCTCACCCGGACCCGGGACCCAGGCTCACCCGGATCCAGGGGCCCACGGCCTCACCCGGACCCGGGGCCAGACTCACCCGGATCCAGGGTCCCACGGCCTCACCCGGACCCGGGACCCAGGCTCACCCGGATCCAGGGGCCCACGGCCTCACCCGGACCCGGCACCCAGGCTCACCCGGATCCAGGGGCCCACGGCCTCACCCGGACCCGGGGCCAGGCTCACCCGGATCCAGGGGCCCACGGCCTCACCCGGACCCGGGGCCAGGCTCACCCGGATCCAGGGGCCCACGGCCTCACCCGGACCCGGGGCCAGGCTCACCCGGATCCAAGGGCCCACGGCCTCACCCGGACCCGGGGCCAGGCTCACCCGGATTCAGGGGCCCACGGCCTCACCCGGACCCGGGGCAAGGCTCACCCGGATCCAGGGGCCCATGGCCTCGCCCGGACCCAGGATTCAGCCTCACCCGGACCCAGGGGCGCATGGCCTTGCCCGGACCCAGGGGCACGTGGCCTCACCCGGACCCGGGGCCCAGCCTCACCCTGACCCAGTTCCCAGCCTCACCCGGACCCAGGGGCACGCGGCTTCACCCGGATCCGGGACCCAGCGGGGTTTCATCTTCTTGATCCCAATTCCTGTTGGTCAATTCCCTCTCAGCAATTCCTTCGGCCATTTTCTCAGAGTTCCAGGGCAGCCACCGCAGAACTCGTTGGGCGGCGGGCTCGGCGAAGCTCCGGTGTGCCCGGTGCGTGGCGGCGGGCTGGTCCGGGGTGGCTGCATCGGCCCTTGGGTCTGCAGCGGTGGCCGGTCGCCGAGCGTGCGCACCTGGCCGCTTCCGGGGCGTTGAGATTCTTGAAGGACTCGGAGGTCAGCAAGCGCGTAGTCTCCCACCCCATGTCTCCCAGGGGCTCGTCTGTCCGTGCTCGGCAGCGAGTGAAGCCTTCCCCTCAGCCGGAGACCGCTGGGGGAACTGCGCCGAGCACGATCCAGGCCGCCATTGTGTTGCCTGAGCCGTAGTTTTTAAAGTGTGGTCTTTGGGTCACCGGCATCAGCTTCATCCCGCGTACCCCTCTCTTTTATTCTAGTTGTAGAGCATCTGCTCAGTCAGCCCTCCGGTGGTTCTGGATGGTGTCTGCTCTGCTCTCCCGTCGTAGTCTCAAAATTGTTGTGGTAGGCAGCAATCAGGCTTCTGCCCTATGCCTCCATCTTGGTCCTTGTTTGTATAGTTAAGTCTTGATTGTTGTTGGTGTCACTGGGAGGAATTGTCCTCCAGGCCAATTGGCCGTGCGGACCCTCTGTGTCTATAAAGGAAGAGTTGCTGTGCGGAAGACACGTTTATGTGCCGGATCTTGGTGCAGCAAGGCTTTGGCGCTCACTGCGTCTGCCTCTTGAATGTGTCCCTTATGGGAGTGGTTGAAATCTGGTGTCATCTCACACCGACCACTAGATGCCTTCGTTTCTGGGTCTCCAATGGAGTGTAGGTCAGCTACTGCCTGTGGCCCCTCAGCATGAATTACAGCATCCCTTATATTTGTGACCTGTTTCGGTGTCTTCCCCTTTTGGCTGCCTCCCTATCGCTCAGCTTCCCCAATCTCCCTAGGTGGTCGCTCTTGATACCCCCCTTTGTGGGCTGAGTGCAAAGTCTTGGTGTTGTTAAGCCTTGATTGCTGTTGGTACACTGGGAGGATGTGACCTCCAGTCCAATTGGCTGTGAGGATCAGCTGTGTCTATGCCGGGAGACAGCCCCATTCAACTAGACTTGCAAAATTGTAAAAGCCTCTGTGTTCAGCTTGGATGGGGCGGAGTTACAGGGCGGAGCCTACCGCCTTGGCTTCCCGTCAGCCCCACCCTATGAGGTTCCTGTGTCCCTCTGTACTCCCAGCAAACACCTCTGAGAGAAAAGCGCCCTGGAGTTTCGCGCGCTGCCAAACAGTCTAATTGGGGCTCACCGCAGTCTGGCGCTTTTGTCTCCTTCCCTCCAGGGCGACTCAGCGGCACAGTCAACAGCCCATCCTCCGCGCACAATCCCCTGCGCGCCTCCGGTGCTCTGCTCTTCGCCGCCTCTCTGCACCTCTGCCCCACAGCCCAGCTTTCCCCAGTATGAGCCTGGCTTCCCCGGGTCTTTCCCGGAACTGGGGTTCAGTGCAGTTGGAACTGGGGGTTCAGCACAGTCCGGAGCCCTTGTCTCCCTCCCGCTAGGGCAATCCAGCGGCACAGGCAACAGACCCTCCTCTGCGCACATTCCCCGTGCGCGGCTCCGGCGCAGCTCCTCCGTGTCTCCGCCCCACAGCCCAGACTCCCCCAGCATGAGCCCGGCTTCCCAGGGTTTCGCCTGGAACTGGGGTTCAGTGCAGTCGGAGCTGGGGTTCAGCACAATCTGGCGCTTTTATCTCCTTCCCGCCAGAGAACGCCAGCCCGGCCGTCAGCCGCCCCTTCCTCTCTGGCTCCGTCTTCCCCGCACGCGCGCGGGCTAGTGTCTCCGCCCGTGTCTCCATACCTCAAGCTTTTACGGCTTCCCTGATTTTCCTTGTGGTCCTCTCTTTCCTTCTAATTGTGGGCATTTCAGTCAGCCAGCTTTCCTGTGGTTCTGGATGATGTCCGTTTTGATTTTTAGTTGTGTTTTTGAAATTGTTGTGCCCGGCTGTAGGTTAGGTGTTTAACCTATGCCGCCATCTTGGTTTCTCCTCCTGAAATTTCTTTTGAGAGCCAAATTTTTTAAACTTAAACTTCTTCTAACGCCATTTCTTCAAAATAGACTCGCCCAGGCCATGGTATTTTGTGGAAGAGCCACACTCAAGGTGCCAAAGAGCCGCATGTGGCTCGCGAGCCGCAGTTTGCCGACCACTGCCCCACAGCATTGATCCTGTGTTAACATACTAGATAATTTATTTGTTCTGTTTGTTCCTTATTATGTTTTGTTCAAGCTCTTCTCAGGGTCGGGAATCTTTAGGCTTTGTTTGTTCACTGGTTTCCAAAAGCATCTTGAAAAGCTCGTTGTGTGAGATAGGCACTTACTAAGTAAACTCCATTTTTACAATTAAGTGGATCACATGCAGATACAGATGTAATATTAATGAACAAGCCAGGCTTCTAATCACTCTGACTGATCTTAATCTTTTCTTGCTTCTTTAAATTTTGGCTTTTTCTAGAGGTTTAACTTTGGTTCCTCTTTCACTTTTATAGGCTTAACTTACTTGCTGGGCAATAGAGGTACAGAACTCTGTCTCACAATGTTCTTTGATCTCCTCGAAATCATTGTGAACCAAAACTCAAATCCTTGTCTTTCGTGTTTCTAGTAACACATGACCTACTCACTCAAGATGGAAACTTTGTGAACCCTTGTGACTTCTCGTGCTCATGGACACCCCCGTGTGAGGTTATAGCTACTCATGTCATCGATAAATTGTTCATCACATCTCACCATTACCTTTGCCACTGCCTCAGGTCAGGCCTTCATTGTCCTTTCCTGGCCTATTCCAGTTGCTTCCTTTCTTTTCTTTCATTCTCTCCCTGATCCATTCTGTGGTCTGTTCACTAAATTGTTGTAGGATGTAAAACTCGTGTTTGATTCTGTTTCTTTTTAATTTAAAAATCTGTGATGGACTCTTTAATACTTGTAAAATTAAATAATTAACATGAAATTAAGTCTGACACAATTTGGCATCGACCCTTTACTGAAAAGAATGTAAACCATTGTTTCTAAAACTGTAGTCATTACGTTGTTACAGCTGCCTAGAGAAAGAAGAGCTCTGTAATAAAGTGTGTTTGGAAAATGATGGGTTAAACAGTTAAACTTTTTTTTTTCTCTTAGGCATTTTAATGTTCTAATTTGCAAGTCAGTTGTGAAGAAAGTGATAATTTATATAACGTATCATATACAATATGTAAATGTGTAAAATACTTCATTTAACAAATAATTATTGAGCACTTAGGGAACAGGGAACAGTACCCTTGTAGATGCTGATGATACAATAGTGAACAAACAGAACATTGGTTCATATGGAATTTGCAGTCTAGGGGGACATACAGACAATAAAAGGGATAAAACACTAACCCAAGGAGTCTGTGGAAGGGTGCTGTGTGCCGAGGAAGCAGAATTTGATGCAGAGTGGGCCTTAGGAAGTGTTGGGAAGGAATGGCTGTGGAAGGAGTGGATGTGTTGCTGAGGGTGGGCTTCGTTGGAGGGGTAACATTGGAGTAAACAGATTCACTGCTTTATCTTTTAGTAGTTTTGGAAATCAGTTCAAAACAGTGAGTTATATGTGTTTTTACCTTATAAAAACTGTGGCATTATATGTCATTAAACAGAAAGGAAATTGAAGCCACTATTAAAGTAACATTTATATGCCTCTTTGCAAATTAGTGCTCATGGTCAGTATAACTCATACTATTTCAAATTTAGAATTTAGCTTGCACTCATTTATTACAAAGTCAATACACTTACTAAAAATTAAAAAGATTACTAATTAAAGGTTTTCAAAGAAAAGTACTAGTATTATGACCCACCTAACATCATATGGTTTCAAAAATGCATGAAAATGAGTTTTTTGCCTTATATTTATAGTGCATAGATAGCTTCTTCTTCTTACTATTATTAATTAATACTTTTAAAGTAATTTTAGAATAGTTTAAATATACATTTTTTCCAAATTTAAAATATCAGGCTTTTAAACAAATTAATTTAGAAGGATAATAGAACTGACCTGCATTTTCATAAATTTTAAAATAATTTTTTAAAAGATCATAAAAATAATATTTTAAAAAACATTTATTTCCTTGTGGACTACAAAATTTCTTGTGTTTCTCAGACTCTTCAAGTTTGGTCATCGTTTTCTATAAAGGGGTGATTGCCTTTGAAAACAGGCCCATTTGCTTTCTTCTTAGTTATATATTGCAGAAGGAATGTAATGCCAACTAGTCAAAAGAACACAACAAAGAATGTCAAGTTAGAGGCACCTCATCAGATAGGATATGCAGAGTTCACAATATCTCCATGGCTCTGTTGTATAGGTGACTAAATAATGAAAATAGGACATCTCAGCTAAAAGGTAAATTTCTTATAGTTTAGCAGTTTCCTTGTTATGAATTGATAATAATGTGCTATAGGGAAAATAAGGAAAAGTTTGGGGTATGAGTAATAGATGGTCAAAGTCATGATCTAGGTCATCCAATGGCTGGAAGTAAAATATTTCATCTGTTGGGAATGAATGCCATCTCTATCATCCTCACCAATATGGAAGCATCCATACTGCCCTTACAAATTCATATAAGCACTGTATTTTCTGATTTTTCATTTTAGGTAATCCTACTAGCTAATATCTCGTAGTTTTAATTTGCTTTTCCTTAATGACTAATTATGTTGAGCTAATTTCATGTCCTTAGTTGATATTAGTAGTCTTCTTTGGTGAAGTGGTAGACCTTTAGCCCCATTTTAAAATTTGGTTGTTTACTTTTTTATTATTGAATTTTGAGACTTATTTATATATTCTGGATATAAATCATTTATCAAATATATATTTTGCAAGTATTTACTTCCAGTCTGTGGCTTATGTTTTTATTCTTTTACCAATTTCATTTGAATAGCAAAAATTCTCAATCTTGATGAATTCCAATTTATCAAATTTTTTTCAGGTTTGTAATTTTAATTTTATATCTAAAAACTCATTGCCAAACCCAAGTTCATGCAGATTTTCTCCTATTTTTTTAATAGAAAGTTTTTATACATTATGATCTTTGGTTAATTTTGAGTTAATATATATTTTAATGTGTGAAATATGTGTTTTTGTTGTTTTGTTTTTGCAGATGGGTATTCAGTTACTTTTTGTATTGAGACTATGGAACAATTTAGAGAGAGAATTGAGATCTTAACAATATTTAATCTTTCAATCATTCTTTCATCAGTGTTTTATGGTTATCGGGAGACAGATATCACACATATTTTGTTAGATTTATATATAAGTACTAGAGGCCCAGTGCATGAATCCCTCAGCCCGGCCTGTGCCCTCTTGCAGTCCGGGACCTCATGCTCCTTACTGCCTGCCTTCTTGCTGATCCTTACCACTCAGCTTGCTGCTCCTTAGCGCTGCTGTGGAGGCGGGAGATGCTCCCGACACTGCCGCTTCACTCGCCAGCTGTGAGCCCAGCTTCTGGCTGAGCAGCGCTCCTCCTGTGGGAGTGCACTGACCACCAGGGGAAGCTCCTGCATTGAGCATCTGCCTCCTGGTGGTCAGTGCGCATCACAGTGACTGGTCATTCCACTGGTCGTTCCGCTGTTCGGTTGATTTGCATATTAGGCTTTTATTATATAGGATTTAATTTTTCTTTGCCCTACTTTAAATGGTACTTAAAAATGAATTTCCACTAGTTAATTGCTGCTGTATACAAATACATGTCTTCATATGTCTTTTGGCCTTGTGTACGTCCTCTTTCCATAAGTGTCTATTTAGGTCCTTTGCCCATATTTTGATTGGATTGTTTATCTTCCTTTTGTTAAGTTGAATGAGTTCCCTGTAAATTTTGGAGATTAAGCCTTTATCTGAGATAGCATTGGCAAATATGTTCTCCCGTGCAGTGGGCTTTCTTGTTGTTTTGTTGGTGGTTTCTTTTGCTGTGCAGAAGACTTTTATTTTGATGTAGTCCCATTTGTTTATTTTCTCCTTAGTTTCCATTTATTTTGATGTAGTCCCATTTGTTTATTTTCTCCTTAGTCTCCATTGCTTTAGGAGTGTATCGGTAAGATATTGCAATGACATATGTCTGATATTTTGCTGCCTATGGAGTCTTGTAGGATTTTTATGGTTTCCCGTATTAAATTTAAGTCCTTTAGCCATTTTGAGTTTGTTTTTGTGTATGGTGTACGTTGGTGATCTAGTTTCATTTTTTTGCATGTATCTGACCAATTTTCCCAGCACCATTTATTGAAGAGACTGTCTTGACTCCATTGTATGCTCTTGCCTCCTTTGTCAAATATTAATTGAGAATAATGGCTTGGGTCGATTTCTGGGTTCTCTGTTCTGTTCCATTGGTCTATATGTCTGTTCCTGTGCCAGTACCAGGCAGATTTGAGAACCGTGGCTTGGTAATATAGCTTGATATAGGTATTATGATCCCTTCAACTTTGTTCTTCTTTCTCAGGATGCTATGGCTATTTGGGGTCTTTTTTTATTCCACATGAATTTTTGGAGCATTTGTTCTAGGTCTGTGAAATATGCTGTTGGTATTTTAATGGGGATTGCATTGAATCTATAAATTGCTTTGGGTACTATGGACATTTTAATGATGTTGATTCTACCAATCCATGAACATGGTATGTTCTCAAAGTCACTAATCAGCCGAAACCGGTTTGGCTCAGTGGATGGAGCGTCGGCCTGTGGACTGAGGGGTCCCGGGTTTGATTCCAGTCAGGGGCATGTGCCTTGGTTGCGGGCACATCCCCAGTGAGGGGTGTGCAAGAGGCAGCTGATCGATGTTTCTCTCTCATCGATGTTTCTAACTCTCTATCCCTCTCTCTTCCTCTCTGTAAAAAATCAATAAAATATATTAAAAAAAAAGTCACTAATCATCTGAGACAGTGGTCGGCAAACTCATTAGTCAACAGAGCCAAATATCAACAGTACAACGATTGAAATTTCTTTTGAGAGCCAATTTTTTTAAACTTAAACTTCTTCTAACGCCACTTCTTCAAAATAGACTCGCCCAGGCCGTGGTATTTTGTGGAAGAGCCACACTCAAGGTGCCAAAGAGCCGCATGTGGCTTGTGAGCCACAGTTTGCCGACCACGGATCTGAGAGATGTAAATCAAAACAACAATGAGGTATCATCTCACATTGGTCAGAATGGCTATCATCAACAAATCAACAAACATCAAGTGCTGGAGAGGATGCTGAGAAAAAGGAATCCTCGTGCCCTGCTGGTGGGAATGCAGACTGGTGCAGCCACTGTGGAAAACAGTATGGAGTTTCCTCAAAAAATTAAAAATGGAACTTCCATTTGACCCAGTAATCCCACTTCTGGGAATATATCCCAAGAAACCAGAAACACCAATCAGAAAGGACATATGCACCCCTATGTTCATAGCAGCACGATTTACAATAGCTAAGATTTGTAAACAGCCTAAGTGCCCATCAGCAGATGAGTGGTTTAAAAAACTGTGGTACATCCACACAATGGAATATTATGCTGCTATAAAAAAGAAGGAACGTTTACCATTTGCAACAGCATTGATGCACCTGGAGAGCATTATGCTAAGCGAAATAAGCCAGTGAGAGAAAGATAAATAGTACATGATCTCACTCATATGTGGGATATAATGAACAACATAAACTGATGAACAAAAATAGATCCAGAAGCTAAGAAACACTGGACAGTCCAACCCCAGAGAGAAGGCAGGGAAGGGTGGGGGATAAGAGATCAACCAAAAGTCTTGTATGCATGCATATTAGTATAACCAATGGACAAGGACACTGGGTAAGTGGGGGCTTGTCCTGGGGTGGGGGGGTTATTGGGGAAAAAGGAGAGATAGGTAATAAACAATAAAAAAAAAAAGAGAAATACACGTGTCATATGACCTTTATACTCATATATTAGTTCTGGTAGTCTGTAAACTGTACTATACCAACATTTGATAGTATGTCATTATTGGTGTTATCCTGCAAAACGTCATTTAATTGTCACCTCATCCCCTGCATTATGGATGCTGTCACTGAAAGTCACACAAGGTAAGTGACTGCTTAGGTTTTTGACTAGTTACTGGCAATGTGAAGCAACAGTCCAAATGCTTTCTGAACTCAACATTTTGTATTTGTGTGTGGTATAGTTTTACAGATCTTTAAGCAGTGTTGCATTTAATCAAATTACATTAGTTGTCATCTGTGGTGTGACTTGAGAGATCTGAAAGCTTCCTCTTCAGGTTTCCTTCCTCACTGGTTTGCCTCAGGAGCTGATGTTGCTCATGTCAAAAGAGAGTATCTTACAAAGGAAGCATAAGTCATTATGTTGTTCTGACCTTAATATTCTTTAGTTTTTCAGAGATGTGGTATTTGTAGGTTGTGATGGCAGATAACAGCTGGGGGCTTGAGAGATAGGGCAGGACAGGTTCAGGCGTAAGTGGGCCCAGGTGGGATGCTGCCATGGTGGGAACCTCGTCCAGATGTCATCTTGAGCTCACTGGGCACCACGCAGTGAGAGCATAGAGTGAAATGTAGATGTAGGCACCAAAAGGACATACTGCCACTAAACCTAACCTGCCTTTGTGATATTTTTGCCTAGTTTACCTCTGAAAAACAAGCTGTTAAATTGTCAAACACTCGTGATGTATCTTGGATCATTATTTTTCAATAGAAATATGGATTAATTATGCTAAAATAAAAAAGATGTTACCTGTGTATAATGTATAATGGCATAGTTTCTTTATTAAATTGTTTTGCCTGACTTTTTTAAAGAGAAATTTTAGATACCGTAGACACTTAATAAAGTAAAGAACCACTGGATGAATACTTCTTTTTACAAAAAACATGTATAAAATGAACAATGTTAGAGAATGTATTTACCTCCATGTCTTCATATCTTAAAGGAAAAAAATACTAAGACAACCCTGCCCACCTTATTAGAAATAAAAAAGAAATCAATTTAGGATAATGGTAATCAGCATGAACAGTTTTATTTAGCGTTCATAATTTTGCCAAGAAATTTAAAACATGATTCTAGACATTAGAATATTTGACTATATGTTTTGATTTTGAAAATAAGAAAGAATGTTAGGGAAAGTATCTATACTTCTGAGATTTGAAGTATTTGTAATCTTTTTCTTGATAATTGATAAAGGGGACATAAGATACAATCACAGTAACATTTGTAGAAACATCTTTCCATTTATTTTGTTAATAAATTTTGCTGTGAGAGCAGTGTAGTTTTAACATCTCAACATCCATCTGTAAAAATATCATTTTCATTTCAATTCAAAATATTTTCTAATTTTCCTCATGATTTCTTTCTTTCCTCCTAGATTATTTAGAAGCATGTTGATTTACTAAACATTTGTGGATTCCTTTGTGGATATCTTAATTCTATTATAGGAACATACTATATATGATTTCTCTTAAATTTATGGGGATTTAGCTTATGGCTCATTATATTTATTTTGGTAAATGTTCAACATATACTTAAAAAATGTGATTTTGCTGTTGCAGGGTGGAGTATTCTATAAAAAAAATTGAATCAAGTTGGTCGATAGTGTCGTCTTCTCTTTCACTGATAGACAGGTGTTAAAGTCTCCAATTTTCTTTGTGAATTTATGTGTTACTCTTTTGAATTCTATCTGATTTTGCATTACGTTTTTAGAAGTTATGTTGTTAGGTGCATCTACATTTAGGGTTGTTATATTTTCTTGTTAAATTGATCTTTTTATAAAAGTTTTTGAAATGATCTTTCTTATGTCTGTTAATATTCCTTATCTTGAAGAATTTTTGTTTTTTCTTTCTGTTAGTATAGCCACTCCAGCTTTTGTATGCTTAGTGTTTGTATGGTACATATTTTTCCATTTTTTGCTTTTATCAATTTGCATTTATCTATTTGATGTCCTTTCTTGTATAGTTGGTTCTCTCATTGTTATCCTGATGATGTTTCCCTTAACTAAAATCTGCTGTCTTGGTCTTTCTTTGTCTCATATTATTCTTTGCTTCTTTTTCCTGCTCTTTTCTTATTTTCTTTTGGATTGAGTATTTTTCAGAGTTCCTCTTGGCTAATTGGCTAAACCTCTTTGCTGTATTATTGATTGCTTCAGAATTGTGTCTTTAAATTCCAATAATTTTACACTACTTCATTTACCTTCTTTTTGCTTTTGTCATACATTTTATATGTATTAAAATGCCACAAATTCTTGTAGGTAATTTTTAAAAAATAAATTAAATATTGAAATAAAATCTATTATATGTACCCACATTTACCACTTCTGGTACTCTTGATTTATTTAGATCCACACTTCTAAGTGCTATATTTTTTTTCCTGAAGAACTTCCATTAATTTTTTTTTAGTGTATGTCTGCTCATGATTAGTTTTTTTCATCTTTTGTTTGTCTGAAAATTATTATTTGTCTTCATTTTCGAAGGAAAATTTTGTTAGATACAAAATTCTAGGTCAAGTGTGTTTATTTTCTTTAAATGTGTGCTAACATCTTATAATCTTTTTGTTCCTTTTGATAGATTACTTTTTTGTTACTTTTTAAGAATTTTTTCTTCCTGTTTTTCAGAAGTTGTATTTTGGTGCACCTTGGGGTGTTTTCTTTTGTGCTTATGATGCTTGGGGTTTGTTAAATTTCTTTGATCTGTGGAAAGGAGGCTTTTTTCAAAATTGGAAAAGTCCAAGTCATTATATCTTCAAATATTTTTTTCTCTTTTCTTCCTTACTATACTCACCTCCAATCCATATGTCTTGGAAGTTCAATTCTACATATGTCAGTGTATTTGATATTGTCTCTCAGATTATTGAGAGTCTCTGCTCATTTCGTTCCAGGTTTTAAAAATCTTCCAGACGTCTCATTTTAAAAAATGTTTTTCTTTAAAATCACTTACATATTTATAGTAGTTGTTTTAAAGAATACTCTTGCTAATTTCATCATTGTGTAATCTTTGGGTTTGTCTCTATTGACTTGTTCTCTTTATTTATGGGTTACTTTTTGTTGCTTATTTGAAGGTCTATCAATTTTTGACTGGATGTTGGATATTATAAATTTGGGGTTGTTTTGTGATTCTTTTGTAATATTCCTTTGAAGAATGTTGGATTTATTTCTGGCAATATTGAGGTTTGTGTTTAAGTCTCTCAGGTGAGTCTAGAGAATACATCAGTCTGGGGGAGTTTCACCCAGTGTTAAGATATACCCTTTTTTTGTCTCTTCCAAATGCTTCAGTTGCTCAAAGAAGACTCGCAGTCCTGCTGGTCAGAACTTGAAGATTTCCACACTTAATGTGATTGGTGGGAATTGTTTATGATAGGTCCTTTTTTAGTTTTTTTTTGTTTTTGTTTTTTTTTTGTTTGTTTTCTGGCTTTAAGGAATTTTGCTTTACTCAGGCTTGGCTTAGTGCTCAGCCAAGGTTCCAAGGGAACTGCTATGAGAGTTTTGGGGCTATTTCTTCAGGCAGCTACCTTGTCTGTGCTTCTCTGGACATGTTGATCCACTTTACTCATCTCTGTCTCCTTTAGTAAGTGATGCTCTGCTCTCTTTGGGTCCCGACACTGGTCTTGACGTTGATTCTTGGCATAACTCCAAAGTTGTCATAGGTCTTACCTCCTTTGCTTCTCTTCTCTGTGCTCACAAGTCTACTCTGTCCATTGTCCATTTTCTGAAAATATGTGTTTGCTATAATTTGTCCAATTTTTTATTGTGTATGGTGAGCCCTGGTTACCCCATCATGGCTGGAAGCTTAACTATTTATTTTGGAATTTTTGAACCTATTTCAGCCTGAATTTTCATTTGATAAGCAAAAGCAAGTATTTTAAGATATTTTGGAGTTACACAATTCTTCTCTATAATGGCATTTTATATGTTCTTCTAAAAAAAAGTGACATTGACCCTAACTGGTATGGCTTGCAGATTGAATGGTCCCGGGTTGGATTCTGGTCAATGCCCTGGGTTGCTGGCTCAATCCCCAGTGGGGGGCATGCAGGAGGCAGCTGATCATTGATTCTCTCTCATCATTGATGTTTCTATCTCTCTCTCCCTCTCCCTTCCTCTCTGAAATCAATAAAATATATGTGTGTGTGTGTGTGTGTGTGTATGTGTACACACACACACACACATACACACACACATTTAAAAGTGACATTGATGGACCCATTATTGTTATTTTTACATTGCAGAAGATGAAACTGAGATAGCTAAGGAAACCTTAGAAATTTGGCTTCTGGTCTACAAGCACATCTAATTTCCTTTTGAGATTCTTTCCTTACTCTTTAACAAAAAAGTTAGAGAGTTCGAGTCAGAGCTACTTGCTATCTTGAGCCATATGCATCAGATGGCTTATGAGGATTTCTCTGTGATAGCAGATATGGAAGAATTAGGAAAAATTTAGATGCTAATATATGTTGAAGTTATTAGCTCTTTTGAATTCTAACCTCTATGTCCCTTTGTTTTGGGGGAAACTCTTATCAGTAGATGATAAATGTCCTACTTCCTTCTTTTGTTAGTCCAGATGCAAACATGTGGCCTACTGGCATGAGTGCTAAATCTGTGAAGCAGTGGCAGTGTTGTCCTGGTGAAAAACAAAAGTTTTTTATTTTTTTATTCTTCCAAGCATCTTTGCTCCAGTTAATTTTTTTTAAGTCTAGTATTCCATCCTCATTCTCATTCTTTCTCTCTCTCTCTCTCTCTCTCTCTCTCTCTCTCTCCCCCCCCCCCCCCCCCCCTTACAGCCCTTGATAGCTTTCTTTTCCTGCTTACCATGTCCCGATTTGCTTTCCATTCATTAATCCTCAGAACCCTGGGTGTAGAAGGAATGTGTGACTTGGAACTAGGGTCAGTACTTATTTAGCCATATAGACTTACTAGGTTTCTCTTAGCTCTCACAAAAACATATTAATATTTTTTCCTTCCTTCCCTGTGATTTAAAAAGCATGTTCATCTTTTCTTAACAAGCTGGTGCTTGTTTCCAAATTTGTGGAATAGGAATGATTATTTTAAACATCTATGTTGCTGGCTTATGTTACATATGTGTAAGACAAAATCTCTGTGTATATGATATGTAAATGTATTATTTTTATATGGATGGGAAGATTTGTCTTTCAATTATGATTTCCTGCATTTTTAAGTTTTCAGTTAGGTTACTTAGTGTTAATAGTGACTATTCCGCTAGATCACTATTTCCTTTTGTGCTTGTAGAATCGAGTGCTTTGGAGGGGAAGTGAAATGAATCCTGTAGGGCTATCTACAAGAGCAATGATGTGGATGGACATGGGGTGTGCAGGCCTCACCGTGGGGAAGAGAAACCTGCTCAGGGAGGAGAACACACATGTCCTGCAGAACCAGCAAGTCTTTTAGTTAATTCTCTCCCTTTAAAGATCATGTGCGTTTTCTGTTCCTCTAAATAACTTGCTCATATAAATTCAGTGGACAAGTGCAAGATTTAGAACATGAGAGATCGTGTCCTCCAGAGGAAACCACTACAACTTAACCAGTTTTCTTTCTTGGCAGTGGTGTCCTGCACTTATAGCTAATGCTGAGTGGTCCCTAGAAAAATAATGGAACTTACGGATGCAAATCTGTTTTATTTTGAGCAGTTCCTATATCATAGCTCTGTTCGTAGCTGTGAAATCACTGATCTTAAGAAGCCCCCTTTGGCACTTTCCTCAACAGGAGAAAGTGAACAAAGATGTAGGAGAGCTGTGAGTGTGTGCTTGTGTGTCTTTAATTTATGCACATGGAGAGAGGTCTGTGACGTGGTAGTGACATGGAAACAGGTGTGCCCCACATGCTCCTCTCTCCTGGTAAGGATGCAGCTGAACTTGTATGTGGTCTGAAGATGATTTGGAGATGGGGCAGGATATTACAAGCATTCTTCACAGACTCTTTTCAGTTAGTTTTCCTTTGTCATTGTTCCCTTCTAATTTCATTAGATTGAGGCTGTGTAACACATAAAAAGCCAATATAGGCACTGATTAAAAATTATACTGAATGAAATGAACTACAAAAGTTTATTAAAATAGACTTTAACACTTTTTAGAAAGGTCTGCAGATACTGAGACATTACATTCCGCTAACAGCTGCTACTTAGGAGTGCGCTGTCTTCACAGGCCGCCAGAGAGGAGAGTCTTGCGCTGGAGCACTTATGATATAATAACTTTAAAAATTTAATGGGACCTCTGTCCATACTCCTAAGTTGACATGGAAGTTTGCATTCCCTCATCAACTGCTGGGTCCTTCTCCTTTCTCATTAGCTTTTTCATTTCCTATTAGATGGGCTTGTGGTATACCTGCTTCTGCTCTCAGGAGGAGGATATGTATCCTTTCGCACACACGCCATTGTGGGTCCCCAGTTTCCATAGGAAAATAAAATACAGATTAGCTTTTAATATGGAGTATGATAGCCCAAAAAAAAGTTTCACTATTTGAACTGAAATGTGAAGCAATTCTGTGTAGAGGAATGGATTTGGTTGTACTTTTGTATTCAGGACTTTAGTTTTTTTAGCATTGTCTCTGAGCTTAAATTATTTAAGTACTAATTTTAAATGAAAATGGCTGTTAGTTTTTTAGAATATAAATTGTTATGATTGTTTTCATATCTGAGATCGTAGGGAAGTCATGTTACACATGACACTGTCATACATTCATGCCGTGGGATTGGTTTGTTTGTGTGTGTTTAGTTGCTAACATTTAAGCAGAAAGCACATCTTGAGGAAAAAAACTACTTCATTAAAAATTAAACGATGAATTAAAACTTAAATTCTGCAAAACTAATAAGCTACATGACCAAGACTAACAATTAATACACTACAATATATTCAGGAGAGTGGCTAACATTTTAACATTTGTTTTATGTTAGAATTGCAATTTGCAGCGTATGCTATTTTGGAACATTTATTTTGAAGAGCTCAGCATGTCTGAAATTAAGGCATAAATCAATGGTCTAAGATTTTTAATGGTTATAGAATTTATCATGGATTAAGATCCTTGATAATATAAGCAGCTACAGAGGAAAAAATCCAATTGTTGTTGTTTTTTTGTCAGTGCCAGCATCATATCAGCATATTTGATTGCATTTGCCCTTCCAGTATGCAGTGCAACAGTGCAGAAATGCATTCAATTGACAAAGTCCTAAAGCGGTCTATTACTTTGTTTGATAAGATAGTTTTCCTTTGTTCATTCATAATGGATGGATGCAGGACCACAATAATGACAGTTACTAAAGGTTTGAACTTCAGAAACTATACAAATGGATATTGAGTTAAAACTAAGGAATTTTAAACTTAAGGCTTGTAAGCCATTAAAAAAAAATCATGTTGTTTCACAACAGCAGACCTTAAAGCATATATTCCATTTAAAATAAGCTGAGCATGTTAACATCCAGATTTATAAACAACACTCTTGACTTAGTCATTTGCCTCTAGACCGCTATTAATGATATTTACACCAGTGTCCTGTTTCAGACTGAGCAGGCTCTAACATTTGATCAGGGTTCTCCATGTGGTCCTTCCCTCATTGTTCGGTCCATTCATTCGTGTGATCATTGTTGATGTAAATGCAACCCTATGTCTGATATTGGGCACTTTTTGAGGCACTTAGCACACAGAGAGCAGTTAGGGTGTTTGGACTTTGGCCTCAAGAATATGCAGTTTGGGTGCACAAAGACAGAAATTGATCATTATAGAAATTCATTCCTGCAACATGCCCAAGGTTTCATGAGGCAACAGAGGTGGGCCTGATGAATGGTGGGTGGTGGATGTTGGAAGGAGCATGCTCACCTGTCTGAATGCTGCAGCCCCACAGGGTCAAGCAGACTGACAGTAACCATAGCTTTTCAGAGACCTGCCGTTGTCTTCGCATAAAGAGGATTGGGGAAAAGTTTGGGTTTACTGTTGTTGCTAGCACACCCACTTATAAAGCCATGGTGTCTGATTAGTAAGTGCTCTTGTCACATCCTTCCACCCCTCTCCTTCATTCCTTCTCTTTATCTCCCTCACCCAGGGCTCTTTTGAATCACTAGCCATCATTTTTTTAGTGTTCTGGAACTGCCACATTTAAAATACATTTGGGCCCCACTTCCCAAATGTGTTTAGGGACTGAACACATCAGTTTTCCTTAACAAAGACAAGACCTGAGGTATGGACCATCAAGTACATGAAAGTGAACAGGAACACAAGGAAGTTGTGAAGAGATGCTGCTGGCCATGGGTGCCTCGTGTTTGCAGGTTTTGTTTTTATTCTCATTATTATGAAAACTTTTTTGTCAGTGACAAAAGTTGAATGTGCTATTTTTTTAATTTTTTTATTTTTACAAAAGTAGGGGGGTATGTAGGTCATTATCTGAAGAATGGTTGTACCTATGAGCCTCATAGTAGTTTTTTTGGAGGAGGTATATGATACCTTGTCTAAGGAGTTTGGGACAGTTCTGAGATTTTTAAAATGTCTCCTGGTACCCAAGTGGGGGTGGGCAGTTTCATTTGTTGGTAAAGGAGTAGAGATAAAAACAGTTCTGTTCTGTTGTAGGAAGTAATAAGAATGAGGTGAGGTGCTTGGTAAGTGCTTTATGCCTAGTATGGTGGTGTTGGTCTGTAATTTGCTAGATTTGGACAAATCTAAACTGGCATTTTTAATATTTTAGGTAGGTTTATGTGGAATAGTTTTCCCATTTTATATGTGTGTTTGTTTAACATTTAAAATATTGAGGTAAATGGAATCCCATTAAAAATAACAGCCAGTAGTTCACCACTGAATTCTAACGTATTTGTATACTTGTTTCAGTGAAAGACAGGAGTTAAGTTGTGGGAGTTGGTTCTACTGAGAGAAAATTGTATGCATATGCTCCTCTTGCAAATTAAAGGTGCCCTTAAAACACAAGTTTCTAGTATTTGAGTTGCCACTGCCATTTACAAAACAACTCATGCTGTGTTCCATAGCATAACTTTTGCTAGCATGCTTAAATAAAAATAAAAATGTGGCAAATATGTCCAGGTTTTAAATTGATGTATACTTTACAATCCATTTCCTAAGGACATTTGGGTAGTAAAATATGTTTTCTTTAGTGGGAAATATTTTGCTCTCATTTGTGAGATTTACTAAATTTAATATGTCATTTTCTAAATCCCCAAATCATCTATGCAGAGTAATTTTTTTAAAATAAAATATTTTATTCTCACCCAATGATAACTTTATTGATTTCAGAGAGAGACAGGGAGGGAGAGAGAAACATCAAAGTGATAGAGAACATTGATTGGTTGTCTCTGTATGCACCCTGACCTGGGATTGAGCTGCAATCTGGGTATGTGCCCTGATCAGGAATCAGAACTCATAACCTTTTTTTAGTGTATGGGATGATGCTCCAACTAATTGAGACACCTGGCTAGGGCAACAAGTAAAATGTTTAATAAATTATATAACACCCAAGTCTCAAGTTTTCTCCTTTTCCTTTCTTGGGAGAAATGTCTAGATAGAAACCAGCTATAGTTTACCCTGAGCAATTTCTGTGCTGCCACATATGTGGCATTTTCTTTAGCTCAGGGTCGTCTGTACCACTTTCTGAGATGGTAGTGAACTACTAAGCCCATGCTTAGATAAGGTGTATCAGGAGCGTGCATGCTGCTCTGGGCACTTCTCGGTTTCTTCTAGCAAGGGCAAATCAAGACGATTTCAGTATTTGATTTTCTCTAGTCCTCTCCTCAATTCTCTCTTCTAACCCCCTCCTCCTAAATCTGAACTATTTTTTTTCTCTTCTCTTAAAGGTCATTCTTTTCAGCTTTACCTTCATTTTATCAAAATGGTTAGCTATTTCTGTGATGAGAGAGGAGACTTAGTCCCTAAACCGTGTTAATTTAAAAAGATAAGGGGAGTTATTTTAGGAAAGGAAAGAAATATAACTGAGATCATATGTAGTTGTTGTCTGCCTCAGACTTTAGCCTTTATCATCTTAAGATAAAATTCCTGGTTTGCTTCTGGAACCTATTCATGTTTTTTCATTAAGATACATCTATCAAAGATTAATATCTAGTAGGTATTCTAATGGTGTCAGACATTTAGTAGGTGCTATGCACTGAATTTGTCCCTCCAGAATTCGTATTTCTAAGCCCCAACCCACAGTGTGACTGAATTTGGACACAGGGTCTGTAAAGAGTTGTTAAGATTAAATGTGGCCATAAGGGCTCTGCTATGAGACAGGATTGGTGCTCTTAGAAGAGGCACCACAGAGTTCACTCTGATGCTCTTTCTCTCTGCCATCTGAGGTCACAGGGAGAAGGTGTCATCTTCTAGCCAGTAGTTAAGAGAGTTCTCACCAGAATCTGACCATCCTGGCACCCTGATCTGGGATTTGCCTCCAGAATTGTGAGAAAATGATGTTTGTTGTTTAAGCCGCCCAGTCTATAGTGTTGTGTTACAGCAGCCAGAGCAGACCAAGACACTAGACAGGGATTCAAAGTGCAGTTTGCACTCAAAACCAGCGAACTCTGAGATAATTACGTATTGCTACATCTGTGATGTTTTTATTGTCCTGTATTTGCTGTTTTCTTGCTACCTATGAGTGTAGCTCTGGATTTGAATTTACTATGATCCTTCGTTTGTATGTATGTTATGTATAGACAAGTGCACAAGTCTTAAGTGTACCGTTGATGAATTTTCATAAAAAGAATATGTCCATGTAACCAGCACCTGCACCATGAGTGAAACAGCACCAGAACCCTTCTCTTTCTCCCCCAGCTGCCATGGAAGAGAACCAATGCAGCGCACTTTTTAAACACAGTATTGATGTAGGCTGTTTCTTCCGCATGATGGATTCTGATTTGAATCTAATAGTCAATATTACCCTGATTTCTGCCTACATTTAAAAATTTTTTTTCTTTAATTCTAGTTTCCTCTATATTGTTGGCCTTTGACCTGTTAATAATTTAGTCCCCTCAAGTTTTTCATTGTGTTGTGGAGAGAGGAGACTGTTTTACAGATTTAGGAAATTTCATAAGCCGCTATAAATAAATAAAATGCCTGCATCAGCGTTATTTTGTAAATCTTGAAATTCAAACTTGAAAATAGAGTTTGTGGTTTAATTTGCTTATGTTTTAGCTTGGTGTGCACATAGCCCTCTGTGGGGTGCCATTTCAGCTGCTATTATTACAGTGAAAATATGTATGAAGGAGACATGCCTGTTAATATTCCATTTTGAGTGCTGCTCTAATGAGGTATTAGATCAGGGGTGGTACTACATTTTGGAGGGGTTGTTGACTAAATGCATTTTGCATATGATTACATTGCTTTTTCAGTCAACATCAACTTTCTGGTGTGATAGGAGCTCTGTGTCAAGAAGGATTCTCAGCTTTGAGTTTAGAGATGAAATGAGAAGGGTACTTGTCTTATTTTTGCCTAGGTCAGTTTTTCCTCTTCAATACATCTCTGATATTTTCAGTGGATGTTACCCAAAATGTATAATTTAACAGGCAAGTGCTTCATCTTCCTTTACAACAGTTCAAGAATATTCAAATTTATAAAGTGAGATAAACACTTATTATTACCACTTTTTAAGCTGATAAACATTATAGTATTATCAATATTTTTACTATAGATATTTTATTCATTCTTTTATAAAGTAGTAAATATTCTGCTTGAAGCAGAAAAATTATAAAGAAAAGCAGATTCTTTTTGAAAACCTAAAGTGAGATGTATTCACTCTTGATTTACATTGTTTCTGATATATATAAATTAGAATTATATATCATTTAGATGCTTTGTCAATCAGAAGCAGAATGACAAATACACACATTTATTTAAAAATATATGTTGGTATGGAAAATAATAATATAAGAAAAAATCTCTGTTTCGCATACTCACAACTGTAAACCTACTTTTGCTCACCCCTGTATATATTACATGTGCACTTAAGTACACACAGATGATACACACATGCACACATACATGCACACACATACATACAGACATAAACAGATACAGGCATGGATATGTTACATGGGTTGGCCCTACTGTATTGCTACCAGCATTGATTTTTTTTTACAGAATATGGTAATGCTTTAGTAATAAAATCATCAACGAGTTATGTTACCATGACTTGTCCTGCTGGTAAATGATGTACTAACAAATATCCCAAGCTGCCTGCAAACACACACACTTACTGTGATTAATTAATCAGTTAATACTCATAGGTGTGGTGAGAGTCCATAGAAGGTAGATTTAGGTGCTAAATGTCAATTTGCCAGGTTTGTTTGAATGTTTGAATGACTGTTTTTATTGGACCTGTGTAGAGAGCTCTTTTTTATAGCACTCCACCAGTCAAGATGCACTCGTCACCAGCACAGAATTCAGTGCAGTTGTAATTGTGAGAATGAAGTGCAAAACAAGGAGCTCTGTTTTGTAGTCCCGAGTATGGCTATAACTTTCAGGGGTGCTGAGCGTGAAAACTGGGTTCATGGCTAGAGGGACCTAGTGATCACAGATGTTAGATAATCTCTTTTACTAGGTCACCTCTGTTAACTTTCCAGGTTCATGAAATGATGGACCTTTTTCCAGTTCATTGATACTAAAACAGCATTAGAATAGCCATCATTTTTCGTGAATGACAACTCCTTGTGAAGAATAGTTTACTTTTTCCTGTTTAAATTAAGTTGCTGTGCTGTTTGCATTCGTTAGCAGGTTTAGTGTAGTGTTTGGATGCCTCAGAATCCTGCCCTGAGTCTTGTTTTTCTGAGACACAGGGAGAAAAAGGGATGGATGTTGACAAGGCACTATTGACTTACAGATACACTCATCCTAGAATTTATTGTACCTTTGATCCTAATAGCAAACATTGTAGAAAAGTGTCTTTTTGACAGCAGACCTTTTTCTTTCCTAAAGATTGTCTTTTTCCTTATCTCACATAGACTCCAGAACTGTGCTTAGGAGAGTGACCCTTCCCTAGTTACATTTTAATATCCTCTAAAAATCATCTTATTTTAATATCAGAAATATGTTTGATCAAGTTATGCCATGCTGAGTTAGCTTCTCAGTAGGTTTATAGAGGAATTATAAATAATGATATGTTTATGGTGTTTAGACATGAGAAAAGTATATGTTTTTGTAAACTCAGAAAGTCCAGCTTCTCAGTAAGGCACCTGAATTAGGCTCAGGCAGGATGGATAGGTTTCTGCACCAGGCTGTTGGAAATGGGTGAGTGCAGACTGTGTTGAGAGAGATCCTGAGGCTGCCTGATGTCAAGGAGAGTGAAGACTCTGAGGAATCAGTGGTGGCACATGGGCCATTTACTTGCCACCTCTGATTTAGTTGAATAGAGTGCCCTTTGGAAATACATCAGAAAATCCACAGTTGCCCAGACGCTCTTCCTTCTGTAAGTGTCTTAAATTTATTAAATGCCTTAAAAAATGTCTTCAGACAGAGTATGTAATCACCCTAGTTAAAGGTATATGTATATATTCCACATGTGTGTGTATGTGTGTGTATAATATATATATGAGTAAAGACCCTGGTTATGTTAATAGGTTAACAATTTTTTTAATGTAGTTTGTCCTATTTTGATAGGGATATATTTAAAATTTAATAAGTTGTGTCTTGTAAATAGAAAACAAATACTGACATTTTTGACAATATGAAAATTAAAAGAAATAGGTTAAATAAGTTCTTGATGTGAGATGTGAACTTTCCTTTGCAGGTGAGAGCAACCTCTACGCATATAAAACACAAAACTATTGTTACTATTTATAGATCAAAGAATAGTTTATATTATATTTCTAGGACTCTATTAGCACTGACTTGTCTATGACTTGGTGTCCTTGTCAGCTACTGAAGATCGTTTTCTTGCTTTCCTTCTCAATCAACAATTAGGGCTAAAGTAGAACTGAGTGTCTGATTCTGTTTGTCACCCCTCTCCTAACACACACACTCAGGGTCCTCAGGTATGTATCTTTCAGAGTAGTGTGATTAATCATGAGTGTGGGTGCTTTAGATCAGCGGTCCCCAACCGGTGGTCCGCAGACCACTGGTGGTCTGTGAGGTCCAAAAGGTTGGCAACCGCTGCTTTAGATTATAACATAAGGTCTGTGCAATATGTTTTCAAATGAATTCTGTAAAAATGAAGATTCTACCACAGAAATTCTGTAATATCACATTTTTAGATAAATTTTTTGGGAGTAATTTATTTGTGAACTTTGAGAGATTCTTGACATTGCCATCTGTTGACCCTAGTTCAGTGATTTTTCTACTATTCTGGACTCTTCTGTTGTCTTTCTCAGATCTTTCACTTTTGTTTTGGAGAAATCACAGGAATTGCTTGTATTATTATTATTATTATTATTATTATTATTGTTACCTCAAGAACAGTTTAAAAAAATTTTTTTACATATTTTTAGTGATTTCAGAGAGGAAGGGAGAGGGAGAGAGAGAAAAAAAACACACACAACACATCAATGATGAGAGAGAATCATTGATTGGCTGCCTTCCGCACACCCCACACTGGGGATTGAGCCCACAACCCAGGCATGTACCCTTGACTGGAATTGAACCTGGGACCCTTCAGTCTGCAGGTCGATGCTTTATCAACTGAGCCAAATCTGCTAGGGCAAGAACAGCTTTTGATATGGAACAGACATTGAACATTTTAAAATCGCATAATGTCTTCCCTTTTTCTAAGTCACACTTTCTTGAGAAGATAGTGTGTTCCACATGCAAATATTAGTAACATGCTCATAGAATTAAATGTAATAGCCCACGATGGCCTCCAGTCCCGGTAGGTGAGGTGACCCAAGTTCCCTGGATCTGATTGAGCCAGAATCATGTATATTATTAATTGGGGTGTTCATTTATTTGTTCAGCTGTTCCTGCAACACTTATTTCCTCAGTTCCTAACGTGTTTCTGGCGTGAGGTCTGCTGTGAACAGAACTGGCCACCACGTCTGCACTATGATGGAGCCCACCTTCAGAATTAGGAGGTTTAGAAAATTGACAACAAAAACAATAAACAGGAGCTGTTGGGCAGTGGTGACTTCTTGGAGAAGCATACCTCAGGGAAAAGGGACCGAGAGTGATTGGGGGTAGGGTGGTGATAATTCTATTTCAGGGAGGCTGATGACTGAGTCTTGTCCCTCCCTGTTCCCCGACACCTAGGAAGGGCCCACTGGTGCCTAGGCCTGAGCAGCCTCTAGCTCTGCAGGCCGGCTGTGTTTGCGTGTTTAGTGTCTCTCCCACTGTACTGTGGATTCTCCAAAGGCAGGGATGATGGTTGTTTAGTTTACCTCATATGCTCCTAACACACTTCAGAATGAGCTATTAATGCAAAGCATTTAACAAGTGGATTAAGTCTTTAGCTACCTTAAATACCTAACAATTTTAAGAAATCAAATGGTGGTTGCTTTCTTGAGGAAGACTTGTCCCTTCAGAACCATTTGGTGCCCTTTTCTGGTACTGGTATGAGGTCTTTATGCATCTGTCAGTTTCCATGCTGTTGTCTTTCCTCTGGATCAGGTGACCTCTGTCATTCATCTCCTTACCTGGTGCCGCTACATGTCAGGCACTCACTCTATCAGCACCTGTAGAGGGGACTTTTTCCTGGTAATAATAAGTTAAATGAAGGTTAAAAAATGTAAAATTTTATGTTTATTGGGAAAACCTTTTCCTACAAGACATTTCAGTGTAGATGCTACCTTTTTTTTTTTTTTTTTTTTTTTTTTTTACTGGTACAATCTCTCTTCTAACTTTGTACAATTTTCTTATTTGGTAAATTACTATTGTGCATACTTTATTCTAAAAAATGGCATGAGGATTTCATCATGGTAAAGGAAATAACAAAAACAAAAAATTAAAAAATCCCAAACTAGGTGCTATATATTGTTTTAAATAACATTTTTATAAGTGTTCAAAGATGAAATTACTGGTTTTGGTGGTTTGGCACAAAAAATTAATTTAGATTTATGTACTAACAAATGACTAATAAAAAAGGCACATCATGACTTACATAGGCTTTTAACATATAGTTGTTTTACTGACTGTAGGCCTACGTAGGCATTACATCATACCACACATAGGCATTTAGAGGTTTATTTCATACTGTTTTTAGTAATCCTGTATGTTATTGTACATTGTGGTTGACAATCTGTCTTCAGAGTTTTCTTGCATTCTCTGTTATGAAGCTTGCTTATAACTTAACCCTGACTTTGCTTGTGGCAACCGTTGTGCTTTTTAAGTGAACATTGCTTCAGGTGTATTCCTAGGATTAGGAAAGGATCCACAATTGTGTCCAATCAGCTTTCTGCCTGTTGACCTTTTTCTTCTGGGCCTCCTGATAAGTTTTGAAAGGGAGAGCTGGTTGCAGCCCTGTCTGGGGAACCTGCTTGGTGTGATGGCAGGTTCAGATCAAACCCAGAAGTGACTCCTCCTGCTTGGTTCGTGCGTCTTGCCAGATTGCTGTATGGCTGCCACAACAGTCACCCTTTGCGGGGCTTGATTGGTGAGGATTTACATGTGTGCTAATTAGAGTGGAATAAATGATTGGCTGCTTGCTGCATTGCCGTAAAGGGTGCCCAGATGTACACCCCACGTGAACATAATGTGCCCGGGCACGCACATCAACGTGTGTCAGCCGCATTACCTCAGTGGGCTGAGGGCCTGTCGTGGGGAATTTGTGGATAATCGTCCCCTATGATTTAGTGTCTTACTTGGTGAAAGTAAAGGACCTCACAATAATTTCTTGGCAACAGAATTTTTGATCCTTCAGGAAAATAACAAAATATGTTTAAACTTAACTGGGAATAATGAATAAATAGATGGCTTTAAGTGATGTATATTCAAAAGATGATCTCTTATACTTTGAAATATTTTCCAGTAAAACAAATAAAATATCAAGTAAATTGGCATAATTGGATAAATTGAATTTTTAAAAGTTGCATAAACATCAGTCTTTTAGGCTGAATTAAACCATGTTAAAACCAGCCAAGTGTATGTTTGATGTTGATGGAGCACAGAATGATTTCATTTAAATTCCCCAAATATGTTTCTCTAAAACGTAAACTTGACTATGTATAAAATGTCTACATATATTAAAAATTCCATAATATACATCCTTTGTAAACGCACAGTTAATATTCAGAATCCCCTTGTGTTGCATTAATGCACAAAATGTATAATATCTGATTACTTTGACAGGTAACTTTGTAGTTTATAATGTTTATAATATTGATAATGTATTAATGTCCAATGATTAAATGGTCTGCCACACTCGAGTCATGAGCAGGGAGCATTTTATCCAGCGCAGCTGGGGAGGAACAAAGCCTGTCTGGTCTCAGATGGTGTTCGTCAATCTGCATCACTCGAGAGGCTAGCCCGATAGCATTGATTCTTCGCTCTGATACTGGGCTGCACTTGAAGGACCCAATACAGTTCAGTGATAAGGTTAAGTTAATTACTGTGTCTGTGCCATGCAGCATTCACACTGTTACTGCTGAGGAAGCTTTCGATGCCTTTTGCTTTAATTAAGCAAAGGGAATGAACAGATATAATTGAGATTTGAAATAATTCTGTCACTGTCAACAAGCAGCCGTGTTTCTCCAACTTTGTTACCTGTGCTTCTAGAGGCAGAATTCTTTGGAGGGGGGAAGTTTCCATTATGTTCACACTGAGATGTTACTGTATTAACAGTATTTAACGTTAGTGCATTTTTGTGAGTGTTTCAAAGAGTATATATTAAAATACACAGAAAAAAATAAAACAGAAATCTAACTTCTGTTCAAAAAGATGATTATTTTGCTTGTTTATATACATGTACTAAAGATGTAACTTTCAATGCAATTTTTTGCCTTTACATTTGTGATATATTTTAAACTAAGTTTTCATTTAGGACAGGTGAATTTTAACTTTAAAAAGTTTACCACAGTATTTAAGCTTTCATGGTTTTGGCACATTACCTCTTTTATTTAATTGATTTGACTAATCCTGCAGATTTTATACAAATTAATAGAAAAGTGAAAATGATGGAATGCTGTAAACTTTTACAGTCATGGGAGGTGTCTAGTTTTCATTTTTCCTCTTAAAGAAGTATTGATTTTTGTTTAATATTTTCAACTTAAAATTCTGATTATTTCAGATTCCTCTTACTGTTTTAGTAGGAATGAGTAGTTTTATACTTTCGTGTGTGTGTGTGTGTGTGTGTGTGTGTGCGTGCGTGTTTTAATAACGGCACATATAAAATATGCGGATTGTTTGGGAAAATGTTACAATGTTTTTATTGAATTTAGGTTTCCCTTTCTATCCTTAATCTGTGCCATTTCTTTTCCCATGGCTCCTCAGAGGTTGTGGATGCTGTCCTCATGGGCTGATGCAGCAGTATACTGAATAACTGTGGGATCGTCAGCATCACTTCTCTTAAGTTCTATTGACAAATTTGATTTAATATTTCTGTAGATGTATGTCACAGTGATGCTTGAGTCAAATGAAATAATAAGAATGCTTTTTAAGCATTAAAAATCTATAATTTTTAGGATTTTATTCTTAATACATGTTTACTCATGTTCTCTAGCTTACAGGTTGAAAATCACATTGAGTTAATTACTTTTGTTGATTTTTGTCCTCTGCATTTTAAGTAAATACAGTGAACCCGAGTGTAGAATAGAAAACCAGTCTCTGCAAATGAAGGTTGGAGGAGTCCGACTTCGTCTGGGTAAGAAGGAATAGTTGCAGTATAATGACTTGTAAAGAGGTTTTTAAAATAACACTCTCATTCTGTTTAGTGTCATGACAGGATGAGATAGCAATATAAAATGTGTGATGGCCTGACTGGAGTGGCTCAATGGTTGAGCTTCGATCTATGAACCAGGAGCTCATGGTTCGATTCCCGGTCAGGGCACATGCCCTGGTTTGCAAGCTCGATCCCCAGTGTGAGGTGTGTAGGAGGCAGCTGTTCAATGATTCTCTCTCATTGTTGATGTTTCTATATCTTTCTCCCTTCCCTTCCTCTCTGAAATCAATAAAAAAATAAATAAAATAAAATAAAATAAAATAAAATAAAATAAAATAAAATGTGTGATGAATGCTCTTTGTCCATTCTCCCTGGACCCTGTTTCATGGAGAGGGGTACAAACTTCAGGATTAAAATAGATTTTAATTAATATACAGTTTAAATCTTGGTTATTTGGTTGGCAGCCCTCCTCACCCCATCCCCCTAACACAAAAGATGACTACCTGTGACTGTTATATTATGTGGCAGTGGGATTTAAGGTTGTTAGTCAGCTTACCTGTTATATAGGGAGACTAAGCTGGATTATCTGGGCCCACTGCAACTCCAGCATCCTTAAATGTGGAAGGGGGTGCGGAAGAGAAGGTCATGGTGATACAGTGTGAGAAGTATGTTGGATGGTGTCGCTGTGTAGGAACCGGTCAGCAGCCCAGTGGTCTCTAGAAGGGCCAGCCCAGAGAGAACCACACCAAGGAAGACAGGGCTGAGCTTGTCAGGAGCACTGGAGACTGTTTTACTAGTATTTAGTGCCTTTTCCTGTAGTCCTGGTAAAGCCGCAGAGTTGCCAGGTGTCCCCACCCTGCAATACCCAGAGTTTTCCTGTGGAGGCCTGGTTCTTGGAGGCTGTCTCCTAGGAGCCAGCGAGACAGTACCAGAGGCTGGAGTCCATGAAGGTGCCCTCTGAGCAGGTCGGAGTCGAGTCCAGAGTCTGGACAGGAGGTGTTAGAGGCAGGTCTGGCAAGAATTGAGAGTGCCAACCTGAAAGTGGAGAAATGGTGACTAGCTTCACAGAGCATGTTGTGGAGAGAAGAGCAGGATGACTTTGGTGTTGGTTGTATGGAGTGTTTGGTGTCTGATGGTCATCCAGAGGCTGAGATTAGAAGGGAGGCAGGGACTGGAAATCCAGCTGGTGAGTGCCTGCTTCACTTGAGATGGCTGGAGCGCATAGTGAATAAAGGAGACAGACCTGTGAGGAAGTTCAGGGTAGGTGGCAAGTAGAAATAGAAATATCCTGGACTTGAGCAGGTTCCTTTTTAGGTAGTGGCCAAAGTGATATCTGAAATGTTTGCAATTCCCTTTTGAACAAGCAGGGATCTGAACATAGAGGACTGGATCCTACAGGTCTTTGCTTTATTGATCACTGCATTTCAGCTCTGTTCTTTATACTCCTCACCCTGCACAGTACCAGAGTGGGTGCTCTCTCAGCACACTTGAAAATGTGCAATTGTGGATCACATATTTTATTGCCTATTAGCAAAGAGCACACAAGGGATTTCAAATAAAAGATCTGCAAGAGTCTCAAAATTCTAGGATTTTATATTGAATTAAGTCTAGAATATATATTAAATTAATGCTTTCATAAACCCCTTTAGTTTAGGAAATGACATGGGAATGTGTTATACATTAAAAAAATCAATACCACTATATATATTTATTAAAGTCCTGAGAAAAACTTATTAGATTTACTAGAGCATTTTAATATCTTACATTATTTTATACAATGCAGTGAAAATGTACATTTTACTGATATTATGTGATTAAAACAGCTTCAGTTAAATTTTAAGTCACTAATAGAGTTTAAAAATATGTATATTAAGTAGTTATTTTTTAGATATCCTCTTCCAGTAAGCAAATTTTATTTAGGCATTTGAAAACTTGGCTCAGGTTGTTTTGTTCTGATATCTTAACATCAACCATGAAATAGCTCTTTTGGCTTTAATATGGGGGAAATTTATTAAATGTCTTCCTGCTATCTCTTAATGAATAAAACATAATAGCTCCCAAATTTTGTAGTATATGTAAAAAGATAGTGTATTATAGCGAGTAGCCTGTGTTTTAACAATGCATGATTTCCTACTGTTTTATTACTATTGGGTATGTGACAGTGATGGTCATTGCAAATATTTTAAATTTAGAACAATTTACGCCCTGCAGATAAATTACTGCAATAGCCATTTCTTTCTAAATGACAGTTAATGGACTTCTTCTTTGAATGCTATGTTTAGCATAATATAGCAGAACTAAAAGTAATGATCAAAAGACTAAGGCATGTGACACTTCCTAAAAGGCTTGAACTAATCTGGCATTGTGTATTAGCATTCAGAAAACATATCATGCCTTGACATATTAGGCTGTGTATATATTTCAGCTGAGGTGGTGATTTTTACTTTTGGACATATAGAAAAGCTGTGAGAAAAGTTAACTTTCTCACATCAGCTGAAGTCTTTTAGGAATGAGTTTGATTAGTTTATTATGAACAATATTTTCTTACCTCTTTTTAATACTATAGAATAGTTACAAGCAGTAGCTTCATTTATTGCTAGAAAAAATGTAATTGCAAAAATTAACTTGTCATACACCACAGCTCAGCAAAGTAACTTTCTTCTAAGTCCATGGTCACAGTGTGTTTTTGCAGTTCAGCATCTGGCTCTGTGGGATGCTGATGGCTTCTACGAAGAAAGTACCAGGGTGAGCAATTAAATGCAGAATGACAGCATAAAATATGATCATTATGGTTATACAAAAGGCACATTTATGAATTTTTCAGATAACTGTCATTTTTCTGCTCATATTTTCTCTTGCTTTGTTAGCTTAATAATTTTAGTATAATTTATTTTTTTCTTCTAAAAAGTGAATAGTGCCATTTTTACTATCCTGGTACTTATTTATATATATTTTTTGTTTGTCATTTGTGAACGTTAATAAATTTTACTGTTTTTCCACAATATTTCAACAAAATTTAAAAATATTAAAAAATTATGTAGCATTCGTATGATAAGAGTGTTTCTTATGATTATTAATGTTTTATTGTATGTGGATTGAATGAACTCACCATCTGGAAGTTAGGTTTGCCAAAAGGCTCTTTGCACTATCAAGTACTGTTTTGAAGTAATTTTTACAGTATTAGCCCTTTGACTTGGTAGGCAGTAAAACAGTGTTGACATGGGAGTCAGACAGGATGTGTGGGAAGTTGCTATATTTCCTTTGCTTTTACTTGTAGTGAGTACTCTGCACACACTGAAACTACTGGACAGTGTAGAGGCAGTCCCTCTGGGGCACCGTGTTACAGGTGACCTTGGAGTGACCTTGTGCTCTCCCAAATCTGTTCTGCAGCCTGCCTAACTTTCCAGCCTTACCTCTCACTGCTTCTTCTTACAAAAACCCTGGTAATAACCAGATATCTTCACCATTTCTCCCTCATATCCTGCTCTCGTTTTCTTAAGTACTTTTGCTTCCAGTATCCCTGTTTCCTGGAATAGTTTTTAACCATTTGGTTTAATTCCACCTGAACTTGAAGGTGTGGTTTGGACTGGACCTGTTCTGTAAAGACTTTCTAATTTCAGTAATCAACAGGAACTTCTTTCTTTGTTCTCCCTTGGCATATTTTTGGATGTCTATTATTGTTATCCAAATGTGTTTTGCAGACAAAACATAAATTATATCTTCTTACCAATTTTTAAAAAATCACCTTTACTGAAATCCTGCTATATGCTGGTATTGTGCTGGGCTCTGGGATACTTTGGTGAAAGAGTTTATAGTCGTCCCCCCTTATCCACAGGGGATACATTCCAAGACCCCCAGTGAATGCCAGGAATGGTGGCTAGTACTGAACCCTATATATGACATGTTTTTTCCTATACATGCATACTGTGATAAAGTTTAACTTAGGTGCAGTAAGAGATTAGCAACTACAATTAATAATAAAATAGAGCAATTATAACATTTTACTATATTAAAAGTGATGTGAATGTGGACTCTCTCCTTCAGAAAATCTAATTGTGCTGTACTCACCTTTCTTGTGATGATGTTAGATGATACAGTGCCGACTTGATTAGATGAAGTGAGGAGAATGATGTAGGCACCGTGACACAGCATTAGGCTACTGTTGACCTTCTGACCTGTTGCCAGGAGGATCATCTGCTCCGGGGGAATCCTGGATCATGGAGCCGTGACCATATCCATGATTGGGCGTTAGGAGCAGACAAGGCTAATGTGTTGGGATCCTCCATAGTCGAAGGTTTATTTACTGAAACCTTTTGGAAGAACTAGTAATGGGAAGTTGTTTTTGCTTTCTTTTTAACTCATCACAGTGTTGCTACAGAGGTTGTAATGCTTCAGTGTCATGTGGGTAACTTTAATGCTGCGTCCCTTTTGAGGATCATGTTCCACAATTTGAGCAAGTTTTGAAATTGATTGTATTATTTTTATAAATATAACAAGTAGATGAAACTATACTTTTGGGGGATGAAATACTGAATCATACATCTACCATATGTGTATATATTTATATATAGAGCAATATACTATCTGTTATTAATGTTATCTTTACCTTTTAAAAACAAATATATGTGAGATAGAGATAGAGATAGAGATAGATAGATAGAGAGAGAGAGAGAGAGAGAGAGAGAGAGAAAGAGAGAGAACCTATACACACATATATTTTAGCATTTTCAAATTGGTCCAGGTGATTCTAATCTAGCCTTTTTTTTGGCCAGAATTTTAGGTATGTAAAAATTATGTATAAAGATGACAATAAAAATGCAGTCATTCTATTTCATAGTGCAATTATTTTTTGTGATGTTTCTTATTAAATAGTTTGTTTTCATCAATATTGCTTTGGACAGAAATATTGTAAGTCTAGACTATCTCCTGAAAAGATAGTGACAGTTGTTTTTTTCTACTTGTGTTATAATAGCTTTGCAGCCTGTGATTCTGCACAGACATGATGCATTCATGGCGAATCCGACAATAACATTTACTTATTTTCCACATGATGACTGGTGCTGCTTTCAGTAATAAAACTGAATTATGTTTATAGATCTAAAAACAATCTATGGCTATGAGGTCATTTTTCTTATATGACCATAGTTAAATAATTTGTTTGTATGACTGGTTTTTATAATAAAACCTATTAAGGTTTTTTTCCCTTATATTCAGCACAGATTTAAGGCTTAAAACAAATGAAAAGAAACAAAACTCTAGATCTTTACACAAGTGTAACTTGTTTGTATTTACAAATTTTCTTCACCATTTAAATTTTATTATTTACTTTTAAATAGGTGTGTAAGGCTTATTTACTTTAAAACTTTGGTTCATTCACTCATTCTATTTGTGGATTTTTTCTTCAAGGCCATGATTGCGGAATAATTTAAGTACAGTAAATAACATCCATTAAAGTGTACAACTGGATGGGTTTCAACATTCTATATACTTCTGAAGCCATCGACAGAATCAAGATAAAAAACCATTTTTTTTGGTCACTTTCTAAAGATTCCTGTGCCTCTTTGCTGCCCACTATCCACCCTGTCCTGCCTACCTTAGGGAACCTGCTTTTTGTCACTGTAAATTAATTTGCTGTATCATGAAGTATGTACTCTTGTGTGAGTCTTTGTGTGGACACATGTTTTCATTTTTCTGAGGTAATTACTTAGAAGGGAGACGACTGGGCTGTGTGATGACTCTGTGCTTAACTTTTTAAGAAAGTGCCATTGAGGTCGTTTTTAATTTCTCTCAGCCGTGTTCTTTAGTGTGTAGGCCTTGCATATTGTTGGTTAAATTTACTTCGGTGCTATTTTAAATGGAATTGTTTTCTGTTAATATTTATAAAAGTGTAATTAATTTTTGTATTATTAACCTTATATCCTTTGAATTTCCTAAATTCACTTACTTTTTCCACTATTTTATTTATTTTTTTATTTCTTGATTTTTGGTGTAAACACATTTGTATGAATGGAAATAGTTTTACTTAACTTACTAAACATCCAATATTTATGCCTTTACTTACTTGTCCCTCTTCATTTTTAGTAATATAGTTTTTAAAAAAAAGTATGTCTAACGTTAATATACCCACTCTTGCTGTCTTGTGGTTACTGATTACACGTGTTATCTTTTCCAGGTTTTCCCCCCAAATATATTTGTCTCTTTCAATGTTAAGTATGTCTCTTATAGTTAGTATGTAGTTTTATGTTTTCATTTAATACTAGAGGCCCGATGCATGAAGATTCGTACAAGACTAGGCCTTCCTTCCCCAGGCTGCCGGCACCGCCTTCGCTCTGGCAGAAAGCCACCTTTCTGCCTTCGCTCTGGCCCGGAGCCGCCTTTCCGCCTTTGCTCCGGCCCAGAAATGCCTTTCCACCTTTGCTCCGGCTTGGAGCCGCCTTTCCGCCTTCGCTCTGGCCCGGAGCCGCCTCTGGCCAGAGCCGCCTTTCGCCTCTCGTTTTGTTGCATCAATTTGCATATTCCCTCCTTAATGGCTGTGGGAGCCGCCATCTTTGTTGCGGAGTTATGGTCAATTTGCATATTCTGTCTTTATTAGATAGGATAGTTTGATAACTTATTATTTTTAAATATAGTATTTTATATACATTTAATTTAATATAGTAGTTGGAATTTAACTTTGTTTTGTCTTTTGTTATAATGTGACACATATGTTTTTTGTCTGTTCCTCTTTACTGCCTTATTCTGCATTGAACTGCATTCTACCAGTGTTCGTTTATCTGGGAACATTTTTACTTCCCCTTCAGAACTGAAGTATAGTTTAGCTTAATATAGAATTCTTAACTGATAATTAAAAATTTTTTAAAATTGATTTCAGAGAGGAAGGGAGAGGAGAGAGAGATAGAAACATCAATGATGAGAGAGCATCATTGATCGGCTGCCTCCTGCACACCCCCTACTGGGGACCCAGCCTGCAACCAGGGCATGTGCCCTGCCCCGGAATCTAACCAGGACCTACTGTTTCATAGGTCGATGCTCAACCACTGAGCTATGCCAGTGGGCAATTGATAATTTTTTTTCAGCACTTTGACTATATTCTTCTTCTGTTGGCTTCCCTTGTTTCTGATATCATTTTTTTTTTTAAACATGTTTTTTATTGGTTTAAGAGAGGAAGGGAGAGGGAGAGAAGGATAGAAACATCAAGGATGACAGAGAATCATTGATCAACTGTCTCAATCCCAATAGAGAGCCTGCAACCCGGCATGTGCCCTGACGAGGAATTGAACCATGAACTCCTGGTACATAGGTCGACACTCAACCACTGAGCCACAATACCTGAGCAGTCAGTTCTCATTTGTATTTTTTTTCCCCATCTATGTCATCCAAAGTCAGCTGTTAAACATGTAGCTGTTCCCTGTATAATGAATTTTTCTCTTTTGCTCTCAAGATTTTCTTATTGTCTTTTCAGAAATTTGACTATGATGTTTTTAGATGTGAGTCTCTCGGTGTTTATTGATGTTTGTTGAGCTTCTTTTACTGTACTTTAATGTGTTATATCAAATTTGGGAAGTTTTCAGCCATTTAAAAAAGATTTTTTCTTTTCCCCCTCTTTCTTTCATAAAGGAATTCTCATTGCATATATGTTTAAATAATTTAATTGTCCCATAGGTCTCTGAGGCTCAGTTCATTTTTCTTAAAAATTTCTTTCATTTATAATCCTTCAGTTAGATAATTCATATTATTCCATCTTTAATTTCGCTGATTCTTTCCTCTGCCTTTCAAATATACTCTTTTTCTACGTAGTCATTTTTTATTGCTGTTATAGTACTCATCTTTACTATTTTTGTTTAGTTCTTTTTTATAATTTCTTTTTAAAAATAAATCTTTACTGTTTAGATTATTATAGTTTTTCCTCTTTTTTCTCCCCATAACTCCCCTCTACCCGGTCCCCCCCTTCAATGTTCTTACCCCTCCCATTGTCCTCATCCATAGGTGCTCAATTTTTGTCCTGTCTCTTCCAACACCCTCCACACCCCCTTCCCCCCTGAGAATTGTCAGTCCACACCCTTTCTATGCCCCTGATTCTATTATATTCACTAGTCTATCCTGTTCATCAGATTTTTTATTCACTTGATTTTTAGATTCACTTGTTGATAGATATGTATTTGTTGTCACTTTGTTGTTCATAATTTTTATCTTTACCTTTTTCTTCTTCTTCCTCTTCTTAAAGAATACCGTTCAGCATTTCATATAATCCTGGTTTGGTGGTGATGAACTCTTTTAGCTTTTTCTTATCTGTGAAGCTCTTTATCTGACCTTCAATTCTAAATGATAGCTTTGCTGGGTAGAGTAATCTTGGTTGTAGGTTCTTGCTGTTCATCACTTTGAATAATTCTTGCCACTCCCTTCTGGCCTGCATAGTTTCTGTTGAGAAATCAGCTGACAGTCATATGGGTACTCCCTTGTAGGTAACTAACTGTTTTTCTCTTGCTGCTTTCAAGATTCTCTCTTTGTCTTTTGCCCTTGGCATTTTAATTATGATGTGTCTTGGGGTGGTCCTCTTTGGATTCCTCTTGTTTGGGTCCTCTGCGCTTCCTGGTCTTGTAAGTCTATTTCTTTCACCAGGTAGGGGAAGTTTTCTGTCATTCTTTCTTTTTTTAAAATATATTTTATTGATTTTTTACAGAGAGGAAGGGAGAGGGATAGAGAGCTAGAAACATCGATGAGTGAGAAACATCGATCAGCTGCCTCCTGCACACCCCCTACTGGGGATGTGCCCACAACCAAGGTACATGCCCTTGACCGGAATCGAACCCGGGACCTTTTAGTCCACAGGCTGACGCTCTATCCACTGAGCCAAACCGGTTTCAGCTGTCATTCTTTCTTCAAATAGGTTTTCAATATCTTGCTCTCTCTCTTCTTCTGGCACCCGCATAATTTGGATGTTGGTATGCTTGAAGTTGTCCCAGAGGCTCCTTACACTATCTTCATATTTTTGGATTCTTTTTGCTTTTCTGGTTGGGTGTTTTTTTCTTCTTCGTATTTCAAATATTTGACTTGATTCTTGGGATCCTCTAGTCTGCTGTTGGATCTCTGTATATTATTCTTTATTTCAGTCAGTGTATTCTTAATTTTTAGTTGGTCCTTTTTCATATCCCTGAGGGTCTCACTAAATTTCTAGGAGGTTTCTAGAAGATTCTTGAGTAACCTTATAACTGTGGTATTGAACTTTATATCCAGTAGTTTACTTTCCTCCATTTCTTTCATTTGTGACCTGTTTCTTTGTCTCTGCATTTTGGCTGCTTCCCTGTATTGATAGAGTGGCTTTGTTTGCTAGGTGTCTTATACGGCCCAGTGGCTCAGCCTCCCCAATCACCTGAGGTGGACACTCTTGGTGCACCCCTTTGTGGGCTGTGTGCACAGTCTTGTTGTAGTTAAGCCTTGATTGCTGTTGGTATCACTGGGAGTAATTGACCTCCAGTCCAATTGGCTGCGAGGACCAGTTGTGTCTACAATGGAGAACTGCTGAGCTGGAGACACCTTTATGGGGCTAGACTTGCTTCAGTGGGGCTTTGATGCTCACTGAGTCTGCCCCCTGAGTGTGTCTCTTATGGATCTGAAGAGTTGTAATCTGGTATGGTCTCACTGTGACTACTGGGTACACTGGCTCTTGGATCTTCAATAGGTGCAGAGTGAGCCACTGCCTGAGGCCACCCAGGAGGAGCTACAGAGAGATCTACAGATTGCTCCTCTTTGTTTGGGGTTTGGAGGTGCCCAGATGATGCCCAGCTGTGAAGCAGTGCAGGCTGCTGTGGAGCCTTGGGCCTTCTTTTGAAAGCTATGGGCTCTCTGACCCAGCTGCAGTTTTTTATGTTTTAGATTGCAAAAGGCCAGGCCATTCATATGCAAAAGCCTCTGTGCACAGCTTGGATGGGGTCATAAATTGGGTGGGGCGGGGTCTCAGGGAATCACTGGGGTGGAGCAAACAGCAATGGCTGCCTGTCAGCCCTGCCCCAAAGAGGTCCCTGGTTCTCTGTGTCCCGCAGCACCTTGCAGGAACAATGCGAGCACCTCTGAGAGAAAGCCGCCCTGGTGTTCTGGCCCGATGCCAAACAGTCCCGTTTCTCCCTGTGTGAGTCTGGGTCCCCAGAGTCTTGCCCAGAAATGGAGTTCTGAGCAGTCGGGAGCTTGTATCTCCCTCCTGATTGAAAAAGACCACAGTGTACCCGGTTTCCAGCCCGTTTTGCGCACCTCCGTACCTCTGCTCTTCTGCACCTCTGCACCTCCTCCTAGTCTCAATGTGCTTTTCTCTTTCCTTCTAGTTGTGGACCTTCCACTCAGCCAGCCTTCCAGTGGTTTTGGATGATATCCGTTTTGTCTTTTAATTGTATTTTTGATGTGGTTGTGCTAGGCAGCAAGTTCAGATGTTTATCTATGCCACCATCTTGGTTCCTCCTATAATTTCTTCTTTTTTATTCATATTCCATTTTTTGTTAAATCAAGATCATTATATATTTTTGTTATTATTGAAAATTTAAAGGCATTCTCAGACCATTTGTGCAGTAGTTACTTGAAGACTTTCTTTGCTACATTGATGTCATAACCAGTTTCCTATTTTTTTGTTGACTTTAACTTTTCTTACTGAATCTGAGTCACAGTATATAATTTATTTTAAACACATCTTATGACTTTTTTGTTGTTGTTGTTGAAAATAGCACATTTTTATATAGTGTGGTGCAGTAATTTTGTATTTTAATTACCTTTTCAAGGAATGTCTTTTTTTTCCTTTAAATTACATGATTTTAAAAACATGGAATTTTCCCTACCCTTGGTGTATAGACATCAATGCTTCTGTTCATTTTTTAAATGCCATCTATCTATCTATCTATCTATCTATCTATCTATCTATCCGTCCATCCATCCATCCATCCATCCATCCATCCATCCATCCATCTATCTGTCTAATGTACCTGGACTTTCTAGGTATTTTTCCCTGTGACTATAAGACTTAATAGTCAAATAATGATTTGGGCAGATTTATGTCAAACACATTGAGCCCATTAAGGTCTATGCCATCTGCCATTCTATTCATGCATGCAGTGAGGGCACATTCATATTTACCTACTTGTCAAGACCACTTTCTGGAGCTTTTACTGTCTGTTCTGTTCCCTTGGGTTTCTTTTGTACCCTGCCAGGAATGTGTGGAGAGTTTCATCTGGTCCTTTTATTGACCTCCTTTCCACATTTCTTAATAGTCTGCCTGTTGTCCAAACGGGTCTCACATCTCTGTGTAGTGTTCTAAGATTTCATTATTTGCTGTTCTTTGACTTTGTCACTTTTAACTGTTAAAAACTGGGTTTTTCCCTGGCCAGTGTGGCTCAGGTGTTTCCTGTGCACAGCAAGTTTGCCAGTTCTATTCCCAGTCAGGGCACATGCCTGGGTTGCTGGCTCATTTTCTGGTAGGGGTCATGCAGAAGACAGCTGCTTTCACATCGATGTTTCTCTTTCTCTTTCTTCTTTCATCTCTCTCTCTAAAAATTAACAAAAAATCTTTAAGATAAACTGTGGGTTTTTGCTGCCTGCCTCAAATCACTTCTTCCTTCCACTCCCTTGGCTCATAGGCCCTGTTTTTTGAGCCAGTTGTATGTTGGTAAAACTACCATACTCTGTCACCAGGTTGAGGGGTAGGTGAGAGAATAGTTCCATCCCAGGCAAGTAGTCCTCTCTAACTTCTACCCAGACCTCTAGATAAAGTGCTTTTCCATTTGTTACCTGGATTTGATTTTAAGAATCATGAAATTGTTGCCTACTTCAATATTATGAAATCTTATACTTGTTCCCAGGGGATGGTTCTCTGACCTCTTTACTAGGTGTACCGTTTAATAACGCGGATTTTGTAATTAAAGAAAACACGATAATTTCACAAGAAACATCAAAAGTGCTTTATTCAAAGTAATGTCCACCGCTAGCTACACATTTCCCCAATCTTTCAGGTATTTTGTGGATACCGCCCCAATAGAACTTCTCTTGTTTTGAGGCAAACCATTCAGAAACCCAATTTTCCACTTCTTCGTATGTTTTGAAGTGCTGTTCAGAAAGTGCATGGGACATTGATCAGAACAAGTGGTAATCTGAAAGAGCAAGGTCTGGTGAATACGGCGGGTGGGTTAATACTTCCCAGGCAAGATCTTTTAACGTGTCTTTAACTGGTTTTGAAGTGTGTGATGGTGTATTATAATGAAGCAAAGTTACTTTGCCGTGTCTTCTGGAACATTCTGGTCGTTTCCCCATCAAAGCGTGATTCAAATTGATTATTTGTTGTAGGTAGCAATCAGTATTAACGGTTTCACCTGGTTTTAGAAGCTCACACCTTCCTGATCCCACCAAATGCAAGAGCATTGTCTTCTTTCTGAAGCGATTTGGCCTTGCAGTCGATATTGATGGTTGACGTGGATCAACCCATGATTTTGTGCATTTGGGATTCTCAAAATAAATTCACTTTTCACCACCAGTCACAATTTGATGCAAAAAAGACTTTGTTTCATGCTATTGAAGCAACATTTTACTGATGACTTTTCGGTTTCCCATTTGTCTTTCATTCAGTTGATGTGGCACCCATTTTCCTTCCTTTAAAATCTTTCCCATTGCTTGTATACGATCAGAAATTGTTTGCTGAGCAATGTTTAATCTTTCCGCAAGTTGTTTTTGAGTTTGACATGCATCCTCATCCAATATTGCTTGTAATTGTTGGTCTTCAAACTTTTTCTGTTGACCTGGATGTCTTTGTCTTTCACATCAAAAGCATCACTTCTAAAGCGTTTAAACCAGCGTTCACAAATATCTTGAGATGGAACATGTTCCCCATAAGTTTCCCGAAGTATTCAGCAGCACTTTTCTTCAAAATAAAGTAATGAATTAAAACTTCCCCCAGATGCTCTATTTTTGGCATGAAATTCAACATTTTTAAGGTTAAAAATATCTATGATGTTAACACCTTCAGCAAATTTGACATATGAAGTTTTGAAGCTTGCTGTCATTACAACAGAATAGCATACATATCAAATCACATATATATCAATATATGTGTAACTCCATCTATTGAAAAAAATCCACATTATTAACTGGTATACCTAGTATATTGTCAAAACTGGACCTTCCTGAGTGAGCCGTTACTTCTTCAAAAGTTTCTTCTGCCTCATTTTCTCTTTCTCTCTTTTTCTTTTGGTACTCTAGTAATTGTTCTTCAGATCCCTGTGAGGGGCCTCTTTACATTTTTTTCATATTTAATCTTTTTTTCTCTACTGTTTATGTTGGATGATTGCTATTGATCTGTCTTCAAATTCACTGATTCTTTTGCTTCATTTTGCTATTAAGCCCATTTTTTATTCTAGATTTTTAAACACCAAAAGAAAATTTTTTCTAAAATTTTCTTTTGGTGTTTAAAAAATAATTTTTATTTCATTGCTGACATTTCCTTTCTATTAATTTGTTCCTAACATATTTCCTTTACTTCACTTTATAAGGTTATAATAGACTAGAGGCCGGTGCATGAAAATTCATGCACTGGAGTTGGGGGGGGCGGAGTCCCTCAGCCCGGCCTGCCCCCTCTCACAGTCCAGGAGCCCTCAGGGGCGGGAGGCGACCCGGCAGTCAGGGCAATGCGATGCCCCATCACACCTCTGCTGCTGCCACTGCTGGCAGCAGAAGCCTCGGCCGACCCTGGTTTCCTGAGCCTCGGGAGTCCCTGGGTGGCTGGGCAGTCACCATCCAAAGCTTGCCTGTGCCTTGGGTGGCCCTGGGTGGCTGGGCAGCCCCCACCTGAGGCTTGCCTGTGCCTCAGGCTAGCCCTGGGCGGCTGGGGGGATGCGGGGACTGTGGGACTCTGGAGGCAGGTGTGCGGAGCAACCAGGCCTGCCTGGCGACAGGCCCGGCCTTGCTGTGCACCTGCTGCTCCCGTGGGACTTGAGGGGACTGGGCGCCACCATCTTGTGGCTGTGGGTGCCGCCATCACGAGGGTGGGACAGTCAGTTAGCATATTCCCTCCTTATTGGCTGTGGGTGCCTCCATCTTTGTGATGGCATGAGGGTCAATTAGCATATTCCCTCTTTGTTAGATAGGATTCTCTATTTAAAATAATTCTAGATATCTTGTTTGCCACATATCTTTTGGCTTAATATTTAGTCACATTTTTCTGACTTTTCCTAAGTCAAGTAATTTTGGATTTCATCTTGGACATTTTGAAGTTTACATTGTGTAGTCTCTGGATTTTGTTGTATTGCTGGTGTTTTCATTTTACAGGCAGTTATGTTGATTATCAGCACATAGCAAATGTCATGTGTGTAGTACTCAGCCACTCATCTCTCTTGTGTGATCTTTAAGCTTTAATGTCAATCTGCTTTAAATCTTGTGACTTTAATTCTTGTGATTTCAGCTGCCAGCCCACATTGGACATCCTCAGGGTAAAGCCACCAAAAAGTCTTGTTGCTTGCTTCAGGCCTTGATGTCTCTAAAAACTTCCAGCTTTTGTTTAGTCTACTGGTTTACCATATAGTTGATAGTTTTAATATTTTATCCAGACTTCATAGCTGCTGTTTGTGAAATATTTGTTTGTTAGAAGCTTATTACTTTTTGTAGAAGTACAAAGCCTCTAATTTATTTTTAACAGCAGTTGTAAATTTGTGTGTGTGTGTGTGTGTGTGTGTGTGTGTGTGTGTCTGTGTGTGTGTGGTTAGACAATCACATATTTTACAGAGTGGTCCCCCTGATATTTCAAGTATCCCCCCTGGCCCGTAAATATTACAATATTATATTTTTCCTCCATTGACAGTAGTTCTAAATTTTATCCTCAATGCTCATTGTGGAGAATTGGGAGGAGTTAATAAAATACAATGAATATTAAAAAAAATCCTTTAATTCACTTGTACATTTGATATAATTCTTTGGGTATTACATAACTGAATGTGCTATAGATAAAATTTTAAAATCTGCTCTTGGTTAAATGATGTAGGAAGTGTTTTTCTATGCCATTAAATATTATTAATAGAATTTTTTATGGCAGTATAACATTCCACATGTATGTATTATAATGATTTATATGACCATTTCTTAATGCTTTTATATACAGCCCTGTGGTGGACATCTTTGTGTATACATTACTGTGCCCTTTTATTATTTCCTTAGAAGAGATGCTTAGAGGTAGAAGTGTTGGCTTTCAAAGTGAATGGTGTTTAAAGTTCTTACATATGACGACCTGTTTTTCAGAAAGTCTGACCCATTCAGCACTTGTGAGTGTTGGCTGCTCACTGCACCTTGTGACCTTTGCATTTGAGTTTTGCTGTTTTCTCACTTGATGCATGGGAACTCTCATAATCTGTTTTTGATTAACTATTTTGTTTGAACTTTTTTCATATTAAAAAATGTACATATTCTTGTTTTAAAAAGATCTGTTCATATTCTATGCCTATTAAATATATGTTTCATTCTACTTGTTTAAATAACTGCTTTTTAAAGTATTTTATTGGAAGGTGAGACAAACCTAATTTCATACCTGCAATACTTATTACCTATGAGAGTAGTTTCTTCAATGTATCATTTCTCTTTGATTACCTATTTGAGTATCTTCATGTTTGCTATATCATTCCATCTACCCAGTAATCCAAAATTTGCTAATCTCATGTGATGTAGCCAGTAGAATCTATTCTTTAAAAAAATAAATGTATTGGATTGAAACTTAAAAGCAGTTTTTGCCATATATATGTATGTGTGTGTGTGTATATATATATATATATATATATATATATATACACACACACACAAACACACACACACTATATATATACACACACATTATATATATACATACTATATATATATACACTATATATATATGTAATCCTCATCCAAGTATATGTTTATTGATTTCAGAGGGAGAGGAAGGGTGGGGGAGAGAGAGAAGAGAGACGGGGTTGGGGCGGGGAGAAGAGAAAAACATAATTGTGAGAGAGAAACATTGATTGGCTGCCTCCCATATGTGACCCAACCTGGGATTGAACCTGCAACCTAGGTGTGTGCCCTGAATGAGACTCGTGCCCTAACTTTTTTGGTGTATGGGATGATGCTCCAAACACCTGAGCTACCTGGCTGAGGCAGCCTCTTCTAATTTTTATTTAGGGTTTAGAAAAGTCATTTTTTTATTCTTACAAAATGTGAAAAACTGCTTTCTTTTTATGTTAATGTCTTCATATGTAATTTCATATTTCAGTAGATGGTGTTTAAGATATTTCAAGTAATTGTGAGTTTTTTTGTAAAAATATGATTTGTTAATAATTCAAAATTGATGCCTTTTTTCTATATGAGGCATGTTCTTTCCCAGGATTGCCCATTAGAACACTGTCTGGGGTGTTGACTTCTCCTTAGATTCTCCTGGCTGTATAATGCTTTGGAAAACATTTCCTTGGGGATAAGGGAGAATTGGAGGGGTATTTTTAGTCCTGCTGTGCTTCTGTAGACAGTTTGTGCTCAACTTTTTGGGAGGTGCTGGTGAAGTAACCTTAATACATTATGGACAGGATGTTTTCATATAGAGGTCCTTTCTAGTTCAGTGACATGAATTGAGATCTCTTTTTCCCCTTTCCTATTCTATTGCCCCCTGCCACTCGGCACCCAATGAGGGTTCATTGCATCTCATCCTCTTGGACCCACATTGTCTGCTACTGTGCTTTCTGTGTCTAGGAATTGGGTCTAAGAGTGTTTTTAATTATAAGACACCATGATAGATCATCTCATTAAATAAGAGTGATTCAAAGTAATACCTCATACAATATGTTTGCTGTGTGGAGAGTTGTGTAGGATTGACCACCACATATGAATCATTAGAGCCAATAATTTATCTCTAAGCCTGAGGATACTGTGCATGGAAAGAATAACTTTATCTTTGAAAGTAAATTTAAAAAGCAGAATAAAAATTAAGATGCATAAGCCTCATTACATAGAAATAGGAAGCAGCAATGTATTGGGAAAGCATTTTGAAATGTATGTAAATATTGACTTTAATTTACTCATACACAAATTTTTTAACATGCCTTATTTTGTTACCCGAACCCCTTAGTCAGGGTACTGTCAATTATGGTATAGCCCACACGCGGAAGAAGTATGGCCCAGGAAGTGATCCTCTTTTGGCTAGACCCTGCATTGTAAAACAATGGTTATTTAATTAATGCACATTAATTTTTATATTAGTTGGGAAATAGTCAAATTCTAATCCTGCAGCAGTCTGTAGATTCTTGATTCCTTGTCCCCTCAACATTGGAATTAGCTGTGCCCCAGAGGGAATGTCGGATGTCACTGCTGCATGTTTACATGGTCCTCATCTTTCGTCATATTTCATTCCATCCTTTTGAGAGTATCTTTTTTTAAAATTGATTTTTAGAGAGAGAAAGAGAGAGAAAGTGAGAAAGAAACATAGGTTTGTTGTTCCACTTATTTACACATTCATTGGTTGATTCTTGTATGTTCCCTGACTGGGGATCAAACTTACAACCTTGGCATATCGGGACGATGTTCCAACTAACCGAGCTATCTGGCCAGGGCCTCAGTCCATCTTTTGGGAGGTGAGTAGAAGTTCTGATAATTTCCTAAGGTAGCAGTTAGTCTGTGGAGAAACCTCGAGATTTTTACCTTTTCTGCATATCTTAATAGGAAAGAAGGGTCTTTAGTTAAATACATTCATCAACAGTTAAGATAAACTTACTCAGTTCCTCCCTACAAATGTTCACTTTCTATTTTGTGCCAAGTACTGAGCTAGGTGCTAAGAATGTTACCATGGATAAAATGTGTTTTTTGCCATTCCTGATAAGACATGGAGGAGCAGCATTTAAATCACTGAGAAAGGGGGGATGAGGCAGTGGAGGCTTCAGATAGGATGTTAGACCTGAGGTCAAGTTCATTCCCAAAATTGAGGTGAGGAGAGGCCACGTCCTGGAAGCAGTCATCGAATCTCAGGGCTCCAGGCTTTAGTGCCCCACTGCTGCCTTCCCTCGTCCAGGACCCTGGAGACAAATGTGTTCTGACAGTTCTTAATTTTTCTCTCTCTCTCTTTTTTTTTTTTTTTTAGTTTTAAGAAGTTTACATATTGTAGTAGCAAGTATTCAGTAACTGAAGGTTGTCCTGGGGTAGCGTTCCAATTTATATTACTATTTCTATGGCAGTGCAGTTATTTATTCCGCATAGGTGGGGTAAGTGAAGATTCTAAATAGACTCATATCAGTTCAAGTCTGCTTTCCAAATGATTTCAAAAAATGAAACATTTAGTTGTCATTACTGTTCAGATTTCAGAATTGTGGGTAAGGGATTGCAAACCTTCTCAAAATATATGTTGGAAAGGAGATGAGAGTGAGAGTAGAGATATATGGACAGGTGGTCATGAAGTGGGGCAGGTTAAGTGACTGAGAATTCATTCTGCAGGTCATTTGGAGTCATTGGAAGGACTGTGGTGGCATGTAGAGAGGAACTGGAGGACGGACTCATTAAAGGCTCTGAGTAGAGGACGAGAGTAGCTGCAGAGGACTGCTAGCTAAAGATTTAAAGTGCCTGTTGTGTGTAGGCTGAACTTGGACAGGAAGACGAGAAGTGGAGATGCCTGTTAGGAGACTTGCTATCGTGCATCAGGGAGATGACGAAGAGACAGAGCCCAGCAGAATTAAGGGACTTGAATCTGCACTTCAGAAACATTGGAAACACTGCAGTTTGGCAGTTAATTTGATGCGGAAAGTAAAGTAGATAAAGAATTGTTAGGCAGTCCTAAAATTCAAAGTGAATCTTTGGGAGATTGCTCAGGAAGTTAGGTGTTAAGGCTTGAAAAATTGGAATAATGAAAGTCACCTAATGTGAAGTAGAAAGCCATGTGACCTCCAAGAATGGTTGGTGGACGCACATGCAATGAAAGAGCATTGGTCTAAGCCAGTGGTCGGCAAACTCATTAGTCAGCAGAGCCAAATATCAACAGTACAACGATTGAAATTCCTTTTGAGAGCCAAATTTTTTAAACTTAAACTTCTTCTAACACCACTTCTTCAAAATAGACTCGCCCAGGCTGTGGTATTTTGTGGAAGAGCCACACTCAAGGGGCCAAAGAGCCACATGTAGCTCACGAGCCACAGTTTGCTGACCCCGGGTCTAAGCATAGCCCTGGCCTCTCAGGGACTATCTTTATCTCCTTTTACATAGTTTTCTGACTTTAAAAATGATTACATAGCCTCTAAGATTCCTCGTAGCATTGATTTCCAGGGAGTTCAGCTTTATAAATACCCAATTTGAAGTTTTGATGGATTGTCTGTCTCTGTTCAGCGGGAGATGTTCATCAAGGAGTTGCTCAAACCTGAAGGTTAGGACCTGAGAAGCCTACTTAGTTCTTATCTCATGGAGATGGTAATTGAAGTCCTAGGAGTTAAGGGGATCATACAAGTGGAAAGCCTAGTGCGAGAAGAGTTTGTGGCCAGAGATTGGGAGATTCATCACACGGGGTATCAGATGCTGGCAAAAGTAAAATGGGACAATTCTGAGAATCTGTAGAGTGTCAGGAAATCCCAAAGACTAAATACTAGTTAGCATTGTTGAATGATAATGAGTTCTTGTGTTTTTTTTTAAATTAATCTTTATTGTTCAGATTATTACAGATGTTCCTCTCTTCCTCCCATAGCTCCCCTCCACCTGATTCCCCCCCCCCCCCCATTCCCTTTCCCCCTGCCACTGTCCTCATTCATAGGAGTAAGATTTTTGTCCAATCTCTTCCCGCACCTCTCATGCCCCTTTCCCCCCAAGAATTGTTAGTCCACTCTCTTTGTATGCCCCTGATTCTATTATATTCACTAGTCTATTCTGTTCATCAGATTTTTTATTCACTTGATTTTTAGATTCACTTGTTGATAGATGTGTATTTGTTGTCACTTTGTTGTTCATAATTTTTATCTTTACCTTTTTCTTCTTCTTCCTCTTCTTAAAGAATACCCTTCAGCATTTCATATAATCCTGGTTTGGTGGTGATGAACTCCTTAAGCTTTTTCATGTCTGTGAAGCTCTTATCTGATCTTCAATTCTAAATGATAGCTTTGCTGGGTAGAGTAATCTTGGTTGTAGGTTCTTGCTGTTCATCACTTTGAATAATTCCTGTGTCTATAATGGAAGAACTGCTGTGCTGGAGACACCCTTATGGGGCAGGACTTGGTTCAGTGGGGCTTTGGTGCTCACTGAGTCTGCCTCTTGAGTGTGTCCCTTGTATGTGAGGAGTTGAAATCTGGTGTCATCTCACACTGACCACTAGGTACACTGGCTCCTGAATCTCCAAGGATGTGCAAGTCAGTTACTGTCTGAGGCCACCCAGCAGGATCTACAGGGAGATCTGCAGATTTCTCCTCTTCGTTTGGGGTTTGGAAGTTTTGGAGCTCTCTGCCCCAGCTGCAGTTTGTTAGATTAAGCTGTGAAAGGGCAGGCCATTCATATGGAAAAGATGCTGTGCACAGTTTGGGTGGGTTTGTAAATTGGGTGGGGCAGGGTCTCAGGGACTCTCTAGGGTGTAGCAAACAGCGATGGCTGCCAGTCAGCCATCTCTGCATCTCTGCATCTCTGCGTTTCTGCGTCCCCGCTTCCCGTGGCCCAGCGCAGTAAACTATGATTCCTGCCAGCATCTCTGGGAGAAAGCCACTCTCACTTTCCAACCCGATGCCAGACAGTCCAGTTTCTCCCCGTTGGAGTCTGGTTTCCTAGAGTCTCGTCGGAAACTGGAGTTCAGAGCATTCGGGAGCTTGTATCTCCCTTTGAATTGAAAAAAACAGCACACGCAGGTGCCAGCCCGATTCGTGCGCCTGCGTATCTCTGCTTTTCTGCGCCTCTGAACCTCCTACACAGTCTCAATGAGCTTTTTTCTTTCCTTCTAGTTGTAGAACTTCTACACAGCCAGCTTTCCCATGGTTCTGGGTGATAGTTGTTTTGTCTTTTAGTTGTAGTTTTGGTGTGGTTGTGAGAGGCAGCACAGACAGGTGTATACCTTATCCCGCCATCTTGTTTTTTTGCGAGTTCTTGTTTTTAAAGGAACAGGGCCTCTCCTACAGCAGTGATGGGCAACCTTTTGAGCTTGGTGTGTCAAACTTCGCCAAAAAACTGAGCATAACTCGGGTAGTGTGTCACTTTGAGGAAAAAACATTATTTCGCCAATGTTTCATCCTCAGGAGCAGCAAATGATTCATCCTCGGCATGCAGCCGCTGAGGTGTCATCAGAAATGGCTACGCGTGTCAGTGCTGACACACATGTCATAGGTTTGCCATCACTGTCCTACAGCCTCGTGCATTTTCAACATGCTTCTACTTTCTGTTACATCCTCAGTTTCTGTTCTGTTTTCTTCCTGTTGATGTCCTTCAGAAGGTAGTACTTCCAATGTTTTCCGGTGTGGGTGCAGCCTCTGGTTCATGTTGCTAGTTCGTCCCAGTAGCTGTTGGTATCTCAGTTTCCTGGTCACTGCAAAGTGTTTGCTTTAGAGATAATTTTTAAAATCATTTTTTAATTTTTTATTGATTAAGGTATTACATGTGTACATATCTTCCCATTGCCCCCCCCCCCCCACCCCACTCCCGTACATGCCCTCACCCCCCAGTGTCTTGCGTCCATTGGTTATGTTTATATGCATGCATACAAGTCCTTCGGTTGATCTGTTATCTCCCCCACTCCTCCCCAACCTTCCCACTGTAATTTGACAGTCTGTTTGATGCTTTACTGCCTCTGTATCTATCTTTTTGTTCATCAGGTTATAATGTTCTTTATTATCCATAAATGAGTGAGATCATGTGGTATTTTTCTTTCATTGTCTGGCTTATTTCACTTAGCATAATGCTTTCCAGTTCCATCCAGGCTGCTGCAAATGGTAACAATTCCTTCTTTTTTATAGCAGCATAGTATTCCATTGTGTAGATGTACCATAGTTTTCTGATCCAGTCATCTGCTTACGGGCACCTAGGCTGTTTCCAAATATTAGCTATTGTAAATTGTGCTGCTATGAACATAGGGATGCATATATCCTTTCTGATTGGTGTTTCTAGTTTCTTGGGATATATTCCTAGAAGTGGGATTATTGGGTCAAATGGGAGTTCCATTTTTAGTTTTTTGAGGAAACTCCATACTGTTCTCCACAGTGGCTGCACCAGTCTGCATTCCCACCAGCAGTGCACGAGGGTTCCTTTTTCTCTGCATCCTCGCCAGCACTTGTTGTTTGTTGATTTGTTGATGATTGCCATTCTGACAGGTGTGAGATGGTACCGCATTGTCGTTTTGATTACCACCTCTCGGATAATTAGTGACTAAGAGCATGTTTTCATATGTCTCTTGGCCTTCCTTCTGTCTTCTTTCGAAAAGTATCTATTTAGGTCCATTGCCCATTTTTTCATTGGGTCGTTTATCTTCCTTTTATTAAGTTGTATGAGTTCCCTATAAATGTTGGAGATTAAACCTTTATCAGTGATAACATTTGCAAATATGCTGTCCCATACAGTGGGCTTTCTTGTTGTTTTATTGATGCTTTCTTTTGCTGTGCAAAAGCTTTTTATTTTGATGTAATCCCATTTGTTTATTTTCTCCTTAGTTTTCATTGCCCTAGGAGCAGTATCGGTGAAGAAATTGCTTTGGCACATGTGTGAGATTTCTCTGCCTGTGGATTCTTCTAGTATTTGTATGGTTTCCCGTCTTATGTTTAAGTCCTTTATCCATTTTGAGTTTATTTTTGTGTATGGTGTAAGTTGGTGGTCTAGTTTCATTTTTTTGCATGTATCTGCCCAATTTTCCCAACATCATTTATTGAAGAGACTGTCTTGACTCTGTTGTTTGTTCATGCCTCCTTTGTCAAATATTAATTGAGCATAGTGGTTTGGGTCGATATCTGGGTTCTCTATTCTATTCCATTGGTCTATATGCCTGTTCTTGTGCCAGTACCAGGCTGTTTTGAGAACAGTGGCCTTGTAATACAGCTTGAAATCTGGTATTGAGATCCCTCCTACTTTGTTCTTCTTTCTCAGGATTGCTGTGGCTATTCGGGGTCTTTTTTTATTTCAGATGAATTTTTGGAGAGTTCTTTCTAGGTTTGTGAAATATGCCGTTGGTATTTTAATGGGGAGTGCATTGAATCTATAGATTGCTTTGGGTAGTATGGACATTTTGATGATGTTGATTCTACCAATCCATGAACACGGTATACTCTTCCATCTATTCATGTCTTCCTCTATCTCTTTTTTCATTGTCCTGTAGTTTTCTGAGTACAGGTCTTTTACCTCCTTAGTTAAGTTTATTCCTAGGTATCTTAATTTTTTTGGTGCGATGGTAAATGGGATTGTTTTCTTAGTCTCTCTTTTGTAAGTTCACTGTTGGTGTATAGAAATGCCATAGATTTCTTGACATTAATTTTGTATCCTGCTACATTGCCGAATTCATTAATTAAGTCTAATAATTTTTTGATGGCGTCTTTAGGGTTTTCTATGTACAGTATCATGTCATCTGCAAATAAGGACAGTTTTACTTCTTCTTTTCCAATTTAGATGCCTTTTATTTCTCCTTCTTGTCTAATCGCAATGGCTAGTACTTCCAGGACTATGTTGAACAGGAGTGGTGAAAGTCGGCATCCCTGTCTTGTTCCTGTTCTTAGGGGAAATGGTTAATTTTTTGCCCATTGAGTATGATGTTGGCTGTGGGTTTGTCATATATGGCTTTTATTATGTTGAGGTATAATCTTTCTATTCCCACCTTGCTGAGAGTTTTTATCAAAAATGGGTGTTGGATTTTGTCAAATGCTTTTTCTGCATCAGTTGATATCACTATGTGGTTTTTATCTCTCAATTTGTTTTTGTGATGTATCACATTTATTGATTTGCGGATATTGTAGCATCCTTGCATTCCTGGGATAAATCCTAATTGGTCATGGTGTATGATCTTTCTGATGTACTGCTGGATATGATTTGCTAGAATTTTGTTGAGGATTTTAGCATCTATGTTCATGAGGGATATTGGCCTGCAATTCTCTTTCATTGTGTTGTCTTTATCTCGTTTTGGTATTAGGGTGATGCTGGCTTCATAGAATGAGCTTGGAAGTGTTCCTTCCTCTTGAATTTTTTGAAATAGTCTGAGGAGGATAGGTTTTAGTTTTTCCTTGAATGTTTGGTAAAATCCCCCTGTGAAGCCCTCTGGCCCCAGGCTTTTGTTTGCTGGAAGCTTTTTAATGACTGCTTCAATTTCTTCCATAGTTAATGGCCTATTGAGATTTTTAGATTCTTCCTGATTGAGTTTTGGAAGGTTGTATTTTTCTAGGAATATGTCCATTTCCTCCAGGTTGTCCAGTTTGTTGGAATAGAGTTGTTCATAATATTTTTTAACAATCCTATTTATTTCTGTGGGGTCTCTTGTAATTTCTCCTTTTTCATTTCTGATTTTGTTTATTTGGGTCCTCTCTCTTTGCTTCTTGGTGAGCATGGTGAGAGGTTCATGAATCTTGTTTATCCTTTCAAAGAACCAACTCTTGTTTTTTTTTGATCTTTTGTATTGTTTCTTTGGTCTCTATGTTGTTTATCTCCACTCTGATCTTTATTATTTCCTTCCTTCTGCTTACACTGGGCTTTTCTTGTTTTCTCTCGTTCTAACTCTTTGAGTTGTAGGGTTAGATAATTTATTACCATTGTTTCTTGTTTTTTTTTGCAGTAGGCTTGTAGGGCTATGAACTTCCCTCTCAAGACTGCTTTCGCTGTGTCCCATAGATTTTGGATTGTTGTGTTTTCATTGTCATTTGTTGCCATGATGTTTTTTATTTCTTTTTTGATTGCTCTGGTAATCCAGTCCTTGTTTAATAGAATGCTGTTCAGTCTCCAAGTGTTTGATTTTTTTGGATTGTTTTTATTGTAGTTGATTTCCAGTTTTATGCCATTGTGATCTGAGAAGATGCTTGATATGATTTCTATCTTCTTGAATTTGAAGAGACTTTGCCTGTGTCCTAATATGTGGTCTAGCCTTGAAAATGTTCCATGTGCACTGGAGAAGAATGTATGTTCTGTAGCTTTGGGGTGAAATGTTCTAAAGATGTCAATTAAATCCATCTGATCTAGTGTGTCATTTAGGATTGCTGTTTCTTTGCTGATTTTTTTGTTTAGTTGATTTATCCAGTAGTGTCAGTGGGGTATTAAAGTCCCCTACTATGACTGTATTGCTATCAATCCCTCCCTTGATATCTTCCAGAAGTTGTTTTATGTATTTGGGTGCTCCTGTATTGGGTGCATATATGTTTACCAGAATTATATCTTCTTGTTGAATTGTTCCTTTTAGTATTATGTAGTGGCCTTCCTTATCTCTTCTTAAGGCCTTTACTTTGAGGTCTATTTTTATCAGATATAAGTATCGCAACCCCAGCTTTTTCCCATTTCCATTTGCCTGAAAAATGTTTTTCCATCCCTTCACTCTCAGTCTGTGTGAATCCTTTGTTCTGAGGTTGGTCCCTTGCAGACAGCAAATATATGGGTCATGTTTTCTTATCCATTCAGCTACCCTATGTCTTTTGATTTTGCATTTAATCCATTTACGTTTAATGTTATTATTGACAAGTACATGTTTGTTGTCATATTTTTCCTTAATGTTTATGTTGCTTCTTGCCTTTCTCTTTCTTCTTTTTACAGCAGTCCCTTTAGCATTTCTTGCATTGCTGACTTGGTAGTGTTAAACTCTCTTAGCCCTTCTTTTCTCTGTGAAGCTCCTGATTCCATCTTCAAGTTTGAATGATAGCCTTGCTGGGTATAGTATTCTTGGGTTCAGTCCCTTGCTTTGCATCACTTTGCAAATTTCATTCCATTACCTTCTGGCCTGGAGTGTTTCTGTTGAGAAATCTGTTGAAATCCTAATAGGAGAACCCTTGTAGGTAACTTTCTATCTCTCTCTGGCAGCCTTTAAGATTCTTAGTTTGTTGTTGGTGTTTGCCAATTTAATTATGATGTGTCTTGGTGTCGGTCTCTTAGGGCTCATCTTGTTTGGGACTCTATGTGCTTCTTGGACTTGCATGGTTTTTTCTTGTCAATATCAGGGAAGTTTTCTGTCATTATTTCTTCAAACAGGTTTTCTATTCCTTGCTTCTCTTCCTCTCCTTCTGGTACCCCTATTATGCGAATATTGTTCGTTTTGTGTTGTCCCAAAGCTCCCTTATGCTCTCCTCTTGCTTTTTATGTCTTCTTCCCAGTTGCTGCTGTGTTTGTGTGTTTTTTCCTACCTTGTCTTCTAATTCACTGATGTGGTCCTCAGCCTCTTCTAGTCTACTGTTTAAGCCTTCCATTGTGTTCTTTATTGCAGGTACGTCGTTCTTAATCTCCTTTTGGTTCCTTTTCATGTTGACGACATTCTCATTCATCTCCTTATAATTCTTATTGAGTTGTGTGTGTTTGTCATTCAGCCATTTAAACATCCTTATAGCCCAGTGATGGGCAACATTTTGAGCTTGGTGTGTCAAACTTCGCCAAAAAACTGAGCATAACTCGGGTAGTGTGTCACTTTGAGGAAAAAACTAACTTCAAGACTAGTCGCAAATGTTTCATCCTCAGGAGCAGAAAATGTTTCATCCTCGGCATGCGGCCGCGTGTCATCAGAAATGGCTATGCGTGTCAGTGCTGACATGCGTGTCATAGGTTCGCCATCACTGTTATAGCCATTACTCTGAATTCTTTTTCTGATAAGCTGCTAGCCTCAATTTCATTTAACTCCCTTTCTGGTGATTCCTCTTTTTCTTTCCTTTGGGGATTGCTTTTTTGTCTTCCCATGTTTTCCTGTAATGTGTTAGTTGTAGATCCAATTGCTTTGCTACCCAGGTTCTTTTGGGGATGGTGCTACTTGTGTAATCTCTCAGTTCTCCTGGGCTTGGTAATCTAGTGTAGGTCCCTAGTTGAGCTATTTGGGTTCTCTAGATGTAGGCCTGCGAGCTTGAGAGGCACAACTGCGGTTTCTAGAAGTCAGCAGCCGTGGAGGGGAGTGTCCCTATTTTTGCTGTCTTGCACCCTTAATTGAAATCACGTGTGCCCTGCAGGGACTCACAGTGGCACCCAGGAACCGTCTGTTGGGGTGATGGGGCTCAGGGGGCCTGCACTATGGAAAGGCGTGACTGTGGTGTCCAGAGTTCTGTAGTTGTGGGGTGGGCAGACTCAGCTTTTGCTGCTGCACCTGTGGTGGATAGGCACTCACTCCCAGTGGAAGCTCACAGGGGCACCTGCAGTACATTTGCCTATGAGGCACACTGAAGCACTCTGAAGCGCCCTGGCAGTGTAGCCCTGTAATTGAGGTGCCTGTGGGCAGGTATTCAGGATGAGTGAATTTAGAATTTCTACTTGGGGGGGGAGGGGAGTGTGCCCCTGTTTGTCCAAGATCACACCCAGGGAGAGCTCACAGTGGCTCCCATGAGCGCCCTGTGGGTAGATGGGCTCAGGGTGCCTGCCTGTTGGAAATTCGCATCTGTGGAGGTGCGTTTGCCGGCGCAGAGCTCTGATGCACTCTGAGGGGTCCTGGCATTGAGTTTGAGCAGCTGGGATGAACGTGGGCAGTTATTCAGGGAGAGGGAATTCACAATTTCTACTGCGGGGCAGCGTGCCCTTGTCTGTGCAGAATCACACCCAGCAGAGTCTCACAGCTGCTCCCCCAAGCGTGTTGCCGATAGATGGGCTCAGGGGGCCTGCCTGTTGGAAATGCGCATCTGTGGAGGTGCCTTTGCCTGTGCAGAGCTCTGACGCACTCAGAGGGGTCCTGGCTCTGAAGTTACACAGCTGGGGAGTCCGTGGGCAGTTATTCAGGAAGAGGGAGTTCAGAATTTCTACTGCAGGGCTGCGTGCCCTTGTCTGTACAAAATCACACCTGCGGGGGCTCCCAGTGGCTCCCAAGGCGTTGCCTATGGAGTTTTGTGCCCTGGATGCCTCTGCGCTGAAAATGCGCTAATGTGTTGTCCAGAGTTCTGCTGCTGGGGAGGGGGAGGTTGCACTTACTGCTGCCGAGAGGTGCACCTTTGGCGGTGGAGGTCCCAGGGTCCACTGGTCCGTGGGTGGGGCAGCAGGGTTTTGGCTGGAGTGGCTGCTGGGCAGTTCCAAGGCCTGTCTGGTTGGTTGTGCTGATGAGTTCCTAAAAAAGGCCGTTCTCCCCTTCAAGATGGCGTGGGCTCCATTCCGGAGTCCCGCAGTCCAGGGAGTGCCCGCAGTGGTGGTAGTCTCTCCTTGTCCAAGAGAGCCTGGTTTGCCAGCCCCTCCTGCTCTTGCGGGGATTTAACTGTCCCTCACTCTCTCACACACTCACCACACACATTCTCCTTTCATCCTCTCACTAACTTCCTCTCCCTCATCTCCGTCCTGCCAGCCACCTTCTTCAAGATCCTCTAGAGATAATTTCTTTTCTCCGCTGAAATGAGTGAGAGTGAACAGCTATTTTGGAGGGACAGCCAGAGGAAGAGATCCGACCACAGTTTGTCATTAATTGTTGACAAATAGTGTTTATTGAATGTCTCCCAGTACTTAGGGAAGGTCTGGCTATTAGCAAAGGAGGAGGGTCATCAGTGAAAAAGGAGAAGTTACTTCGACTCTCCTTCAGTCCCTCTCATGGTCAGCTGTACCTCTGTTAGTGTTAGTGTTTGAGAGTGAATTTTTCTCTAGAGCCTTTCCCCCGCTACAGGAATGGTTGGGTAACATGTATTCTTCTATGCCGCATGCTCCAGAGAAGAAAGTGAAAATGTGTTTATTGTTTCTCTCATTTATTTTGAATTTATTAAATATTTAGGGAGAGAAGTTATCTTAATAATAAAAGCCCAGGATTGTAACGACCGCTCACGACCAAACGCTGACTATCCGGAAGTCAGCGCTGGGTTGCCCAGCTGTAGCCAGGTGACCCAGCACTGACTGCCCAGGTGGCTGAGACCCAGAAAGTGAGTCAGGGTCTGATCTGCAGCCTCAGTGGAAGCTGTTGATCAGTGTACTTACCTCTCTTTTTCTCCCTCTTTCTTTCTGATCTTTGCCAGCAACCAGGCTTTTCTTTCTCTCCTGGCCTCCGAGGGAGCTGCTGTTGAGCCCCGCCTCTTTGATCAGGCCCAGAGATAGTCCTGGAGATGCTGACTGGCATAGGAACCGACCAATCAGAACCAAATGTGGGTGCTATGGTGAGCTAATGGCTGCCTAGGAGGCGGAGCTTCTGACACTGACTGGCATAGGAACCGACCAATCAGAACCAAATCTGGGTGCTGTGGGGAGCCAATGGCTGCCTTGGAGGCGGAGGTTCTGACGCTGACTGGCATAGGAACCGACCAATCAGAACCAAATCTGGGTGCTGTGGGGAGTCAATGGCTGCCTAGGAGGCAGAGCTTTTGATGCTGGCATAGGAACCGACCAATCAGAACGAAATTGGCCAGCAGAGGAGGGCAGTTGGGGGTGAGATCATGCTGGCAGGGGAGGACAGTTGAGGGCAACCAGGCCAGCAGGGGAGGGCAGTTAGGGGCGATCAGGCTGGCAAGGGAGGGCAGTTAGGGGTGATCAGGCTGGCAGGCAGAGGCAGTTAGGGGCAATCAGACAGGCAGGCAGGTGAGCAGTTAGGAGCCAGTAATCCCAGATTACGAGAGGGATGTCTGACTGCCAGTTTAGGCCCGATCCCTGGGAGCGGGCCTAAAATGACAGTCAGACATCCCGCAAGGGGTCCCCAATTGGAGACGGTGCAGGCTGATTTGAGGGAACCCCCCTCTAGTTATGTATATAATATGATAGGTACTATGCGGGTACTAGATACTAGGTTTGGATTATTTTCTTGTATTCAGTATAAATATAAGCACAACAGAAAGAAATATTTTTCATATAACAGTTTTAAGAAGAATACAATTTAAGAAGTAATTATTATCTCTGTGATATGTTTGGTTGGCAATGTTTGTAGAGGTAATTTAGTAGTAAAATTTAGTAGGGGTATATAATGCCTACAGTGCTTTGAAGTCCTGTTTGGCCTCTTTGGAGGCAACACTTTTTAAACAATTAAATGTAGTGTCCAGTAGGACTGGAAAGTCAAGTTTGTTGTGGACTGATTCCGAAGTCATTCAACTAATGCCGCAGATCAGGTTGCCAGGCGCTCTTCTAGGTCTTGAGGTCAGCACCCATGAGGTAATGTGTGGGATCATGATCACTCCTGCTCTGTGATGCTATGAAAGGGAACATGTGTTCAATGGAGTCTTGTGTTGAAGTTGATATGGAATTTTCAGGGATTGGGAAACTGTGTGCTACTTAAAAGCTTTTGATATTATCCCTAACTTTTTTCTTACTTATTGTTTTTGTTTGTTTATTGGTTGGTTTTTAAAATATATTTTTATTGATTTCAGAGAGGAAGGGAGAGGGAGAAAGAGCTAGAACATTGATGATGAGAGAGTAACATTGATTGGCTGCCTCCTGCATAATTGGGGATCGAGCCTGTAACGCAGCTATGTGCCCCTGACTGGAATCGAATCTGGGACCTTTCTGCAGGCTGACGCTCTATCCACTGAGCCAAACTGGCTAGGGCTTACTTATTGTTTTTAATATTCTCTTTGTATGACTTCTAGTGTGAATGTTTTCCAAAACAGATTACTTTGCAGGTAAAGCCTATCTACTTTGAAATATTAGCAGCATGACAAACCATTTAACCCTTTCACACTGACAACTGGAGAGGATGAAGCAACCGCTGGCTGCTCCACTCCCTGTCATTCCCTGACTAGGACTACCTTTCCCAAAGGCTGTGTCTGTTTGCACTCACTTCTCTGATAGTTGCGCATGCTGCTACTTTTAGTCCTATTGTCACTGGTGACTGTTTTTTGATCTTGCCCTTTAGTGGTATCATCATCACTGATTACGTATAATTGAGTTTGAGCATTACTCTACCTCAGAGACCATTGGCAACTTTGACCTTTGACTAAAATTAGTGTTAGTTTATAAATGTGTTCATTATTTCACTGTTCTCCAAAGGGACCTTTGGGATTATAGGAGAAATGATATATTATGTTGAAAGTTTTCCCAATGTAGATACAATAGAAGGAATGGGTTTTTTAAATTTTTTTAAATTATTATTAAATTTATTGGGGTGACATTGGTCAACATAAACATATAGGTTTCAGGTGTGAGTTTCTATGTTATGAGATCTGTAGATTGCACCATGTGCCCATCACCCAAAGTCAAATATCCTGTCACCATATTAGGAGGAACAGTTTAAATGACTGTTTTTGTCACTTGTTCATAAAATGAAAGCACAAAAACATCTCCTTAGATGCCCCTGTTTGATCTTTATTTAATAATATTCTAGGTTTCTTTTCCTGACTAAAATGCTCATTAATGTATTAAATTATAAAAGCACTTTTATTTAAATCTTAGCTCTGGGATATAACATCTCATGTTCTCTTTCTTGCTCTCTGTATGAGGTGAACTGAATCTTTCTGATGAATGCTTTTCTGGATGCCTGCAAAGCAGCCTTATATAGTGACCTAAAGAATAAGTGCTGCTTTTTCTGCACAGTGAACATTTCTAACAACTAATCTAAGTATCCAAAATCACTGCACATATTTTGGCATTGATTTAGCATTTTACGAAAATATGGTGAAAATTACAGAAATTGAGTCTGTAGAAGTAGAAGCTTACAAAGGAGAATAGGCTGCTCTATTGAGTCATACGTTTCCTGTGAGGAAGAACGTGCCCTTGTTAAGATGTAGTAATTCAGAGGAGCCATTTGTGGGGTTGAACTGGTTAAATAAAAACTCATCAGGACCCTGTGATTCCATATTTCTGTAAGTTGGTCAGTTCTTGAGCTTTTCTTAGGTAAATTTCTCACATTTCAAAACAAAATGGTTCCCTTATTTCTGATAAGTGAACAGAGAAAATCCTGTGCTCATTATGTGGTGTGAAATTTCTAAGCCTTTTGAGGCTAAAACTCATGAAGTGCAAACACAATTTCAATCACTAATCAGGAGGAGTAATGAAGTCAGAAAACTTTAATATCGACATCCTGCAGTTTGGAAATATATGTATACTAATCTCTGCTAATTAGTTTTCAAGTTCTTTTCTTCTGTTGTTTATATCAGAACTCCCTTCTTCCTAAAGTCAGAATTTGGTTACACAGACTACTTCGGGAGAGCAGAGTTGTAGGTAAATTATGGTCAACCCTTTCCATCTCATGTCACATAAATTAATTACCAAATGCGGTGGCACATAGAAATAGGCATAAGTTTGATTCATTCACACTGGATGGCTATTGTTGTGTTGGCTGTTGTCATTTTTTTATTTGATAGTCTTAGGGAAAAGAGTCAGTGCCCCTGAGTAAATAGTCAGGTATTGCATGTTGTAAAAATTCTTGCAGTACACCAATTGATAGTCGCTGACCTAGAGTGTGCAGAAGCATTGCCTGGAGGATGACGAAAGGCCTCTCCGCCTCCTCCTAGTCTCCATGATTCACTCCATCTGGGTCAGGGTCCAAAAACAAGCCTTTTTCATAGCCCAGGTCATTTTGATGCTGGTACCCAGGGATTTCGAGGTGCAGCAGAGCAGATACTAGGTCCTAGAGCAGCAAGAAATCTTCAAGGTCACTTAATTGGAATCTTTTATTTTGCAGACAAAGATGCTGAGTCTCATGGAGGTAAAAGGGGAAAATCATTGTCCACTGAGGAACCCAGGTGGTCAGTGCCAGACTGTGGGGTTCCTGCTGTGTCATTGCCTTTCACTGCTTCCTTTCAGATTTTCCTAGTTAGCTGAATATGAATATAGATCCATATTGTTAGGAATTAACTTAAATATAAATAATGAAGCCATTTTCTGGACATCTAATGAAAAGTAATGGAACAGCTTCAGACTTAAAAGTATTCTTATTCTAATGAACCAAATAAATTGATGATCAAAAATAGACCCAGAGTAATAAAAGCATGAACAGACTGTTGAACCTCAGAGGTAAGGCCAGGGAGGGTGGGTGGGAAGAGATCAACAATGAACTTGTATGCATATATGCATAATCCATGGACACAGACAATGGGGTGGTGAGGGCCTGGGGGAGGAAGGGATAGGGCGGGCTGGAAGGGGTTAATGAGGGAAAAAGCAGGACCTATGTAATACTTTCAACAATAAAGATTTAAAAAAATATTCTTATTCTTGTTCAACTTATTCCTGCAGACTGGCTTCTGTCTCCAAAGCAACATTTATTTTTCTTTTTTCTCTTTAAGAGTAGAGTAAGAAAACTACTTCTGAAAGCTCTTTCCTAACTTTTGGATGGGGTGCTAAGGATCCCTGGAACTGTATCTACTGTATCGTGGACTTGAAAATCCCTCTTGAAAGTATCAACAGAAGCAGTAATTAAGAAATCAATAGGAGAAGATGTCTGTCTTTCTCAAAGCCACTATTAGAGTAGTACCCTCCTATCTCAACAAAACAATCATTAAAGAAAGTGTATTGATGCTAATTGTCAAATTAGAAAGCAAGAGCTACCTTGGATAAGTACCAGTTCAGCTTTATCCTTCAGTGGGTAATCAAGAACTGATTGTAAAATGCATTCTGATTCTCATAGAATTTCTCTTAATTAATAGCGAACATTTTTATTTTGTTTTAAATGTGACTTACTCTTTATTTAAATGATTACTCTTTTTATCCCAAGTTAATAAGAATAATTCTGTCAGGTGCTTTTCTTTGCCTTTGCAGTTTTCACTTTTACCCACATGATTTTAAGTCATTTTCATTTAAAAAATTCTGAGTGTTTTTCAGTGTTAAATCAGTATGTAAATCAGTGTTTTTCAGTATGTAAAGTGGTCAGTTTTGAAATCCACTGCATAATTAAATGAGTTCATTTTTTAATCAAATTAATTTTCTGTACTTTTTATATGTAGATCAACCCAAACATGGAAACAGTTCCACAGTTAAATGAGATTTTCTGTACTTTGATTTAAATGTAGGCGTTACACATGGGCTTCTGGTTTTACTCAATACATTTCTCTGCTTTATGCAAGAAATGTTTAACTGTTAAATTATCAATTAAAATACTAGTTTTTATCTCTGTGGCTTTTAATAAGATATAATAAGCAAAGTAATTTAAAGTTACCTAATGTAGTTTTAAATTACTACATTAGGAAGGTGCTTTATGCACTTCATTAGCTTATGGAAAAATGGAAATGCTGCAATAATTGTAAATTATAATATGTAATACTTACTTAAACCTCTTTCTATACTAACCACTCAACAAATTGAAACACTTTAGCAACATTAAATCATCATTGAATACATATGAGCAGAAACTTAATGTTATTCTGTAATTTTTTTCATTATAGGATTTCTTACTTATAAAACAACCACATCTAATTTCTGAAAAAATGTCATTGCTACTTTATTTTCTCTGCTTTCCAGCATTAGAATAAAAAAAAAGCTATGTTAAAAAAATGAGAAAATCTAGGATGTTGTACTTGAGTTTTGTTGTCTCCACTTAAGTATAAAGTCTGCAGAGCATTCCTTTGAGCACGTGCTCCATGGCGCCCCTTGGCACTCTGGGTCTCTTGTGATACATGAATGTTTTTGTCATCTCCGATTGTGTTATTCCTGTGAGCCGGACGATTGGAACTGAACTGTCTGCCTGGCTGCAGGTCAGCTTTCATGGACAATTAGTGTCGTAACAGGACTCTGGTCATTGTTGTCTCCAGTGTTTACCATGAAGACCTTGTCTTCATGTGGAGCAGCTGTGTTCTGCAAGCTCTATCCTTTGTGAAGCATTTCCTGTTCACCTTTCCTTGGAGCGAACTGCTCCAAGAGCTGCTCCTGTTCTGTGCCTGGCGTCGTTTCTTATGAGAAGCCTGGGGCCCCTCACATTTACTGGTTATTTTTTCCCTTTAGCTCATCTTGTTTGCTCTGTCCTCTCTTGGTAGGTGTCAGGGCCCCACATTGGTGTTTTTTTCCTGAGGAGAACGGAAGGTGCTGTCTTCTGCTGTTTGGCTCTGTGTCAGTATCCACAAGTCACTTTGTTTGATGCCACCTGAGGTGACTGGTTCCAGCCATCTGCAGAAGTCAACCAGTACATCTTCAAGTCACTTCACTGATTGCCACTTGATTGCTTTTTTTACCCTCATTTCACCATGGAAACAAACACAGTTTCCCCCCAAATGCCACAGTTATGCAGGTACTTGAGAAGATGGACCCTGTTTCCCAAGTGGCACTCTAGGACTGACAGGAGATACCTGGGAAACCTCTGTCATTAATGTATTTCAGTTTTATTTGACTATTTTTTGGCTTTTTATTTTGGAATGTTGTTTCTATGCATGGTTAAGATTTTAAAACACTATCTTCAGTGTGATAGTTTTCTTTTCCACAGACATTTAATCTTTTATAGATGTTTTTAATTTACAAAGAGACTGTAATTCATAGATATTTTCAGATATTCATGAATGATATTTTCAGACACCAGAAAATAAACTGAATGTTCTCACCTGGCATATGAATATGGTATTGTGCCTTTTTTTGTTTTTTATATTTACCATTTTATTTTTCAAGTACTTATATTTTTTGGAGAGAAAAAAAGGACACAAAAACACACGTTTGAGTCAGTGTAACACATGTGTATGTATTGATTTACCCTTGTAATACTCCCCCCATATAACTTTTCTTTATTTAAAATTAGTAATTTCTTAGTAGGCAGAGATTTCAGTTTATAAACAGCCATGAATTGTATAGATTCAAGGTAAACATGACCTTGGGTGTCCCAGTTTGACAGGTACAACAGGCTGGCATTTAGTTTGGCTATTCATTTGAGTTCAGGAATCTCGGTGAAATTACTCATCTCTATTATTGTTTTGTTTTATGGATAACTTCTAAGATACTACAGTTTCAATTTCTTTCTATCATGGAATGATCTCTTTTTCCTCTCTCAAATTTTCATGTGAGTATTAAATATATTGTCCTTTACCTGTTGGCCAGGTCCAGCGATAGGACATCCTTTGATAGGAAATTGACATTTCTCTTTAGCAACCACAACTGTTTTCCCCTAGTCCTTTTGTAAATTTAAAAATCAACCATATTTAGGGAAAATACTATAGATCATTTTTAGTAACCTGGTTTTTCTGTGATGCAACAGCCTTTAATTTAAACTGGTATTTGCTTTAGTTGCACACACTGGAAACTCCAGGTTTAATGTTGTGCAGCATGTGTAGAATATTTTCTACAACCTATTCTATTTTTGTTCTGTGCCCACCAGCTAATGCAATTAAGGTGGGCCAGTGGGCCTCATTTTAGTTTAGTAAATACACTAGCTTAAAATGGCCATGTGCTAAAGCAAAAGATAATTCATTTCAGTTGTGGGAACTGTAAGCCATGACAAATGATTTTCCTTTACAAAATTCCCCATCTCTGAGACAGTATTAGTTTTTACTTTAATTACCGGCTGCCGTAATGTTTCCTATCCATAACTGTCGACAGAATAGACTGTTCCCGAGCAGAGGGTACGGCCTGTTTACTCAACCGTGGCGAAGAGTGCCCAAGTTCTCCCAAGTCTGAACTGCTGCACAGGAGAGTGTCCTTCATTTAAATATCTAAATATTAATGTTTCCTTGTATGGCCAGAACACTTCAATGTCATTTTAAGGGTACACAACTTTACCCAGGAGTCTTTGTCCCTTGCAAACTCCAGGGCCTTGTCTTGAAAATTCAAGTCGCTTGGAGGGGATTCAACCTTGCAGCCATATTGGAAAGTTTCAGTGTTTTCATTTTCCCTTTTCCCCCATTTTAAAAACAGCAGAAAAGCTGTTGTCAAGGGTGGCTCTCTCAAAAATGGCTTAGTTGACATTAGCTGAAAATGAGCAGAACGACACTAACTACTAATTGATTACAGTAATTACCAGTCTTTGGCTAGTTTGTATTGGCAAACTCTATGTACTCCTGGAATAAATGTGAACTTGCAGAATGCAAGGAAAAGGTCACTCTCATTTGCATGATAGGCTTCATTAGAATATACTAAGGACTAGGCCCAGTGTTTTATGACTTCAGGTGATGAATAGCTACCATATTACTCTGTGAGATGAAAGCATGTTTCAGTCACCTTAATTTACATGCTTTTTTTTTTTTTTAATTCCATGAAAAATCTTTTAGGTTATGGCAATAGAAGAGCTTATTGTGTTTTGAACTGCATCGTTTTATGTGTGTGCTTTTTAAAATAGCCCAAATCTTTTAGGTAGATAAAATTTGAAGGATAATTTTAATGGTAAGATGAGAATAATGATAAAGCTTTTCTTAGATCTTCTAGTATTATAACTTTTGTCATTCATAATAGAAAATGGTTTTTTAGTGATTGTTTGAATAAAATATACGTGAACTCAGAATTTTAATTTTAGATGTTAGCTTACAGTCTTTAGCATGCTGTAGACTTATTACCTGGTGAGCTTTATTGAATCCTAGAATACATTGATTTTCACTTTAAAATAATGCAATTTCATCACTTCATTAAATTTTTCCTTTTAACATTTATGCTTAATTAGTACTATTTCTATACAGAGATTTTTGAAAATATTGTGTAGGTGCAGCTGTTATAGAATGCCTGGTGAAAACCAGGATACTGGCAGATTTGTCAGTTGTTTTCATGGCATTTGTTCAGTGCGAAAGTTGTGGGGTTATGTAGAAATAAGAAAAAAAATAATCCTCTGCAACCTACCTAAATACATATTTTTAAATTCAAGAATTATGTTTCCCATTATACAAACATCCTCATTTATGGTCTCTGATCATATAGTGATGGCTTCTATTAGCTGTCATTATCCTTATATTCTCATTATGAGAGAAAAATACTCGTGGCTCCTAAAAGTATCTTTATGAACAATATCAGCTCCTAATTAGCAGTGACTATAATCTGTTGGAACACAGGGTTTTAACACTTCCTAGATATGTTGCTATTATAAAGTTTCTTCATCTTAGAGGAGCCATTCCTGCTAGTAACACTCTGTAGGGGATGAAAAGATGGACGGTTTTTTTCTTTTATCAAATGTGGTTTTGTAAAAAAAGTTGTACAATGAGCTTGCACAAGCTTTTTAAAATATCATTCCTGCCACTGAATAGGTCTGTAACTTATTTATTCAGGAATGTTGGAGGCATTTTTGATTTATTTGTTTTTAGGGAAGTTTTGTTAAGGGAGATAATGAGCAGAGCTGGTGTTAATCATTTACTGTGCAACTCGAAAGAATGAAAATTTTGCATATCTTTAGCATCGTTGGGGAAAATAAATTCACTCAATGCTAATGGTCTGTTGGTATGATTTTTAAAACTACTATCTTACTCAGGAGCTATGCTGTATACTCTTGTGTTTTGTTGAAAGCTAAACTAATCAATACATAATTATACATTTATATGTACATATGTATTAAGCAATCATTATTATTTGTTATCTGTAAAGAAGAAAAATTAATTTGTTGTTGGTTAGTGCCATAGGTGACTATCCTACTTTCTCATATATACCTTTAGGTACATATTTCTAACAGAACCGCAGGTTTGTGTGCTTGAGTGCACATGTGCATGCATATATGTGCATATGTGTGTATGCATGCACACATTTTGGTGTATATTTTCAGAGAATCACAGACAAGTTTTTTGGATATTGGAATTGTTGAGTAATACTGTTTTTTAAATTCTTGGCGAGTAGTACATATTCTAGATTTAAAACAATCTTAGTAAAATTAATTATAGACATTTATAATGTTAATGCTACATGATAGAGAATCTCTTGATACATGTTGTTATACTTGAGAGCATTTAACTGCCTATTTAAAAAATATAAACTTATTTCAAAATCTTTGAATGTTTTAAATTGAATTTTATGGTAGTTTGTTGGATTTCTTTACAAATTAATTGAAATTATGAAGATATGAGTTATAATACAATATACCAGTAAAATTGAAATATGATGATGAATTGAAAATCAGATGCTATATGATGGTAACTGTGTCTTATCTGAGATTGGTATCTTTTTTAATGTTCACTATTCAATTAAGAAAGATAATTAGGGCATTGTTTTCCTTTTTATTTTCTACATATGAGTAGAACAGTAGAGAATTTGTACTGTCTGGATGAACGAACACTGGAGGAACATTTCAGGTGTGTCATGGAAATAATAAATTAGTTTAAGGAGATTAGAAAAGATATATGAACTTTTCTGAAGTAAAGTATTTGATGACTTGAGTTACTTATCTCTTAGTTCACATTGGAAGGGCCCCTTAATATTTGCATGGTGTTTTTACATGAGAATATTAATAAATTACTTGAATTCTGAGACATTTACAAGTTACTTCATTCTGAGACATTCATTGTTAGTAATTTTGGCATGTGGCATGTGGTTCATGATACTTAGTCAGATTTACTGCAGACCAAGTCAAAATCATGTGAGACATTCAATTATATTAGTGGTTTTTAACATGATATTTTGTCCTGGCTTGGTATCATAAAGACTTTTTTTGCATTTCAATGGAATTTAGAAAGTCAGACTTACTTATTGCTAAATGGAAGGCATTTTTATATCTCAGTGTTTGGAGATGCTTGCTTCTCATTTCTTTAATGCAAAGTAGGTTTTTTTCTTACCACAAAGTGTATGATTTCTCTGAGTAAAGTAATATTTCCTATTGCTCAAGTGTTATCTCCCTAAAGCTGTGGTATGCATCAGATTATTAGTTTGGTTATTCAAGTTTAGGATTGTCTAGAAGGGAATGTTTAGAACTTTTACTTTTTCATTATTACTGATGTCTCTTCCCACTCTTCGACACACCCTCCTGCCAGTGTGGGAAGCAGGAAGCAGGAGAGGGAGCAGTGGAGGGACTGGATCATTGATTAAATTCTGAGGCTGGCTTCTCCTGGAGGCTTGGCAGCCACCAAATCTGCACTGAAGTGCATGTTGCTGTTGTCAACAACCGAGAAGAGGAGACTTCTGAAATAGTGCTGTCCTTCCAGGAAGTGTTCTAACAAGAGGACTCTGCCTTTGTAAAATCCCATCTCCAGCTTCAGGTAGAGGGAGAGCATGCTGCTGTCGGCCCTTTCTGAGGCTGGGTCAGTGTATTCCTGGAAGGAAGAACAGGGTTGTGAGGGTATTTACTGAACTTAGTTACCTCCAAAAATACACTCTGAAGGAGGACTCGTCTCTATTATAAAATTTAACAACGTGGCCCAACTTGTTTTAATTTTCTAGGATAAAAAAAATTCATGCTTAATTTAAAATAAAAATGAAAAAAAGTAGACTGTGAAGTCTTTAAAAAAATACTTATATGATATCCTGAGCATTGAATTAAAGGGAATTCTATACTTATAAATATATATGCCCAGGATGTTATTAAGGACTTTTGTGTGTGTGTGTGTGCGCGCGCGCGCGTGCGCACTTTACTTTGTTAATGATACTTTTTATAGAGCTTCAGTATATTCTGGGCAAAATATAAAATATGCTTTGTTAGTTTCTTGTGGCTGCTGTATCTGATTACCACTTATTTGATGGTTTAGATCAACAGAAATTGATTTTCTCCCAGTTTTGGAGACCGCAGGTCAAACATCAGCATCACTAGGCCCAGATCCAGGTGTCTGTAGGGCTGTACATCCTCTGTGGCTACTGAGAGTCATCAACTCTGGCCTAGTTCCTCTAACCCAGGCGTCCTCAACTACGGCCCGCGGGCCACATGCGGGTGTTTTTGCCGTTTTGTTTTTTTTACTTCAAAATAAGATATGTGCAGTGTGCATAGGAATTCGTTCATAGTTTTTTTTAAACTATAGTCCTGCCCTCCAACGGTCTGAGGAACAGTGAACTGGCCCCTGTTTAAAAAGTTTGAGGACCCCTGCTCTAAACCCGAGTCTTTGGTTCCTTCTCCCCTTGGGTTTGTCACATCTCTCTCTGCCTCTGTTTGAAGGACACTTGTGATTGCGAATAGGGATAACCCTGGTAATTCTTCCTTTCTTTAGATGCTTAACTTAGTAACATCTGCAAAGACCCCTTTTTGTATTAGGTGACATTTACAGGTTCCCAGGATTAGGAACTGATATCTTTGGGGGTGACCACTCTGTCCTGTACGATGTGTACAAATACTTCCTCTAAGTCCTGCCCACCAGCTACTTCTCCCTTGCAGGTTCAGTCCAAAGAACTAAGAAGATACTGCACATGATCTTGTCTCTCACATGCACTGGGAGTGTGGTGATTGGATCAAGTGCAACGTCTTTGGTGCTTGTGTCCAGCTGCAGGGTTGGAGTTCAGAGGCAAGAGGTGGTGGTTATGAGGAGAGGATCTTCAATAAAATTGAACCAGGTGTCCCCTTGCATTGGTATATTGCCTCCTCTTCTTTTGGCTTCTAGTGCTTCATCAAAGACAGATCTTGAGATTTCGCTGCTCGGAGGGGAGGAGTTACTAGGGCAGAGTCTGGGGGTTCCCCTGATAAGCTAGTCCCTCCCCCCACTAACAGTGCTGAAGTCGTAACCAAATGAAGTCTGATTTGGCTGGGATCCTCCAGCCAGCTCTACCTGTCTCTCATGGTCACCCACTGTACCTGGAGAGCTTGGCAGGAACCTGTCCCTTCTTACTAGCGTAGATAGCAGGCAGCTTCGTCATAAAAGTTTGAGAGCATCACTGGTCATGTGACAGAAAAGAGTGATTATTGCACATGAGGTGGTTTACGGAATTCATACACTGGGTAATGTGAGAAATTATAGACAGTAAATCAAGTGAGGAAATTATAGGTAGTATAAATCATTAAAACTTCTATAATCAGATTTGGAAAATTTTATTACATACACACTGCTTTCCATAGTGGTTGTACCAGTCTGCATTCCCACCAGCAGTGAATGAGGGATCCCTTTTTTCCACAACCTCTCCAACACTTGTTGTTGCTTGTCTTGTGGATAATGGCCACTCTAACTGTAGTTTTAATTTGGATCTCATTGTAGTTTTAATTTGGATTTCCCTGATTGCCAGTGAGGTTGAACATTATTTCATACTAGAGGCCCGGTGCACGAAATTCATGCACGGAGGGTGGTTGTCCCTCAGCCCAGCCTGTACCCTCCAATATGGGATATCTCTCACAATCCAGGACTGCTGGCTCCCAACTGCTTGCCTGCCTGCCTTCCTGATTGCCCCTAACCACTTCTGCCTGCCAGCCTGATCACCCCCTAACCACTCTGCTGCCAGCCTGTTTGCCCCCAACTTCTCTCCTCTGCCGGCCTGGTCACCCCTAACTGCACTCTCCTGCAGGGTTGATCACCTCCAACTGCCCTCCCTTGCAGGCCTGGTCCTTCTCAACTGCCCTCCCTTGCAGGCCGGGTGCCTCCCAACTGCCCTCTCCTGCTGGCCATCTTGTGGTGGCCATCTTGTGTCCACATGGGGGCAGGATCTTTACCACATGGGGGCAGTTATATTGTGTGTTGCAGTGATGATCAATCTGCATATTACTCTTTTATTACATAGGATAGAGGCCTGGTACAGGGGTGGGGGCCAGCTGGTTTGCCCTGAAGGGTGTCCCGGATCAGGTGGGGGTTCCCTTGGGGCATGGGGCAGCCTGAGCAAGCGGCCTGTGGTGGTTTTCAGGCCGGCCATGCCCCCTGGCAACCCAAGCAGAGGCCCTGGTATCTGGGATTTATTTTCCTTCTACAATTGAAACTTTGTAGCCTGGAGCGGAGCCAAGCCTGGGGCTCCCTCCATGAGGCCGGCAGCCATTTCTGTTGGGGTTATAATTGAAACTTTGTTGCCTTAAGCGGGTGGGCCCAGCCAGGGTGTGCGGAAAGCTTTGCTTCCCCTGTTGCTGGCGGCAACCCTGGCCTGCTCTCTCAAGCTCCATCCTGCCGCCATTTGTTTGAATTTGTTTACTTTCTATAATTGAAACTTTGTAGCTTGAGTGGAGGCTTAGGCCTGGGAAGGGCAGGCGGAAAGCTTGGCTTCCTCTGTTACCTAGGAAACCTTGCTCTCTGTGGCTGTAGCCATCTTGGTTTGGGTTAATTTGCATACTCGCTCTGATTGGATCGTGGGCATGGCTTGTGGGCATGGCTTGTGGGTGTGTCGTAGGTATGGTCAATTTGCATATTTGTCTATTATTAGGTAGGATATCTGTTGGCTGTTTGTATGTCTTCTTGTGAGAGGTGTATTTTCAGGTCCTCTGCCCACTCTTTGATTGGATTGTTTATTTGTTTGGTGTTGAGTTTTATGAGTTCTTTATATATTTTGGAAATTAAACCTTTGTCGGAGCTACTGTTTGCAAATATCATCTCCCATATGGTTGGCTGCTTGTTTGTTTTGTTGTCCGTTTCTTTTGCTGTGCAGAAGCTCTTCAGTTTGATATAGTCCCATTCATTTATTTTTGCCTCTACCTCCCTTGCCTTTGGGGTCAAGTCCATAAAATGTTCTCTACCACCCAGGCCCATAAGTTTAGTACCTCCATTTTTTTCTATGTGACTTATAGTTTCAGGTCTTATGTCTAAGTCTTTGATCCATTTTGAATAAATTTTGGTACATGGGGACAAACTGCAAACTGCAATCCAGTTTCATTCATTTGCATGTGGCTTTCCAGTTTTCCCAGCACCATTTATTGAAGAGACTATCTTTACTCCAATGTGCATTTCTGGCTCCTTTGTTGAAAATTATCTGTCCCATATATGTGTGGTTTTATAGCGGGGCTCTCTATTCTGTTCCATTGATCTGTGTATCTGTTTCTCTGCCAGTATTATGCTGTTTTGATTATCATAGCTCTGTAGTATATTTTGAAGTCAGGTAGCATGATACCTCCAGGCTTGTTCTTTTTTTTTCAGGATTGCTTTGGCTATTCTGGGTTTTTCATCATTCCATACAAATCTGATGATTTCTTGTCCTATTTCTTTAAAAAATGACATTGGGATTTTGATGGGGATTGCATTAAATCTGTATATTGCTTTGGGTAAAATGGCCATTTTAACTATGTTGATTCTTCCAATCCATGAACATGTGATATTTTTTTATTTTGTTGTATCTTTTTCAATCTCTTTTAATAATGTTTTATAATTTTCAGTATATAGGTCTTTCACATTCTTTGTTATGTTTATTCATAGGTATTTTATTCTTTTGGTTGCAATTGCAAAAGGAATTGTTTTCTCCATTTCTCTTTTCTGAAGTTTTGTTGTCGGTATACAGGAAGGCGATGGATTTTTGTACATTGATTTTGTATCCTGCAACTTGACTGTATTTATTTATTGTTTCCGTAGTTTTTTGATAGAGTCTTTAGGGTTTTCTATATACAGCATCATGTCATCTGCAAAAGGTGACAGTTTGACTTTTTCTTTCCCTATTTGGATGCCTTTTATTTCTTTCTCTTGCCTTATTGCTCTTATACATGTATGTAAATGTATGTGTGTATGAAATGTATATGAATATATAAATACTCTTATACACACAAGTAACCATCCATATGTACATGAATAATTTGAATAGTCTTATATTTACCTCTAAATTAGCCTAAAACAGCCTTTGGAATTTAATTAAAGTGACTATGTTATCTTACCCGGACTGGGATGTAATGAAAGACAGCTGTGACCTAAATGATTTATACTATAACCTCTGAAAGAGTCATGCTAATAAAAGGATGGTAGTCTATGTCAAATGTAAAGTCCCCAGGAAGCCGAGAAAGAAGGATTTTTAAAACCTTTATGGGGCAGTGTGAGGAAGAGAGCCCTCATTTTGGATAGCTCTGTTTCTATAAGGAAGCTAGCTCTTTTTTCTGCACGATCATGAATCAGCCTTTTAATTACAGTTGACTTCATGTGGCTTTTGTGTAGAGGATGCTGATCAATCAGCATAAGCATCTGGTTTATTTAGTATCTTTTTACAATTTTTATCAAAATATAATAATATCCTGATATATTCATGTGTGTGTGTGTTTTTTTTTTTTTTTTAATTTTGGTTATCTTTAGTCATTTGGTCAAATCTAAACACAGTGTGAAGTGCCATTTTTGGGATCCCAGAGTTAAAGACAAGTTCTTAGACTTGTAATTTTCTTGGCATTATCTTTAAATTCAATAATTTCTATCTGATTTTTATCCAAAATATGTTATATTTATTTGTCATGACTGATCTGTACATTTCAAGTGATAATAATTTTCCTTGGTTGTCAAATATACACAACTAAGTCTTGGTAACAATGAAGGACCCCCCCCACCCCCGACATGACAAGAACCTCTCTCTTGTCAATAATGGAGGCTGCAAACCCAGTGTGTTATCTGCAAACTGTCATTTGCTCTGAATAAACTGCCCAGCTGGATTTTACCTTTATTTCCTAGTTTAAAATGGGAAATAAAACCTGGGGAGAGGGAGAATTTACAGAGGAGGAGCAGTGCAATTCTTGCCTCACTCTGCACCAAGGGGCAAAACTGCATTAGCAAGTAAAAGAATTCCTGAGGTCCTTCCTCATTGTAATTACAAGGTCGGCAGTTCTTCATGTGGTCATATCTGCAGCTCACAAACCAAATAGGACGAGCAAAGCTTTGCTGTGTATTCTTCACTTTTTTGTAGTTTTTGTAGCTGAGAAGAAAGATGGAAGACTTAAAGAGAAGTAAAAATATTGACAGATAACATGTTTTTGATGAAGGAACAACTGTTGCATAGGTAGTCCCCTTACTGTAATATTTCAGAGGACATACTTTCTTACATGTAAAAGAGAATACTGTGTAGAAATTCACAATGTGCACAACTGTGAAATACTTGTCCTTTGTAAATACACAGTGAAAAATAACTTAAAGCGAGATGAGACCAGTTACCTTTATTAGGTTGAGACACATGGGATTGCTGACTTTGACTGCCTTTTTTCTATAAAGTTTATTTAGTTCAACCTAATATTTTTCAGAGATAACCTGAATCATGCTTTGTTCTATTTTGAATATTTATTGATATAGCATTCAACTCTGCTCTTTGCTGTTTTATTTAAAATCAGCTAAAATGTGAAAATTACCATTCTTCATAGACTCCTGTATTATTTTGGAAGCAGTGATAGGGTGTTTAAGTGTTTTTCAACTTTAGTTTCTTCCTTGTAGAATGTAGCCACAACAGCTCACAGTGTCTGTCCTCACAGATTAATCTACTAAAGTAAAGGAGACACTTCATTGCTGTTGTCTTAGTGTCTTGTCTGGTTAGCCTCTGTTTCTGTCTCATAAATGCTGTGGTTTGGGGTTAAGACAATGTGGTTACACTATACATATTATGTCTGCATTGTAGTTAGTGAATGACTTTAGAATAATACTAGACATTGAGTCCTGTTAGCAACCTTTAATTGTCCAGAAAATAGGCAAGGACACCATTAAATAAGGAAATGGGTGGATAAACAGAAGAGGATAGAAGAGTCAAGAGACAGTCTAGTAGGTAGGACTCAGTGACCAGATGGTGTGAGTGTGAGCTGGAGTGGTGAAGGTTGAATAGATTTGCACCTTGGATGAATGGATAGAAAGTGGTGTTCTATTAACCAAGATAGAGAACACTGGAGAAGCAGCAAGTTACAGCCATCAGGGATTGTACCGTGGGAGGGACAGTGACACACTTAACTTTAGTTGTGCTGAATTTGAAATGGCCATAGATTATTCAGGTGCAGATATGCAGTGGGCAGTTGGATCTGAGTTTGAGCTTGATAGAGAGATTCAGGCCTCAAATAGGCATGTCTTCTTTATATGCGTATACAAGTAACAGTATACTTAAGAATTGTCCTTATATCGTTGCTGTAACTATGGAAGTGAATGATATGATCAGATAGAAGAATCACATGTAAAAAACGGTGAATCAATTTTCTTTTCTCTTTGAGGCTCAGCCAGAAGGGGTATGAGTATGGTTGGACAGGATTTATCCTATCATAAAGATGTGTGTGTGTGTGTGTGTGTGTGTGTGTGTGTGTGTGTGTGTGTAGATGTCCCAATTCTTGTGTAATGTGTGGTTCTTTAGTTAGATGTAGGATAATATGATGTTAATATGAAGCTTTCATATTTATAAGATAGATTCTTTGTGAGTTTTTAAATTATTAAGTCAGACAAGGAACAGTGAAGAGTTTATTTGAAATGTATAACACTCCCTTGTAGGATAAGTTGTGATAAAATCCTCATGAATCGTCACTGTTTTAAGATCTGTGAGGTTCCCTAATTGGTGTTCATACAGGTATTTTTAATGGAAATAATGTCTTGTGATCTAAAATGTGAAAAGTTTTACTAAACGACATCTGCCTTTATCTGGAACATTTTGTTTTCTTAGCTGTTTAAGGTATACTAGAGGCCTAGTGCACGAAATTCATGCATTGGTGGGTGGGGGAGTGCTCAGCCCGGCCTGCACTCTCTCCAATCTGGGACCCTTTGGGGGATGTCCGACTGCCGGTCATCCCTCTCACAATCCGGAACCGCTGGTTCCTAACTGCTCACCTGCCTGCCTGATCACCCCTAACTGCCTCTGCCTGCCTGCCTGATCGCCCCTAACTGCTCCCCTGCCAGCCTGATTGCCCCTAACTGCCTCTGCCTGCCTGCCTGATCGCTCCTAACGGTCTCTGCCTGCCTGTCTGGTGCCCCTAACTGCTTCCCTTCCGGCTTGATCGCCCCTAACCGCTCTCCCCTGCCAGCCTGATCACCCCTAACCGCTCTCCCTTGCCTGCCTGATCACCCCTAACTGCTCTCCCCTGCCGGCCTGATTGCCCCTAACCTCTCTCCCCTGTCAGACTAATCGCTCCTAACCGCTCTGCCTGCTGGTCTGATTGCCCCTAACTGCCTCTGCTTCTGCCCCGCCACCATGGCTTTGTCCGGAAGGACATCCAGTCTAATTAGCATATTACCCTTTTATTAGTATAGATTTCTTAGATATGACCTTTGCCTCTAAAAGAGTAGATATATTATGATTTTCTACCCTCTTCTTGCTTTTAAAACAAGTGTTTTTTCATGTTTTAACATTTTTGAAATTGTAATGAATTTAAAGTTAATTGGCATTAATTTGGTGTTGCTGTTTTTTTATCATTTGGAAAAGATGATATTAAATCAATTGTGTATCAAAATCTAAACTTGGAATCAGAATCCAGTAAATACTGTACATTAAATTATTAGGATGCTATATACAAGGATTTGCTGTTGTCACATGGCCCTTTGATTCGAAGATTTTAGTTTGGCTTCCCAGTTATTTTATGTTGGAGGTTAGTATTTAACCTCTGCTTGGAAACATTGGTTTTCCTGACTTTCAGGCAATAGGTCAGCACTGAGAATTTATTAATGAACTCATTATTCCTGCAGAAATCTTCTTTATCTGTTACCCACTTAGGGAAATGATCCCAGTTATAATCTGATTTCCCTCCCCAGGGTTTTAGATAATTTTATTCATTTTTGTACTTTCAGCCCTCACATTATGAAGTGGGCCATACTGAATGTGGGAATGAAAGTGGTGAGGGGTCATGACCTCTGACCCAACCCATAACCCAGAGTCAGCCTTTCTTTGTGATAGTCCAAGATTTCTATGGACTTTATGGATCTTTGTCTCCATAATCAATACAGTGAATTTTGTAGCTCATTTGAAAGCTTTACTTGCCTATATTTATTATATTTTTTAGAATATTAAATTGAGACATTATAGAATATTTGGAAATTAAAGAAAATCCTAAATAATAATTATAGTGTAATCTTATTGTGCAGTGACAAACATGGTGAATTTTTAGTTGTGTATATACATTTATTTATTAATTAAATTGTCTATTTCTCCTACATTTATATGTGACATGAAATTGACACAATTATTCTTTCCAATTCTTGAGTGTTTCAGGTTAGTTCTCTTTAACTAAAACATGGCATATTGATATATTCTTTATGGTAGATTTTTAACATTATTTTTCATTTTTTATCTGAATGATAGGTCTAAATCAAGGTTCTGCTAACTAAATCAGTGCATCATGAAAATATCGGTTTCAGTGTGGCCAGTTTTTAAAAAATATCAATGCGTGTACATTTTTCTGATTGTATTACACAACAGAAAATCAATATGGTATTTTTTTTCATAGAAATATAGCAATAAGAATTGCCATAACTATTTCTGGAAGTATGGATGCCTATCTCAGGGGATTTGTGGGCAGTATGACTTCTAATTTAAGAATGTATATTGAACTTATAGCTGTTGATTGGTTGATTGGAAAATGTTGATTTTCTTACCATAGAGTACCAAATGAAGAGTAAGGATTCATTTTTTTCTTTTGAGATAATTCTAATTTTCCTTTATATCTACTCCTTTAAAAATTTAAGTATAGTTGGCAAGCAATATTGTATTAGTTTCAGGTGTATAACACAATTATTTGACATTTATATGCTTTATGAAGTGATCATTACACCAAGTCTAGTAACCATTCGTCCCTATGCAAAGTGATCACAGTATTATTGACAATATTCCCTCACCTTTTTACCCATCTCCTCACTCACTTCCCTTCTGGCAACTATCAGTTTGATCTACATATATATTTGTAGGTAGAATTTTGAAATAAATTAAATTGATATTTATTGGCTGCTAACATTGGAGAATTTGTCAAAAATTCACCATCTGGAGTGCTATTGAATAAATCCATAAATGTCCTGGTTTTCAGCTTTATAATAGCTGTTAGGCATTAGCAAATTAAATGTTACTTGATGATTTTTGAATATTTAAAAAATATTAGTGTAAATGTATATGGGAAATAATTGAAATATTTTAATGCTGCAAAGAGTTTCTTTTCTTTGGTTAAACTTTTATCAGGCATAAGCCAATGTGTATAAATACAATTATATTCAATAATTTTCACACAGTAATGTATAAGGGTTGGTCATTTTTAAAATATGTTGCTAAAAGTTTTAAATTATCTCCAATCCTCCCCCCCGCCCCCCCACCCCGCTACAACAAGTAGTCATCACTTTGATGACTTCTATATGTTTGGTCAGTAATTATCAGAAACAGGTTGAAAGGCTTTTTATATTCATTACATTATTATTTGAACAACCTTCCTGCCATCAAAATTTCACAGGGCATATTTAGTTTAAAATCCACTGATGTGTCAGTACTGCATCTTCTAAAATTAAGAGACATCACAAACACCTCATGAAGTTTTACTTTAAAGTAGTTACTAATACAAATATTTTGATTCTGCATATTTTTATCCCTTTTCACTTTAGTAGCTAAAGGAAAAAAATTCTTCCTATGTCTTTCAATCTAGAAAATGAAAAGAATTTTAATTTTATGGCAGTAATCATAAACAGTACATTAGGTTTTCTATAATAACATGTACCTTTAAAATGCTTCATTATGGGAGCGTTGTATGATCTTCATATCGCAATGAGGGAGGAAGGATGTTATTAAGCATGGGAATTTCATGGCATTTTTACCTGTTGTGGGCCCTGTAGTGCAAAAGTACAGTACAGTCACTTGTGCCCTAGCTGACAGACAGCATAGTGTCACTGTGCATTATCACCTCACGGAACTGGAAGTACGCCCTGAAGCCAGCCTGCGTCTTGCAGTCCTAGATGAGGTCTTCATGGGTGCTGACCATAAAAAGTTCATCAAAGTAATGAGGCGAGGAGAGAGCTTGGTGCTCATGGGCAGAGCTCAGCACCAAGGAGTGTGAACTGACTCCAGCTGTGACAATAAAACAGCAGGTGGCCGCTGTCATTAGGGTGGCAGATGAGGCAGGGGACTAACATGCAGCCCACAGAACTCTCATTAGTTAGCCATCGCCACTGTACCATGCAAAATAGCTTCCATCTCAGTCGATTTTAGTTTGCAAAATATTACACGTAGCTGTAAGAATATTCGAGTTCTGCATGCATGTCTTGTCTCTCCCAGTCTCTCTGGTCTGCTCTGCTCTTCCCTCCCCTCCACTTCCCTTACTTTAGCTCACCTTCTTCACTTCCCCTCACTTTTGTACCAGGAAGCACTGCTTTAACAACTCAGGTTGGAGAGAGCCTGTATAAGTCCAGTAATCTATTAGAATTTTTAAAACAGTGATCCATTTTTGCCCAAGTGCTGCAATTATTACTTAGTATTAGGGGCTGTTTACTCTGTAAATGAGAGTCCTTCCTCTTGTATTTCATACTGAACCTGTAGTGAAAGAATGAGAAGAAATAGCAGAGATATCTGGGAAACTCTCATGGTTTTACTGTTTAAAGTGCTCTCCTGCAAATTTCAGAGTTTTTTTTTTTTTATAATAATTTCAGTTTTGAGGTAAAGCATAGTATTGTTTTAATAATAACTGGGCCAGTGAATATTTTAGCATGCTGTTATGGTTGAAAGCGTAATAGTCCCAAGTCTTAATATCTTATTTGGGGAGTAAAACTCCAAATAATATAAACCATTTTTTTCTTTAATAATGTAAGGACAGGAAATTAAGTTAGTATGAGAATAAGAAACCTGAGTAACAAAGCATCTTATTGCCTATAAAAATTATAGAAGTATGAGGTTCTGTCACCTTTCTTTTGCAGTTTTCTAAAGCAAAAACATAGTCCAGAATTTATCAAGCAAAGTAAAATAATGTTAATATATAATCAGCTCTACTTATGCTTATTGAGGAAAAAATACAACAGATTTTTGAACATTGCTTTTAGTTTTGGAGACTGTCTATTTTATATTTATTAATTGGAAGAGCTTTTTAAAATTTATCTGTTAGTATTACACATAATTTTATTTTAAAAAATCTATGAATAATTCTTATATTTAGTATGTTTGGTGTTGACATTCTTCAAACTGGTCATTAGTGGCCTGTTTGTGTTATCTTCTGTGTACTTTTGATATGTCCCTGTCATTCTTTGAGTATTTTTAAATTTCTGGCATGCTAAGATATCCCAGGCTTGGGATCAACCTTTTTTTCTTTTTCTTTTTCTTTTCTCCCTAAGAGTGCTAGATTCTTCTAATGGACAATTGTATTTATTAAATCAAGAACTGGGTGCTAGGTGAGTTCACTGGTTTTGGAACTCCTTTTTGGTGAACAGATTTGTTTCTCACAGATTGTTTACTATTTTCTTTTTTTCTCTGTCATTGTTAAAAATAAAAATAAACACATTGAATACTATTTAAAATCCATCCCATTGTTTGTCAGGTCCCCTATAATTTGTTCACAACACACCTTTCTAGTCTCACTGTGCCCACATTGATTCTGTGGCCTAGACACAGAATCAAGGGGGTTTGCCTTTTCTCATAATTTCCTCTGTCATAAATCTGTCCTCATGAAAAAGTCTGTTTTTTCTTAAATTTTATTCCTTCACTTCAAAGGAGGAATGTAACTTACTTACTTTATCATTTTATAATATTTTTGACCTACCCAAATACAGGACACACATGGTATCCTAACTAATTGTACCTCTCCATTTATAGACATGTAGTGTGCGAACTTTAGAATGAGTACCTAAGTAAATGGTATAAATGTTCTTTTAAAAATATTTTTTAAACAAAAAAAAATTTTTTTAAAAAAATATATGTTTTCATTGATTTGAGGGAGAGAAGAAGGGAGAGGAATAAAGAGATAGAAACATCAATTGGCTGCTTCCTGCATGTCCTCCAGCTTGGATCGAGCCTGCAACCCAGGCATGTGCCCTGACCAGGAATCGAACCAGCAACCTCTTGGTTCATGGGTCAACGTTCAACCACTGAGCCACACCGGTAGGGTTGTAAATGTTCTTTTTGAGCAGGGAAGTGCTGTGCTATTCAGCCTCGTCCCTCTAGTACATAATCTGCCTTCTGTCTGTACTGATTTGCTTGTTCTGTACATTTCATATGGTGTATATGTGATCATAGAATATGCGGCCTTTGGTGGCTGGCTTCCTTCTTGTGGTGTGTTTTCATGATTTATCTGTGTTATCCCATGTATCAGTAGTTTCTTCCTTCATATATTTGAAGAATACTGTATTGTCTGAGTACGGCACATTTTCTTTATGTATATTTCATGGGCATCTGGATTATTTCCATTTGGGAACAATTAGCCTAATGCTGCTATGACAATTTGTACACAATTTTTTTGTGGACATAATGTTTTTAGTGCTCTTGAATGTATATCCAGGAGTGGAATTGTTGGGTCATGTGTTCACTGTATACGTTTCAATCCATGAACATGGGGTGTCTTTTTATTTAAGTTTTTAATTTATTTTTTGATGTTCTTTAGCTTTCATTGTATGTATTGAGCTTTTTTGTTAAAACTATTCCTAAGCATTTACAATGTTTTCCTAATTTTATTTTTTATTCTTTGTTGTTAGTGCACAGAAATAACATTTATTTTGTTGCATATTGATTTTTTTATTCTGGAACATTGCTGGACTTGTTTATTGGTTCTGGTAATTTTTGTGTGTGGATTCTTCAAGATATTTTATATACAAGATCATGTCAGCTGTTTATAGAATTATTTAAACTTCTTCCTTTCCAATCTGGATTACTTTTTGTCTCTTTTTCCTTCCCAATTTCCCAATCTTTGTACAATGTTGAATAGAAGTGTTAAGAGCAGAAATCATTGCCTCATTCTGATCTTAGAGTGATGGCATTCATTTTTTCACCATTAGGTAGAATATTAGCTGTGATATATATATATATATATATATATATATATATATATATATATATATATATATATATATATATATATTTGTAGATGGCCTTTAGTTGGTTCCCTTCAATACAAAATTTGCCAAATGTCTTTTCTTTTTCATGATGGAATGTTTAATATTGTTAAATGCTTTTTCTGCATCTGAGGTGAGCATGTGATTTTGTATATTAATAGGATTGATTATATCCATTGATTTTTGTATGTTAAAGTTGCATTCTTAGAATAAATTCCACTTGGTAAACATATTTAAACCTTCTTACATGTTGCTGGTTTCAGGTTTTTGTTTATTTTTGTATTTTGTTGACAAGTAAGGCACTTATGTTCATAAGGGATAATGTCTTCATCTTGTTTTTGTATCTAATAGATTTAGTTGGGAAATGTTTACTCCTTTTCTGTTTTTTGGAGGAACTGTGAGGGATTGGTTTTAATTACTTTTCAAATTTCTAATAGAATTCACCAGTAAAGTCATTTGAACCTAGGCTTTTTTTTTTTTAAATCCTCACCCGAGGATATGTTATTTTATTTTATTGATTTCTAGAAAGACAGGAAGAGAGGGAGGGTAGGGGGGAGAGAGAGAGAGAGAGAGAGAGAGGAGAGAGAGAGAGAGAGAGAGAGAGAGAGAAACATCTATTGATTCTCTTCCATACCTGCTCTGACTGGTGATCAAACTCGCAACCGTTTGTTGTACAGGATGACGCTCCAACCAACATAGCTATCTGGCCAGAGCCAGGGCTTTTGGAGTTTGAAATTTTTTGGCAAGTAGTTTAGTTTCTTTACTTGTATGGGTCTATTCAAATTATTTAATTTCAGTCAGTGCCACTTGTTTGTTCTTTCTAGGAATTTGTCTATTTTATCTAGTTTATCTCATTTATTTGCACACAATTGTTTGTAGTATTTTAACCCCTTTTATTTCTGTCAGCTCAGAAATAATTTCCCCTATTTTATTGTAATTTAATAACTTTAATCTTTTTGTCTTAATTGTTCTAGCTAACAGTTTCTTTTGATGATCTCTTCAAAGAGCCAACTTTTGATTTTAGCTATTTTTCCTTTTTTTTTTTTAAATTACAGATATCTTATGTACAATAGGGGAAAAGTGTCTGGTTTATGCACGTCAAACTAGCGGTTCCCTTTGTTACTCTAGAACTCTAACTTTTCACAAGTAAAAAAACCATAAAGGCAATGAAGAAGTAATCAATGTGGTTCTTTGTCCTATAGTATTGTATGATGTCTGAAATACTGCTTTCTAATTGAATTTTTCAAGGATATGCCTTGTGAAATTTGCTTCATTTTAAATGTTATCTTTAATCTGACTTAAAGGAAAAAGGATTTATTGAAATATTATTTGCATACAGAAATCTGTGCACATTTAAAATGTACAATTTGGTGAATTTTGAAAGATATATACATATATGTGTATATACACTGAGTGGCCAGATTATTATGATCTCTGAACGCATAATAATCTGGCCACTCAGTGTATATCCTATATAATGAAAGGCTAATATGCAAATTGTTCCCTCGACCAGGAGTTTGACCAGCAGGCAGGCCAGCTAACCGCCCATGTCCCCACCCCCTGGCCAGGCTGGCTGGACCCCACCCATGCACGAATTCATGTATTGGGCCATATATGTGTGTGTGTGTATATATACACACACACACATATATATATACATATATATACACACATACACACATACACTGAGTGGCTAGATTATTATGCGTTCAGAGATCATAATAATCTGGCCACTCAGTGTATATACATATTTATTTCCATGAAATTAATACCCCAAATATCCATTACTGCCACAAGTTCCATGTTTTGCTTTGTGATACTTAATTCCTGCCCTTTCCACCCATCTCCTAGCAACTTAGCTTGCATTTTCTGGAATTCTCTTTTGACCATTTAATATATCTATGGTAGGTGTTTTAATGTCCTTGTCTGATAATTTTAACATCTTGTCTGTTCTGGTTGGTTTTAGGTGATTAATTTTTCTCCTTTTTGTGGGTCATATTTTCTTCCTTTTCTGCCTGACTGGTAATTTTTCATTTTATTTTATACATTGTGAATTTTACTTTGCTAGTGTTTATTTTGTATTTCAATAAATATTCTTGAGCTTTGTTTTGGGATGCAGTTAATTTACTTGAAAATAGTTTGACATTTTGTGCTTCACTTTTGAGCAGATTCCGACCAGTACTCAGTCTGTGGCTAATTATTCTCTACTACTGAGGCTGAGCTTCCTGGGAGACTCTGGAGCCCTTGGGTTCTCCAGGCTGGCCCTGTGAATGCACTGCTGAGTGCCATGCTCTCTCTTTGTATGCTCAATCCATCACTGTGTGATTGCTTTCCCCACAAACCTCCATCAGTAATTAGCTGAATACTCCATGCATTCTCTCTGCAGACCTTGAATTCTCTCTCTGCTTGTGTAGGTCTCTCCTCTCTGCAACTCTGTCCTGTGATGTCCAGCTGCCTGGGCTTCGTGCAGTCTCATTTTTCAAAAAAATTATTTATTGATTTCACACACACACACACACACAAACACACACACACACACACTGATTTGCTGTTCACTTATTTATGCATTCCTTAGTTGTGTCTTGTATGTGCCTTAAGCAGGGATCAAACTCACAACCTTAGCTTATCAGGACAATGCTCCAACCAACTGAGCCACCCAGCCAGGACCCATGCAGCCTCAACTCAGGAAGTCTGTTCATCCCTACCTCATTCCACTGTCTCTCAGTATTCATTCTGAAATCACTTTCTTTGCCTTATGTCTATGTCTTAAAAATTATTTCATATGTTGATTTTTTGGTTGTTTCGGTCGAAATGGGTAAATCTCTGTCACTCCATTTTGTAATTCTGAATCAATACGGCATTTATATCCACTGTGATATATCCGTGTTTGTGTTTTTATGTGTGATGTGAACAAAGTCAAGGAATTTATTACAGGGATTTGGTGTTATACAACTGCAAACTTTTCAACCAGTCTTTGTAAGATGTTGTTGCATTTGATGTTGGAATTGAAATTCACAAGGCAGGCAGCAGAGAAGGGAGGAAGTGGGAACATGGGGAGAACCAGGGGGAGATGGAGCTTACAGCATGAGCTGGAGCCCCTCAGGACAGAGAGACTCCCTGAATGTTGCGTCCAGTGTTGATGGGGGCATTTATTCAGCAGCAGCTTGGTCTCTTCCTCAGTTACTTAAACTTAATCAATTGGTCTGGAGTCAGAGAAGCTGGTGGAGGCCCCAGTTTGTAGAGAGTAGTGTTTGTTGTTGCCACATGACAATTAGGTGATCCTAATGGTATGTATGAACCATTGCCCTCGGATGTTCCACCAGAATTACTTATGTGGCTGTCCCTAACTGGATTCATGTGTACTGGGAACAGAATTCTGGGGGACATAGTTTAGAGCAGGGATCCTCAAACTTTTTAAACAGGGGGCCAGTTCACTGTCCCTCAGACCGTTGGAGGGCCGGACTATAGTTTAAAAAAAACTTTGAACAAATTCCTATGCACACTGCACATATCTTATTTTGAAGTAAAAAAACAAAACGGCAAAAACACCCGCATGTGGCCCGCGGGCCGTAGTTTGAGGACGCCTGGTTTAGAGTCATATTATAGACTCCATACCCCTTGCCCTCTTTGCACCTGTACATGTTGTTTTAATCTGCGTTTAATCTCTAATAACAACCGAAAAGATATTCTGCTTCTGCCTAACGTGATGTACCACCCAATAGATAACGAGCAACATGCTGTCCCATTCCCCAGAGAGACAGATGTATGAGCCACTTTTTGTCTGAGGGGCGAAAGGGTTATTCAGTCAAATCCATATCCACTCTTTGCCAGCAAAAACTTAATGAGTTATAATGGTAACATTGTTAACACATCTTATTTTAAATGATGAGGGGATTAAAAAGGGAAGAAATAATCCTGACTTTATTATTATTTTAAGATTCCTGAGTGTTTTTATTTCAGTTAGTTTACTTAGTTTATTTTATTATAAATTGTTATAGGAAAGGAATTCAGCCAGAACTCTTATTAATTGACACTTCTGCCTTTTCCACTGTAGCTGTAATTGATGATGATGGCTATCTCCCTGAAGCACTTCATGGTTTTGATATGCCTGCTGAATCATTAAATAAAGATTAAATTCTGTTCTATAAAATTTTATTATTAAATGCATTCTGTTGTGTTCTAATTTTTTGCATAATTAGCATCTAAGTTAAGATCCTTATCTTAACTCTGTGTAAACCTTGATACAAGATACAGATTGTCCCTTATCTGCACATATCTCATAATGGTATGTGTGTGCCTAATGAGTTCTAAAGGAGATGGTAGCGTTTTGAAATCTCCATTTTTAGCTTTTATTTGTAAATAGCTCAATAAATGTTGGTTAAACATATTGATTGTGCATGGCCAGTTTCAACTTCTTTTCACATAAATTCCAACTTAAATATTCTTGTTTACCAAATAATATTTTTAAAGTAAAAAGTTCTTTTATTCTCTCCCTGAAATTGCTATTAAATCCAAAGTGCCTTTACTAGATTTTGGTAATAGTGCTGTTGGACACCTCAGCCCCCCGCCCCCATCAGTCAGTTCTCCAATAGGAATCACCAAAGAACATTTCTCACTGAATATTAGATCCTGTTTGCAGCTGAACCAACCATCTACTAGTTCCTGTGGCTCAGCCACCTCCAGTTCCTTCTCAGACAGGGCTGGTCACTCCCCACTGACAGCCCTGGTTTTCAGTATCATATTGTCCATTTACTTAAAATATCACAGAAGAAATTTGAAGACAAATTACATGTAAAAGTGTAAATCCCTTTTTTGGTGGATTTATTGATTGGAGTTTTGATATAAACACCCTCATGTATTTTAGCTCCTGCATATTTAATCAATAAAGACAATACCAGGATTATATGCTTGGATAGGTAGAGACTCTTCATTTTTTAATAGCAATCATTTATGGAGACTTACAGCATTTCATGCAATATTAGGTGCTTTACTAGAAGCTTCTATATATACTATATATAGATATGTTTTTCTCTAACCACAAACCTCGGTTTTCACATTACCTCAATTCCACATTATCCTAGTTTTCTTATTTGGAAATTAAGGCTGGTAGTAACATGTAACTGATAATTCCCAGTAAACATTTATCACCCTCTCACCAGGATGGTAAATGTCATAGGTATTGAATTTTTCCTCCTTGCCTAGCTCAGTGAGGAAGTTTTCTGTTTGCTCGAGGAGGAGAGTGGGACTCAGAGTCCTGTGAGCCAATGCAGGGTTTGGGGTGGGGCTGTGGCCTCTTCCTCCTGTTGGGGGCGGGACCCGAATCTTCAGCATCCCTGTACAATCAGTTGTCAGTTCCTGAGCCACACTTCTGGCATGTTATCTTCACAACCACCCCAGGGGTACGGTGTTCTCATCCAGTCACCAAGGCCAGACCCAGACCAGAGTCACTGTGTTCTGGCTATGCTCCGAGCCTTTTCCCTGGGGGCTGTGTGTATTTCATTTCTGTGGACCATATAATCACTTTCCATTCCCAGGATGAGAGCTAACAACAGAAAGTCCCACCATGTTGTGCCACCTTCAGAATAGTTGAGGTAGCTCTAGGTAAAGGATTCTGTATTGAGCTCTGTGGCTTGTGAGCAGTGTCTTCCCTCCCTCCCTCCCTCCCTCCCTCCCTCCCTCCCTCCCAACAGAATAATCTTCCTGAACATGTCTGACAACACATCTGTTTCTGATCCCTCTTCTAGGTCTCATATCATTGGTTATAGCCATTCTCATTCAATAGTTTTTTTTTTAAATCACTAAAATAGTTGTTCACTAAGTTCATTTGTTTTTTTTCCTCACAATTTAGGTATCAGCAATTTCATTTCGTCTTACATGTGATTGTTATTAATTGAACCAGGTTTTCATCGCCGTTACCAGAAAAGCATAGCTCAGACCCCGGTATTTTACTCTCAATTTTAGCATTCCTTTAGTACATGGCTACTTATGTTGTTTCTCAAGGTTGCAAATAAAATACACTTACTCCCAGCATTGATTTCCTTACTTATTTTGGCAAATGACTTTATAATTAAGAAACAAGCAAACAAACACAGCAGACACCTGAAATAAGACCAAATACCTGAATTAGAGTTGATAAGACAAGCAGAGTGACTCAGTGGTCAGGTGCAGCCTGGGTTCCAGTACTGCCTGCTGCCACTGGCAGCTTGGGGACTCATTCGACTGTTGTTGAGTGCTTTGTGATGGGGTGAATAAGCTGGTGTATATAAGCACTGAGAACAGAGCTTGGCAATCTCTCTCTCTACAAACAACACAACACAAAACATACCCTAATGTGTGACTGCTTTCATTATTAAGGATGTGGTTAATATTTGGAAGTCTACACTGTAATATTAAGGTCTTTGGGGTATAATATTTATAGTTCTGACAATACTAATAGTTACATTTTTATAGGGCTCCTTATTAAGTGACAGTAGGATTAATTCTTGAAATAAAGGAGTACTAACTTGCTGAATGTCTCCCCTTCCTCTTCTATATAGTGTAGGGAATTTTGTGTGTGTTACTACCTTGAGGTTCCTTATAGGAATATTTCTGATGCTCGTTTTGCAGCTCACATTTTATAATATCTAGAAGCTTACTGCTGGCTTTTGGACATAGAATGCTTACTCTCAGGAAAGGTGTTTGTTTCTTCCTGGGGAGTTTTCAATAAATGTAATAGCATTTATTTTTGTGGAAAAGCAGAAACATTCAGGAAAATAATTATAATTTTAAAGCATTAAAGGATTACTGATAACTTTAACTGTGGGGATGTTAGTAATTTGTTATTGAAGGAAGCTGCTGTATGTAAAATTACAAGGGTACTTTTTAGATGTGGAAGTCATGTGTTCTGTGTGATTATTTCAATCAAAGGGGCAAAAGCATTCAAAAAATTGTGTCCTGAGACATTTGAGAAACAGTGATAGACAATGCAGTTGGCCTTTGAACCACAGGGCTTTGAACTGCACGGATGAACTTATATTCGTGTCCACTTATATGGGAGTCTACTTATATGTGGATTAAAAAAAAATACAGTCAATTCATTATCTTTTAAGATTTTCTTAATAACATTTTCTTTTCTCCTGCTTATTATATTTAAGAATGCAGTATATAATACATATAAAATACAAACTATGTATTAATCAGCTATTAATGTTATCAGTAAGTCTTCGATCAACAGGAGGATATTAGTAGTTGAGTTTTGGAGGAGTCAAACATGCATGGAAGGTTGATATCCCTAACTCCTGTGTTGTTCAAGGGTCAACTGTACTTGGTTTTCCCTAGCAATGATTTGGTAAAAGAGTGAGAAATGTAATTATCAGGTGTTAACACTTGTATAAAATATATTTCATTTTATTTATTATGTAAATGAAGGATTAGATTTAGATTTTGTTTTATATTGTACTAGTAGCCCGTTTGCACGAAGATTCGTGCAATAGACCTTCATTCACCTGGCTGCCTGCACCAGTTTTCTGCCGGCACCAGGGACCCAGGCCTTGGCTGTGGCCACCGCCTTCTGCCTTCTTTCAGGGTCAGGGCTTGGCCCCGGGCGGTGGCCTTGGGCTCGGCTGCACCCAACATCCCTGCTAAGGATCTCAGGAGCCGACCCCCAGTGGTTTCCTGCGATCCGTGCAGGCTCCCCGCTGGTGCCCAAGGCCGGGAAATCCTCTGCCCGAGGCTTTCCCGGCCTTGGACTTGGCCGCACCCAGCGTCCCTGCAACGGTTTCTTGGTGGGCGTGGTTGGTGGGCGTGGCGTGGTTGGTGGGCGTGGCTTGGGCGTAGCGAAGGTGCGGTCAATTTGCATATTTGTCTATTATAAGGTAAGATAGCATATGTTACATTTCAACAGCAGTCATAGGGTGATTTTGATTTCTGACACTTGGAGGATAAAATATTTTATCTTGATTTTTTTAAATAATAAAACCAATGCAGTCTCATTCAATTGGTTATTGTTTTAACTAGAGGCCTGGTGCACGAAATTCGTGCACGAGGGTGTGTGTCCCTCAGCCCAGCCTGCACCCTCTCCAATCTGGGAACCCTTGAAGGATGTCGGACTGCCCAGGATCAGGCCTACATGGGCAGTCAGACATCCCTCTCACAATCCAGGACTGCTGGCTCCCAACTGCTCGCCTGCCTGCCTTCCTGATTGCCCCTAATCGCTTCTGCCTGCCAGCCTGATCACCCCTGCCATCCTGATTGATGCCTAACTGCTCCCCTGCCAGCCTGATTGCCCCTAACTGTCCTCCAGTGCAGGCCTGGTCACCCCTAACTGCCCTCCCCTGCAGGCCTGGTCACCCCTAACTGCCCTCCACTGCAGGCCTGGTCCCCCCCCAGCTGCCCTCCCCTGCAGGCCTGGTACCCCCAACTGCTCTCCCCTGCAGGCCTGGGACCCGCCCCCCCCAACTTCCCTTCCCTGCACGCCCGGTCGCCCCCAACTTCCCTCCTCTGCCGGCCTGGTCACCCCTAACTGCCCTCCCCAGCAGGCTTGATCGCCCCCAACTGCCCTCCCTTGCAGGCCTGTTCCCTCCCAACTGTCCTCCCCTGCTGGCCTGATCGTCCACAACTGCCCTCCCTTGCAGACCTGGTCCCTCCCAACAGCCCTCCCCTGCTGGCCATCTTGTGGTGGCCATCTTATGTCCACATGGGGGCAGCTATCTTTGACCACATGGGGGCAGCCATCTTGTGTGTTGGAGCAACAGTCACTTTGCATATTACTCTTTTATTAGATAGGATAATGATCAGCATTTTTATGTTTATTTCTAAGCATAATTATTCTTTTAACTGATTGTATGCTGTTTACTTTTGTTTGACCTTTTCCACAGATCATCAAATTTTAGTTTGTATTGTCATCATGTGGAAATATTTTCTTTTCAAATTTAAGAGCAATTTTTCTAATCTCAGTGAATTAAAAAAAATCTCTTCTATATCAACTACTTGGTTTTTCACTCATTAGTTTGGAAAGATTCATTTTCATGTACAACACTGTTTAATTTACTGTAATGATTTTATTTGTGAAACCTTTTATTTCTGTATTATTACCTTTTTTTGTTTTTCTTATTTTCCATGAGGATACAATATTTCATTAGTCAGCAGGTGTGAGATGGGGGAAAGAATTCTGTATAAAAGTCACCAGGCATGAATATGACTTTTGCATTTTCAGCTCCTTGGCCACATTTTCTTAAAAAAGTTAAAAGTCACTTATATTCCTGGAGCCCAAGTTCCCTTTTCTCTGAAGTTGGGCTGATAATGCCTTGAAGCTGTCAAACTCAAAGACTAATAAGGGCCAAATAAACAAGGTTTAAGTTTATGTGGGCCGAAAAAAAACAGAAGCTTCAATTTTCATAGAAACGTAGGTTTATTTCGATAGCGACATGCTGAATACAAAGGGCTGAAATAAATGAGTAATCATTAATTAGTATTTGTTGTTGGCCCAATGTGGCCCATGGGCCGCAAGTTTGACATGCTTAGACAGCTCACTCCTTCAGTTGTGAGGAGCCAGTCAAGGCGCCTATGTTGTGTAAAATGCAAAGAAAGCATCATGGTATTTTTCCGTTTTTAATTTTTAGTTATCTTATATATATAAAATAAAGGAATATGCAAATTAGCCAGGATGCCATAATGTCATGACCGAATAGCAGGGACCTGAGGCTGCATGGCTCCTGGCTGGGGTGAGGGACCTCAAGCTGCATCCCCTACCCCACGGGGCTTGACGGGGACCTCAGGTCGCGCCCCTCACCCAGCGCTACTTGATGGGAGGCCTCAGGCCACGCTCCTCGCCGGGCAGGGCTTGATGGGGGACCTCAGGCCACACCCCCAGCGCCAGGCCAGGAGACCTCAGGCTGCACCCCCTGCCCGTCAGGGCTTGACGGGGGACCTCAGGCTTTGCTTCCCCCCTTCCCCAGTGCCGGGCTGGGGGACCTCAGGCCATACCCCCGCTCTGGCGCCGGGCTGGAGGACCTGAGGCTGCGCTCCCTGCCCAGAAGGGGCTTGATGGGTGAGGCCGGCTGGGTCTGGGTCTCCTGCGTTTTCGAAGTGTGTGTGGGTGGTGGGCGGGGACTTGACTCTATGTCCCGCGGTGCACCACAGACTCTGACAGGAGGCAGATTTTCATATACATTTTACTAATTTTCTTCCATCTCTGACATTTCTATTATAGAGAAAGGACAACTAGCAATATTAAAATATTTCCTCTAATTAATTCCCTTTTAATAAGTGCACGAATTTCGTGCACTGGGCTAGTAGCTGTAGATAAAGAATATACAGAATTGAAAACTGAATGTTATGTCAATGCAAATTTGACTGTTATTTGCTTCTGTTTTTTATGCTTGTATGTCAGAATACAGAAATGCACATACATACATACATACATACATACATACATGGGATTACATTGTGTGTAATATTTTGGTCCTTTTAAAATCTACATGTCATGAGAAATGTTTTGCTCTTTTTCTTGATGCATAATATTCCAAGATAATCATGCCACTACTTAGGTTGTCCTCACTTTTTGTTGAAATGTAGCCTTTTTGCTTTTATTTCAGATTCTTTCTTGAGGGTATATTCCAGAAATTGGAATACCTGGTTCAGAATGACCGTAGAAGACTAACCTTGACTTGCTTGGGACTTGGTGCTTTATTCAGTTCAGAAAGGAACCTGGGGGATGTTTGTGGGCTGAGGTGCAGTGTGAACCTATTTCTAGACTAATGATATGATGGTGGTGTATGCAACGAATTGTAAGGGTGAGCACCTTGCAGCTACAGCTCTCTGATGAAATGGTCTAGTCTAGTGTCATTATGTAGAAAGAGAAGTAAGGTTTTCATAGGGAAACTAGAGGCTGGGCGCAAAAAATTCGTGCACTGGGAAGGGGGGTCCCTCAGCCCGGCCTGCACACTCTCACAGTCTGGGAGCCCTCAGGGGATGTCTGACTGATGGCTTAGCCCCGCTCTCTGTGGACATCCTTAGTGTTGCCGTGGAGGTGTGAGAGGCTTCCGCTGTTGCACTCGCCAGCCGTGAGCCCGGCTTCTGGCTAAGCAGTGCTCCTGCGTTGAGCGTCTTCCCCTGGTGGTCATTGTGCGTTATAGCAACTGGTTGTTCCACCATTTGGTCAATTTGCATATTAGCCTTTTATTATATAGTATTAGTGAAGTCTATGAATGACTTATGACTTTGAGAATATGATCATTAAATTAGGAAAGAGGTTCGGTCGATAGAATTAGGGTAGTCTGGAGGAGACCATTAGTGAGGAAAGATCATGACTATTAGACGTGTTTTAAGGTGTCTTTCATTTCAGACAAGAAGTGCCCTTGGAAAGGCCATGAATAGACAGCCATCTACCATGAGGCTATGTGTTGAAGCCCACAAAATGAGTTATGCTTTTGATATATAACTTCATGTGAATAAAAGTATCACTCTGAGAGGGTGTGAGCAGGAACAAGAATTGGTGATAGTGAGAAGGAGGAAGTAATCAGAAGTGGTTTAGAAGAACCAGCACTCGAAGTAGGTTATTAAAGGTTAAGCAAGCAGTAGTGAGCAGTCTATTCACACCTTCCATATATAAAATGTGATTTATTAACAGATGTTTGTTTGTATTACACTTGAAAATATATCAGAAACTATTTTAGAATAATGAAAAGATGCAATTAATTGTCTTAATAAACACTCATGGATCAAATTACAGTATTTGGTACATGGCAGTTGAGTTCCTCTGTTTATATTTTCTCTTCTGCCCACGATATAGTGATTACTTTGTTTGTTGACTTATTTACTTCCTAGTTTTTGCATTGAAAGGGCTTGGACTCAGTGATATCCAGAAGCAGTCATCTTTGGCACCTAGATCTTACTCCTTATTTAGAAAGCGAGACTGATTCCAGATCTACAGCAGAGAGAGGACACAGGGATCTTGGAACACCTTGTGCTGGGAAACGGAAATACCTGGACATTAAAAGGAGAGATGTCAAAAGGACATAGTAGCCAGCCTTAAAGGGTCTCCACTGGCCTATTTGGGGGTAGTTTAAGAATTAAAAACCATAATTATGGTAATTTATTATAAAACATGGAATAGAAATGAAAATTCAAGAGTCCATTAAAAATGCTCTTGAAGGAGAGTGAGGGTGTGAGAGTATCTAAGACAGATGGGAAAATGATAAAATTCTTTATAGAAGAAAGCCAGCTGATAAAGGTAGGAGGAATGAGAGAATTAGAACACTCCCATTTTGCAGTCCATGATAATCATCAAGATGGTCACCATTTCTAATTAATGAGCACTAGAACCACGGGGAGATGGTCATTAGAGAACAGGGCATTGACACAATGCCAGCTTCGAGCGACTACCTACATTCCTTGCTGATGTTTATCTTCAAAGCCAGTAGCAGAGCATCTCTGACCTGCTTTCATAGTCAGCTCTTTCTCTGACTCGTTTCTCCCTTCTTCCTCTAACACATTTAAGAACATTTTGAGTATACCAGATCCACCCAGATAATCCAGGGAAATTTTCCTATTTTAATGTCAGTGGGTTTGCCACCATCATTCCCCCCTACCATGGAACCCAGCAGGTTTCAGAGATTAGGGTGTGGACATCTTTCAGGAGCCACTGCTCTGAAAGTGATGTGGAGTAAGTCACTCGGAGAATGCACTTACCGCAGTATGAAAATCTATAACTTATCCATCTTTTATAACTATACCATTACATGTAAAACTATAGTATAAGAATAATCTATTCATTACGGTCATTTTCAGAATGGTAATATCTTATTAATCATAAAAAAGACATTATACAAAATGGCAAAATTTTCTATATATTTTTAATGGCAAGTGACATTTGCTCTAAAAGCCAGATCATGTTATTAAATAGATTTTTGTATATCTAGAACTTACATGGGAAGGGGATTGTTATCATTCTTCATTATTTAATATTCTGCTTATACTTTCTGTTTCAGCCTTGTGGACTTTGGCACATGAATAGACTGCTGCTAATAAATAAACACTAAGTTGTTTAGCTTGTGCTCACAGAAATTCAATGGCTTTGATCGACCAGGATTGTTGATTTTAGAGGAGAGGGCACTTTTCAATTTCTAGATTTTGGGTTCCTACTCAGATTCACAGATGGCAAGCAACTACTCTTCCTGCTAACATTGTGCCCAGTTCTGGAGGCACTGGCCAGTGGGAATAAGGACATTGGCTGTAGTGATTATTTCTTGAACCCTTGAGCTTGGGGTGGTTAATAGCTAAAAGTAGCAAAGATTTATACAGTGCCTAGAATGTGTCAGGTACCATTCTCTGCACTGTGCAAACATTAATCTTGTAACCCTCATAACAGCCCCATTAGGTAGGAACCGTTACTACTGTCCCATTTTATGTAAGAGGAAACCAAGGCACCTGGTTGAATGACAGGTGTGAGTTTACAGAGCATGTTCCTGGTGGGACCTGGTTGGAAGCCCAGGCAGTTTCTGTCCATAATCCTGCTCCTGCCACATTGGTTCTCTCATGCATTCATCTTTCATCACAGGGATCAAGGTAGGGACCACTGGGTGGTGTCCTCTGTGGAGCACCTGGGTTCTGCACTCGGGGGAGCACCCAGGCCTTTTGAAGAGACCAGAAAGGAAGGTAGGGATTGAAGGGGGGTGGAAGGTCCAAAGGCCGATCTGCAAGATGCGGCCACAGTGGGCTCTGTCTTGACTTTGGGAGCAGGGTTTTTGGTGATGTGGTTTTCTGGGCAGATTTGCTTTTTTGTGGGACTCTAGGATTTAGAAGGAGTCTAAATGCTTTGAAAATAATATTTCTTTTAAAGGTATGTTAAAATTCAGAGTTTAGAATTTTCAATTGATTAGGCCATTCTTTCTCCCAGTTAGGTAGAATTATTATTTTTAATTTAGAGATTTATGAAAGTCAAAACTATAAAGGGCAGCTGTGGGTTTGTGGCCATATGAATGTGATTGTTCCTGATTCTTTTTAAAAAATATATATATACTTTTATTGATTTCAGAGAGGAAGGGAGAGGGAGAGAGAGGGGAACATCAGTGATGAAAGAGAATCATTCATCTGCTGCCTCCTGCATGACCCCACTGGGGATCGAGCCTGCAACCCGGGCATGTGCCCTGACTGGGAATTGAACCGTGACTTCCTTGTTCATAGGTTGATGTTCAACCATTGAGCCACACTGGCTGGGTAATTGTTTCTTACTCTTTGCTTGCTGCTATTACTTGATCTTGGGGACCTTTATTACTTTTTGTTGCCTCCTCACCTTGGGGATTGATGTAAACAGAAATAGGTATCTAATGTAAATGAGTCAGAGTACTTGTTCACATTGCAATGCTCTTCACATAGGTGGGTGGTGGTGTTTGAGGTGATGGCTTTGTCACATGGCATCTTGATTTTCTAGTTTGTCTTGCACACATCACCTACAATTTCATTGGTGCTGATCTGTGTATCACGTAAGGTGCTGCCTGAACTGGCCTAAGGCACACATGCTTTTGGAGTTGAAATCCTGAAACTGTTCTTTTGCTAGATGTTACCGCGTATGGCATGATTATAAATAGCAGTGCTAATATTAGCTATGATTTATTAAGGTGACTTCACCTGCCCCTCATTCAACATTGTATTTGCCTTATTTTGTTTCATCCTCACAAAACTCACAGGAAGAGTTGCTTCCCTCACACTTGAATTGAGAAAACTGCCACTCAGAATGTCCTCAGTGTTCTCAGTTATAGGAGTCACAGCAGGCAGAGCCATGACGGGACACCGCCTTTGCACTGGCTCCCCCACACTCACTGTCTGCATGTGTCTGTGAACTACTCCTCAGGGACGAGGGTTGCTCCAGTCAGCCCAGTGTAGCAGTCTTTCCAAGTTAGCTGGGGGGGACAGGCGGCCACGAGTGGGGTTGAGGTGACTGTTTTATGTGATCCTCAGGTTGCCTCTGCCAGCCAATCTGGCTGCTTGTTGGTTTGTGTGTTTGTTTCCTGCTTCTTCAGCAGTGACTGAGGACTGTTCACTCTGTGTACTGACAGGTAGCTTGGGACCTGTGTGGCTGTGGTGTGGAGGGGACCAGTGGGACAACTGTGTCAGTTACTCAGCAGAGGAAATGAATGTGCTGATATCTTTATAGTCTTACATCATAGTCTTAAATTAACCTGTTTTTAGACATTTTTTTTAAACCTATGTGTTCCTGTCTTTAGATTTTTTTCAAGTAGTTGGATATTATATCCCATAGGCCTATCTTTAAGGAGCATCTGCCCTTTTCAGAGAGAAGAGGAAACAAATAGAAAGGTAGCAGAAGTTCACGACTCATCCTGCTACTGCTCCCTCTCTTTCCTCTGATGCTAGAGACACAGCCTGTGCAGACCTGATTTTGGTCCCCGAGTTAAACCCTGATATAGACAGAGTAGGGTTCAGGGACTTCCCAAATGCCGTGGCTCTAGGTGTCTGTTGCCTTCACATCTCTCTAATTGCATTTACACTGGTGCATTTTATTTACCTTAATAGGTCAGTCAGATAATCTTTTGTGATTCTCAAGTGGAAATAATTCCACAGTGATAAAACCTAAGCAACTGAAGGATGAGGTTTATATTACACTAGAGGCCCAGTGCACGAATTCGTGCACAGGTGGGGTCCCTTGGGGTGGTCTGCGGAGATCGGGCCCTAGCTCACACCCCCAGCCTTGCAGCCCCGCAGTCCCGCCTGGCACCCCTCCTTGGCCTGGTGCTGCCCCCTCACCTGCTCCACCATCCTGCCTGTGGGGCGATTGATTGGGGCCGGTTCCCGCCCCCGCTCCACCCTCCGTCCGGCTCCCTCAGCTCCTGGGAGCCGGTTGGCAGCCCCACCCCCGCCGCTGCTGGTCACCATCTGCAGGACCATCGATCAGGGTGATTGAGTTCTCGCTCGCACCCGCCTTGGACTGGTGCCACCTGCTCACCTGCTCCACCATCCCAAGGTCTTTGTCCCGCTCTCGTCGGGGCCCATTGGGGCCGGCAGCACCTCCACTGCGGCCTGCTGCCAGCACCATGTTGCCGACTCCTGCCATGTCCCACGCCGCTTGCTGGTGGTCAGCGCACGTCATAGCGAGAGGTTGAACTCCTGGTCTCCCAGTCGAACTCCTGGTCAAACGACTGCCCAAGGGGACAATTTGCATATTAGGCTTTTATAATATAGGATTGATGTGCAGGAAAATTTATTTTAAAATTAGGATATAAAATATGAAAGTTTTGTGCTGAAAAGTAGAAATCTTAGCTGGGATATAAATGTTATTACTGTGCTGCTCTTTGACACCAAAAACAGTTTTAAGTGATGTTATTTCAGGCAATTATATATACTTGGAAATCAATCATATTTAAGAAACACTGTTTTTTATTATTTCAAGGTGTTTCTTTAGGTTGTCAGGCACTTGCCAGATGGATAGCTTCAGAGAATACATTTCTAGCCTAGGTTTGCCCTTAAGCTCAAGACCGTTGATTTGGCCTCCTGTTAGACAGCTCTCTTGGATGTCAGTGGCTTCCTTATGGAATGTGTCCCAGACTGGCATTCTCCTTCAGAGTAGCTTGGTATTTCCAAGCCAAAACCTTGAATGATTTCTTTGCCTCCCCATCAATCCAGGTGGAAATTGGGTTGGCTCTAATCACAAGTATATATCTGGAATTTGACCCGATCTCTTCACTGCTAGGCCTTGATCCAAGCCACTTTCATCTTTGCCTGGATTATTGCAAGAGACAGTTAATTCGCCCCTCTTTTCTCACTCTGTTCTCCTTTCTCTCTTCTCCTCTCCCTTTCCCTCTAATTTAGGAATCTGTTAAAATGTGAGTCCGACATGTCTCTCCTCTGTTCTGATGCCTGCGAGGCTTTTCTTCTCTCTCGGGGTACAAGCCCAGGCTGTCATGGCCCATGACGCTGACACCCTCACTGAGCCTGCTGCTCCTGTTCTGCCCTGCATCACGCCCTCTGAGACTGGGTCCTACAGGCCCACTGCCTAGGTCTCTGGGTGCCCTTCTATGGGTTGCGGCTCCCTGCTGTTGCCATGCCCAGCCTCTTACCCTCTTACTCACAAATCACATTCCTGAGCCACCCACATGTAAAATTTGACCCCCCGCCCCCCCCGATAGTTCAGAGCTTCCTTTTCTAGTTTTTCTCCTTCCACTTATCACTGTTTAAGGGGCTCTCTGTTTTCGCTTTGTTCTTGTGTGTTTCCCTCACTGGGCTTTCCGTTTTCTGAGGCAGGGACTTTGGATTGTTTGTTACTGATGCCCTGCAGCTGCTGAGAATGCTTCTAGCATCACGCAGGTGCTACTGCGGACATGGACGATCGTGCTGCGGGTCTGCCCAGTGTGTGGCAGCATTAGAGCTGCTCCATCCGGTTGAGAAGCTATAGGGCATGGAAGGACAGCTCCACGAAGGCCCCACTTGGTCTGATTTCCCACTTCGTAAGCGCTCAGTGTGCGGGGGACAAGGAGGGCGTGGGTGAAGGCAGGAGCAGAGCTTTTCTGATTTGGGATTATTTTTGTCTTACTTTTCATGGTATCTAGATTATAAATTTTCCAAAACAGTGAGTATGTCAAAAATATTAAAACAAATCTATGAGGATGGTAGTGAAGGTTAGGCCACATTCAGTCATGATGTGTTGGCGGTATTGTGTCCATAGAGGTTGGTGAGTTTATTTTAATTAGCATTCTATGATTGCTAATCCTAAATCACACCTGGTTTAGGATTTTAACTGAGAGGATATTGAGAATTTTACATTACTCATGCTTTCCGTGGACCAAATTTAAAGAATTTTTACTTACTTTAAATCACATTTTGGATGGATAAATATTTTGCATTTGACTATAACTTCAGTGTGTTTTAGGATTATAAATTTCCCCCTTAATATCTACAACACTTACTTAGTGTTATAGTTATTCAGTGGGATCATGTAAGCATCTTCCATTAGGTGGAAGCTGTCCCTCCCTGTGTACTTTGTTTGTTCCCCTGTGCGGTATCCTATTTTTGTTTCAATTCTTAAAACTTAAACATTTTAACTAATTTTTTTTTCTTTTTAAACTGCACTGCATTTTCTAAGCTCAAGTCTCTTAAATTATACTTGCTCATGTAAATAAGCTGTGCTTTGCAACTTTGGGTTCTTAACCTTTGCTCTTTGCTATTAGCTTTATGCTTTTTTAATTATAGGAAAATAGAGGACAGTAGGGAAGTTATGACTTAAATGGACTGTTGTTATTACTGTATTCTTTCTTAAGGAAATGAAAAATGTTATTTATTTTGTCCAAATCAAGCAGAAACAAATAAAGGATATTTTGTACTGTTATTTTTGCTAACCCGTTAATATCATCACAGTTTGATTCTTCATATATAATAATTATTTTTTCATTTTAATGATTGGTGATGTGATCAGTTATTTATAGTTGCCCATAGTAATTATATATTAGATGGAATATAATGAACATTATTTTCAGTGTATAGAGATGGATTATTTGAATAATTAAGTCATAATCATTTAAAAAATAAAGATATATTATTTTAGCCACAAAATTGAGGTCCTATAATATTGTAGGAAAATAACCAAATCGACCATACATAAAAAGAAAAGAAGCAGTCGCAATTTTAGGAATTGTTTCGGTTGTGGCTTTTGACACATCTCTTCCAGAAGGCCACAGTGCTTCACAGTCTCACGAAACCCGTTTGTGCAAACATGTCCAGATGAATTCAGTGTTTAATGTTAAGAATCTTATAACATGCCAATTTGATTTGTAGTCCCTCATATCATAGAATGCTAATTAAAATCATATTTTTGCATATGTCATGCCTTTCATGTACATATGCAAATAGATTCTGTTGCCTTTCAGCTACTAGTAATTAACTTTATGAAGGACAGCTGTAATACATAATTAACAAAAATGTTTGCAAGCCCTTTTACACTGAAAGTTACAATAGTAAAATTTATTATTTTGCTCATGAAGAGAGCCATTTGAATTTGATGCTTCTGAGGGAGATCTAAATTGTTTTAAATAATCACAGAATGTAATTAAATCGATGTTGTACCATATTCAGTAGAAGAATGTTGCTCCATGCACTGGCTTCAGATTCCTGTCCATTTCATATCTATGTCAACAAAATTGGATTAAGTGAGCTTATTTGTGTATGAAATAAGATAGCATGTCAGGTAATACTCTTTTTTTAGTGATTCATATGTTCTTGGTACTTCAGCACATTTTTTTTTTTTTTGCCCGTGCTGCAGATACAATAAACATTTATATCATTGTTAAAAACCTCTCTTCAAATTATTATCATGTTTTTAAGGCAACTCCATGAAGGCTATTCATTTTGTCTTTTACAGTCCCTTAAATATTTAATAAAATGACATTTTCTGAAATCATCTTGTGATTGAAGTGTGGGATCAACTAGGGGGCAGTGAATGTTATTACGTTGAAATATTGCTTTCTCTTGCTTCCTAACCGACAGTGAAGACAATGACTAAAAAACTAAAATCATTGTTTTGGTCACATTACTATACTCAAATAAGAAAATGAACCAGTCACTTAAATGCAGTTATTTCTGACTTCCAAATATTACAGTAAATTTGATCTGTATGCAGATCTCTGTTTAGCAAGAGTGCCATTGTAATGTGCATTATGTTACATCCATATATACATGTCTATTTTTAAATACTTTTTGTACATAATTCTAGCAGAGAGTCAAGTTTTATAATTACTGTTATTTTTTTTTAGGGTTGCTTTTGTAATGAAGAAGCACTTAAATACTCATCTGCTAGGCAAACATGGAGTTGGCACCCCCAAAGAAAGGTAATTTTCATTCATTTTTAAAATCAATGTATTTTCATTTCAGAATTTGTTTAATAAGGTGACTTCTAGAATTTTTTCAAGTCTGTTCACATGGTTTGCATTTGTGGTACTCTGTTGTTGAATATCATGTTTTATGCCCTTCTCCCCCCAAAATGTACTGCCATATTAAGATTTGAAAGGATTTGAGGAACTTTGAGTTTGTGAATTTGTAAAACAACCTTCAAATAGAAGAGTTAAATTAGAGGGAATTGACCTCTGCTGATACATTTGAATGAGCTAAAATAAGTATGTAAGACTACACTTTGTCTATTTTCCCCTGGTATTTTTATTTTGAGGTTTTAAAATAACATTTTTGAATTCTTACTGTAGAATTAAACATTGCTAATATTAAAGAAATACATCTTTGTCATTCCCAAAATAATACTACAGTTGCCATGTCATGAAAAATAACACTGTAATTATTATGTCGTCAACTGCCAGGCTTTCTTTTTTCTTGCTACTGTATCATAATTAGCTTCATCACCTAGAGTTAATCGTATTATGTGAGCTGCAGTATAGTAATGTCAGCTACCAGGTGAGCATGGCTACTTCTGAAATTTTTAAATCTTTAACACCTGCAGCCAGTCAGACCCAGGGCAGGTACTCTCACCTTCCTTCAAAGATATCAATATTCAGCTTTCCTCAAATCCTCCAAGATGGTATCAGAAATTCTGGACACTCCTGGAAAGTTGTTTGTTTTTAATACTCTTTTAAAATGTCAATGATCATGCAACTTATTCTGTCACACTATATCCTAGGGCCTCTTCTGCCATATTTTAAAAGTTTAATTGCCTTTGTAAAAATTTAAAATGCCCTTAAAGTATTTTTTTATGTTTATAAGGAATTTAACTTGACTTTTCTATTGGAGGCATGTTATTTTCTTTAGCATTTTAGTTTGGACATGACTGCTGTGTCAAAAAATGGGATGTCCCATATGTTTACTTTTTGCCTTTGGTTTTTTATATTTTTCTTTATGACATTTAATTTGAGTCAAAATATATTTTGAACATATCCTGGATGCACTATTCTTGAAATTCAAAAAATTCTATATTATTTACATTATAATTTGTGACTTATGTTTCATGATTTCAAAGTTATGTTTCATAAGTGTTTAAGAAGTAGAAACAAAACATTTTTAATTACTAGATTCTCATTGCTTTCACGTGGATTATCTCAATTAATTATTCTATGACCCTATTAGCAGTGTATTATTATTCTAGTTTCATAGGTCTAAGGACTGTGATTCAGGAATATACAATTTTTTATTCAATATCTCAAATGTTAGAATTGTTATTTTTCTTACTCCAATTCTACTGCTCTTTCTTCTACTAATTATATTATCTTACATTGAGAATCTATACATATCGGTACTTAGGATGTTTTGTTCACAAATAAATTTGAATGAAAACAATCTAGATCAGATAGCTAGTAAAAAGAAAATACTTCCCTACTGTATAACTAGTATACATTTTGAACTCAACTATGTATTATCTTATACATATATTTATCCTCCAGGCACTTCAAAAATAGTAGATGTCATATATATGTTATGGTAGAAGTTTGGTTTTTCCCTTTATCTTTTCCTGTACACTCCAGGAACACGCTCTTGCTTTCACCTGTTTCAGTCCCTAATACATAAAGGGAGTCTAAAAAGAGGCAAGAGAAAGATTTCATGTTTTCCTCCCCTTAGAGATATGATATTCTTTTTCAGCATCCCTGGCACGATTTTTCTCCTAAAATCAGGAAATGAATATCAGATGGGGAGTACAACCCATCTTCTGGGTTACTACCTTCTGAGTAGTTCAAGTTTATATAAACTAAGTATTTTAGATTGCATTGCTTTTCCTCTTAAAAGCTCTGAGCTGCAGGTTACTTTCTGTTTATGGTACCTGTTTATAATATGACATTCCCTCTTATGCATAGAAATGCTAAGTTCAAATGCCAGGACCTCAGCAGCAATATAAGTTTCCAGTGGACGTCCATAGCTGGAGAAGACTAAGGCTTAATTAGCAGCACCTAGCACAGTAAATGCCAAAAGGATCTCTCCTTCTAGTCCCCTTTCCTCCATTCCTTCTTGAGGAAATCAATGCCTTTTAGTGATTATAGGAAACAAAGAAACTACCAGCATGCTAAACCCTCACTTTGGGCATAACTGTTCTCTAAATTAAGTTAAACATTTTTTTTCTTACCTATTTAAAACATTATTGTCTTGGCTATAATTTTGCAAGCTTGCTATATTTTAATTTCTTCAGGAAAGTTTAATCGGTTTATTTTTTATGTTTTGAATTTGATTCTCACCTTTTATGCATTGCATATTATAGCAAATAGTAATAGAAGTTAGCTAAATAGGCTGTGAACATTAAATTAATAATGCATTTTGTTTGCAAGTATTTAGGCCTTGTGCTTTGACTGATGTATGCAAAAATGATAATTTATTACAAATCAGTTCATATACTTACACTATCGTTTGATGAACCAATAAATTTTCTTAGCGTGACTGTGATTAGCAACAGAAAACTAAATAACTTCAAATATTTTTTTTTTGACACCAGGAACTCCAGAAGTGATGGTTTGTGTAAGAATATACTTTTATGTTCCTTAATTTGCATGAACTTATTTCAAGGTCGTGCATTGCCATATTTCAGAAATATTATACACTTAAATGTAAATAACTAAATATAGCCAAATTCACATTTTAAAATAAACTCCAATTAATTTTGCAGCTTTACTCTAAAGTATTCCCTATTTTAAAAAAGTAATTCTCTTTTCGTATAGTAAGACATAGTATCTTTATGACTTTAAAATCATTAGCAGAAATCTAGAAAACGAGCTTCTGCACAGTTACCACGATTGAAACAGCCATGATCAGTATCTCTGTGTGAAGGCCAGACTGTGGAGAGCGCTGACATTGATAGTTCAGCACTCGGGTATCAGCTGGCTGTGAGTGACCATGTGAATTGGAGGAGGGGAGACGATCGCTCAGAATCTCTGACCTTATCGCTGCTTCTGTGGTGTCAGGAGCCCCTCAGGAAAGGCCACACTGGCAGCATCTCAGGAACAAGGCTGACATGCTCTTGAAGCCACTTGTACCAGGAAAGTGTTTTAATTTTATTTTTTAAAGAATAGTTTATTGGTTTTTAGAGAGAGAGGAAGGGAGAGGAAGAGGTAGAGAGAAACATCTATGTGAAAGAGAAACATCTATCTGCTGCCTCCTGCACACCCCCTACTGAGGATGGAGCCTGTAACCCAGGCATGTGCCCTGACCCAGAATTAAAATAGCAACCATTTGGTGGATGGGACGATGCCCAACAAACTGAGCCACACAGGCCAGGGCCTAGGAAAGGATTTTAAAGTGATGCCTGCATCAGAAAGTTTAAGAGTTAAATGTTTTTACACAATGAAAAGAAATGCACTTGTTTTTCTAGTTATTAATGAATATCCACATCAAAACTTGAGTATTTTTTTATGTGAAACAGTTTCTGGAGGAGCCTATGAAGGTTGTGTGTCTTATTGTCAACATAGCTGTGGGTTGTGTTAAGGCCCCTGGGCTGGCTCAGGGCTGGTGTTTTCATTCAGGGGCATGCATTTTCCCCAGGCCTCCTTCAGATGGCTTGGCCCTGTCATTGGTGCTGGCTTCTCCCCTTTTATCAGACATTTGGGATTTGGGATTGGTCATCTTTCTTTATCAGTACCTTTAATCTTACTGAGAAGTAAAATCTTTCCCATGCAGTCTCATATGTACTAAATATCACTGAGTCTTACTGTGGGACAGAAATTCTGTGTCTTTTAGCATTGATCTGGTCTCCTTTTTCTCTCTTTTCTCAAAACCTTTATATTTATACTAGAGGCCCGATGCATGAAAATTCATGCAAGAGTAGGCCTTCCTTTCCCCGGCTGCTGGCACCAGCTTCCCTCCGGCACCCACCGGCACCCGGGACCTGGACTTCCCTCCTCCGGCCACCCACAGGCACCCGGGACCCAGGCTAGCTTCCCCCGGGCCGCCTGCAGGCACCTGGGACCCGGCTGGCTTCCTTCCGGCCCCAGCTTCGTCAGGAAGGACGTCCGAAATAATGTCTGGTCTAATTAGCATATTACCCTTTTATTATTATAGATGTAAAATTGTATGGAAGTATCATCAGTGTTTCCTGTTTTTCAGTTTAGATGTAAGCCTCACCCTTTTTCTTAAAACATGAAAATCCTAAGCCTATTCCTGGGAAAAGCGCATATACACGTACACACAGTTGCTCTTGGAACTTGGCTAGCAATACTTTGTGTTGATTAGAAATTTAGGCTACTTTTAAATGAGAGAATAATACCATGTATAAAAACTCTGAATTCAGAAGAGACTGAATTCATAATATGACATTAACTCTGGTTATTGTCACTTTACTATCCATTTTAAAGAAATAATTTGCCTTTGGCTAAGTTGTTATTACTGCATCTATTTCCTTTTATTAAAGAATCAATAGTTTTCCTCAATGTATGTTCTGTGTGAATTTCTGCAAGGTGAATACTGAGAGGAAGCTAAATCTCATGGATGCATGCATAGAGATATATTATTCCGTGTCATCTGTCCCTCATGTTAGTCACTTCCTGTTTCCTGGCTTCTGGCTGATGCTCCCCCAAATCCACTGTTTATATTGGTCTACACTGTCACTTCTTCCCTTACTCTGATGTTTGGCAATCTTTTCTTTTCATGATGATCAAATTTAGGATATTTTTAGGATGTTCTCTGCTTTAAAAAATACTTAAACAAGCAACTCTGTTGAGCCAAAGTGGAGGACAAACATATCAGTTCTTTTCATCTAGGTTACTTATTTCAATGAGAGGGAGATTGTTAGATTTTAATGACTTAATATTGCTATTGCATGAGTGTAATACTGTCTTTCTTTTATGTTCTCCCTTTTCTCCATCCTTAGACAGTATCCAGTTTACAAATAGGATGCTATCGTTATTGGACATGGTCTTATTGTGGCAAAGTGGGACTGAAAAGGCAGATTGCCTTGCTCAGTAATTACCTTTACATGGAAAGATAGGAAAAAGTCACATCAGTTCAGCTAGCCAAGATTATTATTTTTAGAAAATTTACTTCTATATTTTCCTGGATTAAACTGACAAATTATTAAGGAACATAGGAGATAAGTATATATTTTTTTACCAAAGTCATCTTGTCAGCACATAGGAAGTATTTCTAAGTTTAAATGGATAATTTAGATGTTTTGCTTTATGACAATCGTTTGCTTCCTGAAATCGCTATTTTCTAATTTATATTATAGACTTTCTAGTGAACATTAACAAAAGTAAGTTCCAGTGGTGTAGAATTCTGGGACCTCAGCTCCTCCTTTATTTGTTGAAGTTTCCAGCTCGATTTTTTGGGGGAGGTGTTTGGACCTCGCACAGGGAATTCGTGGGGCTCATCACTGAAGGGATAGAAGCCCTCTTCATGCTCATCAGTCCATGGGTTCCTCAGCTCCCATAGAGAATGGCCATCCTACCTGGACTGCCTGGGTCCTGTGTATTCCTCAGATGATTTACTTTACTGTCAGGATACTGATTCCTTCCATTCATTTGTTAATGAGAGAGAGGTCAGTTTTATTATTGGATTAGGCCCATCACTAGGGGGCTGCTTTCCTTCACTGCATTGTTTTTGTTTTTTTCCCTCCAATAAAACTGATTTTGTACTTAGTTTATATGATAATGACTTAAATTTAAAAAGTAACCTTATAAAACCCATATATTTATTGAAAAGGTAGTGCTCAGGGTCCTGCTCATGTCATATCATCCTGTGATTCAAGATTTCTCTCTAGTCTTTATTCCAGGAAAAGGTGTGCCTTTAGGAAACAACTTGTCACTTTGGTCTTGTGTTAGCACCGTGGTCGGCAAACTGTGGCTCGCGAGCCACATGCGGCTCTTTGGTCCCTTGAGTGTGGCTCTTCCACAAAATACCACGGCCTGGGAGAGTCTATTTTGAAGAAGTGGCGTTAGAAGAAGTTTAAGTTTAAAAAATTTGGCTCTCAAAAGAAATTTCAATCGTTGTACTGTTGATATTTGGCTCTGTTGACTAATGAGTTTGCCGACCACTGTGTTAGCACATCGTGGATAAAATTGAGTTTTCATCTGTGTTCACTGCTGAGAAGCTCAGTGCCAAAACTGGAGTCCACCTCCAGAAAGCAGGGTGGGCTTCATGGAGGGGTTTTATTTCCTACTGTTATTTCTGCACCTATCTCTTTTTCCCCTTTGGGAAATTCCCATTTCATACGCGCGATATTTTGTAACAACCTCACATAATTCAGGGGAAGTTTTGCAGTGGGAATTTTTGTAAAGTAGGGTCAGTATTTGTCTGGGAGTATACATGTCTTCAGCCATGTAGTATTGGGGGTAATGTGTTGATCAGTGTTAGTCCCATTATGAGGCTTTTAAAAAATCGTCCTTGCCCACTGTATGAAAACTTAGTGTATTTCTTTGTATTACTCCAATGCTGCTTTTATTTGTCATGATTATCTGTTGTTTGAAGAATGCTTGCTGAGCAGACGTAGCTAGTGTGTCTCCCCAGCAAAGATGGGAGCACTGTGTGCCTTGTACTCCAGGTGCTCGCCCTCCAAAGTGACTGCTCTTCTGAGTGTATCACGGGTGTGTTGATAAAATACCATATTTGCTACTTAAAAAGGGAATTCTCATGATAGTAGTAGAGGGATTTTAAGTGTTAGTAGTATATATGTGTTACAAAAGTATACGATTACTTTCTACTCTAAGATTCATGCTTTAATTTTAAGCCAGCCTTTTTTTGAGCATTAGTATATGATTCTTATTCTTTAGAAGTTATAGGTTGTTATGCAGTTATCCATAATATATAAAAAACAACAACACAATGACACAGAAGAAAGTTTTAGAAGAGGGAACAATTAATCCTCCTTAAGGGATATTCTAGGGAAGCCAGTAAGGGCCTCTCATTTATTCTTCCAATAAACCTTTTCTACATCTACTCCTGTTACTACTGTGTTCCAACATTGAGATGGTAAGTAGTGTCTGGAGATGACACAACCTCTCTTCTTGTAACCCTTAGATTTCTAGTTGAAGGGTTGAGGGTAAGGACTGAAAGATAACACGCATATAAAGGAAAAAGCATTTTATTAGGTGTCAGGCTCTGATGAAAATACAGGGGGGTGCTGTTCTAGAGCATGTATGGGAGAGGTATAGTTTAGGATGGGTGGTCAGGAAAGACCTTTTTAAGGGGCTATATTTTAAATGGGACATGGAGAGCAGAGAACACAGTTGGAGTCTTTGAGAAGTGTGTGACTCGTGGTATCCTGATCTAGTGTGCCTGGTGTGACCTGGGGCACCTGACTCAGAGGGTGTGGAATAGGTGAGGAACTGATTCCAGACTGTGCAGGTTTAAGAAATGGTCTCCAATGGGGCATTTCATTTAGTGGATGTGGGAAGGATACGGATGAGCCCGGGAAACCCGGTTGGAAACAGGCTGAGAAGATCCTTGAAAGCTGCATTGGTTATTTTCTCTGTACATTAGAGGAGCCAGCACAGCCTAGAGCTGGTTTGGGATCCTACCCCTGTCAGTGTAGAGTCCAGACACCATGGAGAGACTGGGAGCAGGTAGATGGTGGTGTCAGTGACATTTGCTGGGGATCTCCCTCCCTGCTCCCTAACAGACTGCCTGGTCCCTTTTGTTCCTTCAGAACCAGGCTCAGATGCTTCTCCCAAATTCCTGTTGCAGAACTAGCTGCAAAGAAGCCTTTTAATTATCCATTTGATTTTGTTAGACACATTCTTTTCCCGACTCCACAATCTATGTCTTTCTTTTTATACACGTTGTTCTGCCTCTTCCCCAGTGAACTCAAACTGTGTTCTATCTCCTGGTTATCCAACCATATTATTTTTTACTTCAAGTCTTAGTCTGATGCTCTGACTTCTAGGAGTCCCTGTCTTGTTTATTCCATCTCTAGTTGATTGTTTTTATTTTACTCCTGTGGAGTATATATAGAAATTCCTCTAGCCAATCACTACTGTCTCCTAACAAAGAAACCAAGACTATACCAATAGTGCGCATATTAGAACTCTGTCCCTAGTGCTAGTTCAGCGAGTTTTTAGAACAGAGATGTGTGCTTTAGTACTGATGATCCTTATTAAAATGACATCTTATCCTGTTGCTTTCTACTTCATTCCTGTGTAGAAATAGATAAAATTGAGTTTTGTGGAATTAGGAAACTATTCTTTTTCTAGTATGTTCCCATTGCTCTTGCAGGCAATAATACAGTGTTGTTGAATGTGAGAAGTTGATTTTTTAAGGGATTGTTTTCTTGCTATCATTTAGTCTAGTAATTCAATCAGGTCTTCAACATAGGATTATCTGTTCCTTTAAATTTTAAAAAAGACAATGAGTAAGTGATCCCAAATATGATGGGTGGAATATGTTAAATGTTCAGAGAATAGGTGTTTCTCCTGGCAGGCATCTAGAATATTTTTGTCTATTCTCTTATTTTACTTAAGTTACTTTTAGAACACTGGGCTTATACATCTGGACTCTGACTAAACTATGCCCTAAGCTCTTGTCTTTAATTCCCAGTCAGCACCAGAATTAAAAAGAACAAAAGCCTGTATGTTCACTGCAGCCTTCAATTATGGTTAATTACCAACTTTATACAGTTTCATTATATATACTGACTTTCTGTGAGAGGTTCTTTATATTTGTGATGTCTTGGTACTTGCTTATAAAAGTCCAAGATTAAAAATTTCCTGAGGAATTTTCAGAAAACTTATAACCTTTCTGAAATAATTTTTGTAAAGTTGGATCAAAGCAATTTGATCATCCATTTTAACAGAAGAGAAACAAGATGTTTACATTTTATTATACTACAGAACTCTTAATAGGAAAAACCAAGTACTTACATAGGTTATTCTCTGAGATATTTCTTCCCCCATTTTTTAGTCCTAGGGTCACTTGTGTAATAAATTGTGAGCTTAAAACCAAGGGCCAAAATATGGTGCTACTCTCATCCTTACTACCCACAGGAGAAAACAGGCAGTGACATTCTGTAGGAGATATGTGGATCTTGAGTTAATCTTAAGACAAAACGACCATCTTATATGTCAGCTAATTCTTTATTCCTTTCTAAAGAATTATGACACCAATTGATATTTACTGAGATATTAGCACCTCCTAATGTTGAGTTAGATGAAATCAACACTTAGGTTAGAAACAGTCAAATATTGGTAATTTCGTATAAGTCAACCTTATTCTACTTAGAGCTATTTCTAGCATATGATGTTAAAATAGAGATCCGCTTTTCTGGGAGGTAATCATTTCCATTGAGTTTTAATATAATCCAGTTCTTTCTTGTTTTGTGATAATGATTTCCTGGACATAGCCTGGTATAGTGTGATTTCTGTCTCAGCATCCCCGTTAGTATTTCGACTCAGTTCCTGCTGGAAGCCACACCACCAGTCTTGTCGGCCAGGGTCAGTGTGTACTTTCTTTCAAGGCCCCGATTTTGTCTCACTGTGGAAAGCCCTTCCTAGATTTCCAGTCTAGACAATCACTTCTTACCCAGAAGCCTGATGTCCTTTCCTTTTAGCACATTGTTTCGTTTTCCTTTTGTGAATGTGTACGCTCTGTCTCTATAGTAGATAGTTTCTTCTCTGTCTCAGCTTTCCAGAGGGTAATCAGCACTTGTGAATATTCATAGATTTAAGATATGGAATCTGCATTGGAACTCTTTTGAATGGATTTCTTCTTAGCTGGTCTAAGTATATGATTTATGATCGCATTATGAGAAAGGTCTTGCAGACAAGTGAAGTTCTACATAACTTTAATGTCCTGCTTCTTACTGGGGTCAACCTCGAGTGTGCTCTCTGTGTCCATGTGGCCTCCCCTCTCATCTGTGATGCTGAAGAGGACACCAGTTCTCGTTTCTCAGGGTTTGGTGAAGGGGACATGAACTGATAGTTATACAAATACAGAAAATTATACTATATACATAGCATTTATAATTAACAGAGTGCTTGTTTTTAGGTGAAAACATTAGTGTTTTGATGCTAAGGTATGCATCTTATATGTGCCCCCATTTCATGCTAGTCTGGTAGAGCAAAGAATTGTGGGAAACAGCAGATTCAGTATAGCAGGTTCAGTAGAACACATATATATTTTTTTTAATTTAAATTAGACACAATTTTTCTTTGTAGCTAATTATAAAACAATAATTTCCCCATTCATTCTCACAGTGCATTGTGGTGTTCACACTGTCTTTTTCTCATATGTATAGTTATACTAGAGGCCCAGGTGGAGTCCCTCAGCCTGGCCTGCGGGGATCGGGCCAAAACCGGCAGTCTGATATCCCCCGAGGGGTCCCAGAGGGGTCCCAGAGTGCGAGAGGGCACTCTGCAAAGTTGCTGTAGCTTGGCAGCTCCTCTGTTGAGTGTCTGCCCCCTGGTGGTCAGTGCGTGTCATAGCTACCAGCCAGTTGGCCAGTCGGCTGATCACTGGTCACTTAGGCTTTTATATATATAGATATAGATAACAGGCATATACCATATATTTTTTGGCACATAGAAAGATACAGACTTATTGCTGAATTTCATATCTTTTCAAATTTATGCCTTTGCCTTTTGAAAAAATATATTGTTCATATGATATAATCAGATTTGGAAGATGAAACACTTTAACAAAGGCATTATCCTAATATTATTTACTAGAGGCCCGGTGCACGAATTTGTATATGGGTAGGGTCCCTCTGCCTGGCCAGCGATCAGGGCCGATCAGGGCCATCTTGCCCAGTCCTGATCGGGGCCGATCGGGGTCAGTGGCCAGGGAGGGACCACAGGAGGGACTGCAGTAGGGATCCAGGGCATGTCTGGCCCCATGTCACCCAGTCCCAATTGGCTGGACCCCAGCAGCAAGCTAACCTACTGGTCGGAGCATCTGTGTGGCCAGCCCTGGCAGGGCCTCAGAGGAGAGCTGGGGTGACAGGTCACGGGGAGGAGGAGGGAGGGAGGGACGTGGAGCTTGTCCTGTGGGAGAGGCACTGGGCTCCTTGGCTATTCCCACCCAGCAGCTTTTCTAGGCCCCTGCGCAGCTGTCGTCCTCTGCCCCTCGCTGCCTCCTGCTTCCTTTCAAGTTTTGGACTCGGTTTCTCCGACTCAGCCTTGCCCCCTTCTCTGCTGCATTCCCGGGAGCCCGAGGCTGCCTCTTGGCCTCAGGCAGGCATGCCTGGCCCGTTTCCCCATAATGGTGCTACCCACTCTCCTGGATTAGTTGGTGAAATTTAACAAATAAAAAGAAGCAGCTCTGAAGATTATAAATTGTGCACTGAGAACACCACTGGCTGCCAAGGGCCGTGCAGTCCACGGCTCTTGGATCATGCGTAGCAGCCTCCTGCGCCACTCGATCCCTCCTGGCTCCTGCCCCCACCTCCCACTTCCCAGGGCTCAGGCCAAACCCTGGGAGCTTCCTGATGGCTCTCACCTCACACCTCACTTTCCAGTCCAGCCCACCAGCGCCCGCAGCAAGCTAACCTACTGGTCGGAGCATCTGCCCCCTGGTGGTCAGTGCGCATCATAGTGACTGGTTGAGCTGTCAAACTCCCAGCGAACTCTTGGTCAAGGGGACAATTTGCATATTAGGCTTTTATTATATAGGATAAGTACTCATAGTAATAGCACTAAATAAACATATTTCTAAGTTTCAGTGAATTCTTGAGATCCCTCTTTTGATCAAACAGAAGAAAAAAATGCTTGCATAGAACATAGAACATAGTCATGTAAAACCAGTAAAAGCTTAAGTGCTCTGTCTAAATCTGGAGGGCCCCAAAGACCACATCAGAGGTGGGGCACCTTTCTCAAAGAAGTTGTGGATTCTTCATCAGATCAATGAAAATCTCTCTGTACATGGAGCTCTTTTACTTGTGCAGTGCGATTTACTGTTCATAATATAGTTGATGTCTGAACGATGAGACAATTAAATTTCTGTGGAAATTCTGTATTGAATCAGACATGCTCAGAGACTACTGAGTCAGGCTCTTAACTTACTTAGCTGGTGATAGCACTCAGCCTTCAAGTCTCAGCACAGCTTTATTTACTGTGCTCTGCTTGTCAAAAGTATCTAATGCCTCGAAGACGTGATTAAAATCAAAACTGTTTAATCCAACAGATCCAACTGTTGGAGTTGATGAAAACAGAGAATGAAAAAAAATCAGAGAATGTAATCATTCTTAGCTGGAAATACAAAGTTGAGCTAAATTAACACCTGGAATGTAATGTTCTAGTTTTCATGTCTGATGGCAAGTTCATAGACATTCATTATATTATTGAATGGACAAATAAAATAAGACAGGGTCTCAGTTGGACCAATGATAACCAAAGATTATTTTTTACCCAATTTTGTGCCTTGTGGTCTATGTAATAAGACCATGATTTCCCTCTTTAAATGGCCCACATCATGTGCTCAATGTGAAGCAAAGAAAAGATGGTGTTTATTACTTTGACTAGTAGCCCGTTTGCACGAAGATTCGTGCAATAGACCTTCATTCACCTGGCTGCCTGCACCAGTTTTCTGCCGGCACCAGGGACCCAGGCCTTGGCTGTGGCCACCGCCTTCTGACTTTTTCAGGGTTGGGGCTTGGCCCCGGGCAGTGGCCTTGGGCTCAGCAGCACCCAACATCCTTGCTAAGGATCGCAGGAGCCGACCCCCAGTGGTTTCCTGCGATCCGTGCAGGCTGCCCACTGGTGCCCAAGGCCGGGAAAGCCTCAGCCCCAGGCTTTCCCGGCCTTGGGCTCTCCGCACCCAGCGTCCCTGCTACGGATCACAGGAGCCGATCCCCCAGTGGTTTCCTGCGATAGGTGCAGGCTCCCCGCTGGTGCCCAAGGCCCGGAAAGCCTCGGCCCCTGGGACCCCCGGGAGCGGCGGGAGGGGCGGGATGGGCACGGCCAAGCCCCCCCAGGTGGCCGATCGACCCGGAACCCCTGGGAGGGGCGGGAGGGGCCGGCCACGCCCCCCCAGGTGGCCGATCGACCCCCGGACCCCGGGAGGGGCGGGAGGGGCCGGGCCACGCCACCCCTGGTGGCCGATCAACTCCGGGACCCCGGGAGGGGCGGGAGGGGCCCGGCCACGCCCCCCGGGTGGCCAATTGCCCCAGGCACCCCGGGGAGCAGCGGCATGGGCCCGGCCACGCCCCCCGGGGTGCCGATCGCCCCAGGCACCCCCGGGAGCGGCGGCATGGGCCCGGCCACTGGGCACCGCCATCTTGATCTTCTCAACAGCGGATATGCCACCCGGAGTCCCGCCTCCAGCCTCCTGCCGGCCCAATCGTGGGCATAGCGGAGGTGCGGTCAATTTGCATGTTTCTCTATTATAAGGTAAGATTTGGGTCTCTGGCTGATACAGAAAGAGCCCCACTGAGTGAAGGAGAACACTGGTCTGCATGTTGAATAGATGGCTCTCCATAAATGGAAAACATCTGACTGCAACAAAAATGTCATTTGTTAGAAAATTGGTCTTCTTTAAAATGTTATCAGAAATAACAGTGGTGAACTGTTAGCTTATTTGGCTGTTTTACTCGTTTTAATTTTGAGAAAACTTTGATTTGGAAACTTTAGGAAGTGTTTTTCTTTGCATAATGTGAAGTTGATGTTGTAGGGACCCTCCATTACCCATGTCATCGAGAAACATTTCTTCAGAATGAGGACATTCTTAGGGGAGAAGGGTAATGAAGCCAACATGTGTTTCTCACAGATGGAGACGATGGCATTACAGAAAGTCATGTATCAGGAAGGAACAAGCCCACCAGGGTTCTAGGCAGCAGATGACTGACTTTGCATCTTTTGAGTCTAGATCAGGCTCCAATCTGAGAAACGTCTGTATGAGCTCTGTCCTCAGAGACGGAGACTTTTAATCCCAAGATGAAGGTTGTGACTTGGAATCAGAGATAGCTTTCTTTTCATATGCCCCATTTTAAATGACTATACTCTGCCTTAGAGTTACTTTTCTCATAGTTTCTACCACTGGTTTCAATTGTCTTTTCTGCTGACTGATACCCAGGCCCCACCAGAGTGTTCAAAGCACGGCTGGGTAGTGATCACCAAGCTACTGCTGTCAAGAGGGGGTGCAACTGTCTCCACACATGTGCTCTGGCAGGTGCAGCCTTCGTTATTATGGTTTGGGTTGTGGAGACTTAGGTTAATGTTACTTACAGTAAGGATGCTCTGAAATAAGAGTACAGGGTGTTTTTTTTTTTCTCATTGGAAGAATTCATAACTATATTAATGATTTTAGACTATATTTATAGAATCACTAAGAGTGTAAAGGTGGGTCACTATTTAAAAAAAATACTTTACCACCTTTAAGGAGGGAACGTATGTTCTATAGGGGTTTCTAAAGGTCTCAGTTCATATGCCTTGCAAATGTCAGCAGCTTGCTATATTTAATTTGCCCTAACATCAGGTAGCTTATTGCAGAATAATGAAGAATTTTGGATTTTAAAGGGAACCTTTAAATGTTTTAGATGTGAGAACAGTTTCAGAGAGACTTGCCCTAGATCATCTAGCTATTCAAAATGGTGGCAATTAAAAATGAACTGCACCCACAGAGTTTGTAATTTCTGCATCCTTCTTTGGTAAAAGGAAGCTAGCGCTCTTTAGTTCTCTCGTAGAGCTACGCTTTTTCACAGGTGATCTCTGTTAGCAGTGCACATAATGCTTCCTACCCTCTCAGCACTTTTAATCTTAGTAACTGCTGGTAAGGTATAAATCCTCCCCCCTTAAAGGTGCTTATTGATGAAGTAGACTACAGGCATGGGCAAAAGTAAGATGTGAGTACACTGAACACAGAGTCTGTTCTAGTATTATTAATTAATTAATTAATTAATTATTGTTTTTATTATCCTTTTTAACCTACTTTTGCCCACTCCATACATAAAAACCAAGTCAGAGTTTAATGAACAATGAATATTTTTTTTTTAGTCTGAAGGATATTGCTGTAAAACTTTTCTAGTGCTGAAATTTACAGAAACTATAGATTTTTCTTTCAGTGATAGTGTCATTATTGTTTGCATATTGTTGGGTTGTACAGTATTAAACAAGATTTTTCTTGAGGATATTACACAATGAAATAGTAAATTGAAGCATGAAGAAAGGTGTAGGAGTGCATGTTAGACCATCGGACTGACTGCAAAATATACACTTGCATATCCTATATAATAAAAGGGTAATATGCAAATTGACTGAATGGCAGAACTACTGGAATGCCCACAGCCCCTCACCCCAGTCGCCCCTGCCCCCTAGCGGGCATTCCAACCCCAATTGGGGGCAGGGCCTGGCCGGCAGGCAAACCACCAGCCGGGCCCGCCCCTGATCGGCTCCCTGCCCCAGCCAGCCCGCCCCCAATGGCTCCCAGTGCAATGAATTCATGCACTGGGCCTCTAGTAGTAACATAAATGTGAAGCCAAAGGAACTTGGCCGTTTGTAGCATAT